>NC_138753.1:29313127-29384074 GCF_965113315.1 Podarcis vaucheri
GAGGAAAAGAGAGACAATTCTCTGGTTTAATTCTTTTCAGAACGTGAAAATGACTTTAAACATGAGTGGCCACAGGGGGATAAGAGCCTGAAGTGTTGATTCTGGCAGAAATTCTCTGAGCAAAAACACAACAGGTCAATCATAATGTGCAGGATGCATCGATGGCGTTGGATATTTGCTCCATGGATGAGCAGCTTCTGGAAACCTACTACAGTGGTACCTCGGGTTAAGTACTTAATTCGTTCCGGAGGTCTGTTCTTAACCTGAAACTGTTCTTAACCTGAAGCACCGCTTTAGCTAATGGGGCCTCCTGCTGCTGCCACGCCGCCGGAGCACAATTTCTGTTCTTATCCTGAAGCAAGGTTCTTAACCTGAAGCACTATTTCTGGCTTAGTGGAGTGTATAACCTGAAGCGTATGTAACCTGAAGCGTATGTAACCCGAGGTACCACTGTATCTCTTGCAGCTAACATAGCAGAGCCTGTTGGAGCTGTCCAAGGTCCTGGACTCAGAGGGCTTGGGCACACTTCCACTTGAAAGTATGGTTTTCTCCTTGTCACATGCTTTCTAGGCAGGGGTCCACATGGTTTTCCATTTGCCCTGCTGCTTCCCCAGAGAAATCCTGCTCTTCAGTGCTGAATCAGACCAAATGTTGATCCGTGGAAAACCCGATTTATGTTTGCTCCAATTCAGTGCTAAAGAATGTTGTGTGTTTTTCTGGGGGGAAGGGGCAGCGCAAGTGTAAGTCTGGATGAGCCTAGACTTATCAACTGAATTTATTTAAAGAATGCACTCACTTCCCACATTCTTAAAATATCGTGACGTATACACACATAAAGACTTGTGACTTTACACAGGCTCCTTGTTCCTCAAGCACTCACAGAACTGGGAGGAAAGTGGGTCTCCCTCCTCTGCTAGAGCTTCAGCTGAGATGGACTCCACCAGCTCTTTCCTTCCCATGTCCAAGTCCTGCCTGCTACTAGGGAGCAGAGCTAAGACAATGACTTGGCTTCAAAGGCCTCTTGCTCTTGTTTCCTCTGTAGATGGCCCCTCTGTGCCTCCCCATTTGGACCCTGCAGAAGGACCCTTCACTCATATTCGTTCAGCTGATTGCTGGCACTTCAAACAATATGCAAGTTTGCCTCTCCCCTCCCCCCAAAAAAACTCCTTGAAAAGCAGAGGTAGACACATTGCTCTATAAGATGGGGAAAACTTCCAACCACTGCTGAGTAATGCATTTCCAGAAGCATGCATTTCCTTGAGGATTTGTGGGAACTTCTCCACTGAAGACTTCAGAGTCTACACAGGCTCAAGTCCAATGAAGACAAGTGATGTAAGGTTTAAGTCGGTGAAGTTTATCCCAAGGATTCTGCAACTGCAGTAACCATTGGCCAAAAACCCACACACAAAAAACCCACAGAAGACAAATGATACTATAAAGGTAAAGGTTAAGGACCCCTAACAGTTAGGTCCGGTCACAGACGACTCTAGGGTTGCGGCGCTCATCTTTCTCAACAAGCCAAGGGAGCCGGCATTTGTCTGCAGACAGTTCTTCCGGGTCATGTGGCCAGCATGTGGCCAGCACATGGAAACGCTGTTTACCTTTCCTCCAGAGCAGTACCTATTTATCTACTTGCACTTTTTGGCATGCTTTCAAACTGCTAGTTTGGCAGCAGCTGGGACCCAGCAACAGGAGCTCACCCCATTGCGGGGATTCGAACCGCCAACCTTCTGATCGGCAAGCCCAAGAGGCTCAGTGGTTTAGACCACAGCGCCACCCGCATCCCTTAAATGATGCTATATTTACACATTCATTCATTTGTTTACATGCATAGGTACACACTTAGAAATTATCACTATGATTGAAATAAAAATGCATGATGTCTTAACTTTGTGGGGATGGTGGTGGCCCAGTGACCTGTGTGCCTGCTCAGTCTGCCCTATAGTTGCTCACTCTTGAGGGACACTTCCAGGCCACTGTTGCTCAGCCTTCCTGTGATTTTCTGAATTTAAACCAACCTGAACAGGGCAGCCCTTCCAAATGCAGAGGACTCCTTCAAACAGAAGGCTGTCAGAACCTCCAAAGACAGTCCTGGGCTCTGTAAAGGTAGGACACACGGCCACCCATCAGCACCCCTTGATCTCCATTATAGCCACAGTACTCTGAGCTCTTTTAACATCCATAGTTTTGCATTACAGCTCCGCTTTCCTCCTGCCCCCTGGGAAGAGAACAAAACCACTCACCAAGCCACATATACATGTGTCTAGGCCCTGGACTCCAAAGATGCAAGGTAGGCATCACTGCTTTGGGTTACTGTGGGGTAACCTATTAGTATTCTTTCCTCCTAATCAGACTCGGACTCTTGCTTCAAGGTCATCCCTCCCCTGATGGACAGGACGAGGTCCACCCAGCATCTGGAGGGGTTTGGAAAGTGCCTCTTGCTCAAAGCAGCTGCTACTGCTGCAGACACTCTCTCTATACAATTGCTTCATTCAGATGCAAGCAGCCAATGTAACCTTGTTTGCTCAGAGACAGTATAATTTGGAGATTATGCTTTAATGAACAGCTGATGTATGTTTCAATATACAGAACAGGAAAGTAATGGAAATTTCAAACAGGTAAATAGAAAGCATAATTCTTGACTGATGTTAACTAATCCCAACTCCCCCAGCAGAATGCTGGGCTGGCAGCAAAGCCCCAAAGAGGAAGATACGTTGGCCATAAAAGGAATGGAGGCATTGGAACTCCGGCTTGCCAGTCAATCCCTGGAGGGTGCGAAATTCAAATTCTGCCCACAGTCCTTTAGTTATTCTGCATCTCCATAGTAGATCATTTGTGTGTACCTTGCACATGATTGGTACAGGGAGGGACTGGGCAGGGGGTGAATTTGCCTGACTGTTCTTTGGTTTTAAAAGGATGGTAGGCTTGCACAGAAACTAGGTTAATCATCATCATCATCATCATCTGCCAACAATCCTTCTGAACAGCTAATGTTTCCAAACAGCCCACTTGCAGAGTGGGGAGATAAATCAGGCTAGGGCAATAATATTTTAAACAGTGCCAGAAAAGAAGGAATTCTAATTTATCTATGTATGTATGTATGTATGTATGTATGTATGTATGTATGTATGTATCATCTACAGTTTCTATTAGATATAGGTCATCAAGAAGTGTCTTGCCACCTGCATGTTTAAAGCTCTCCCTGGAATCTTCACCACCAAAGGTTAAATGAGACTGAGCTCGGATGCAGGACTGAAAAGAGTTTTCTCACTAGGAAGCACATTGGTCACAGATTAAAATAACCCATCAAGGAAAGAATGTCTTGGTCTTTTGCCTTTGCTGCAGGCACCTAAGGGCTTGTCCACTTTCATTTCTCAGACCTGTTTGACCAATGGCCGTGGAAGGACAGTGAAGAAATGAATGTGTACACTGGGGGAGTGAAGTTGCTCTCAAGCCACTTCCAGCTCTCTTAAAAACGATGGTCCACCTTCATTCATAGAGTTGGAAGGTATCACTCATTGCCTTTGAAGCCTTTTTGTTCATTATAACTGCTTTATTTTTGTACCGAGATCAGAGCAAAGACTTTTTGCAGGGAAACCCAGACCTACAACAAAAAAATTCCTTTCATGCCTTGGTTTTCCCACACCAAACCAAAACAGTCAGCATTCCATGGTTGCTGAACACACTCAATCCTCACTCGGCTGTTTGCAGGGTTGTGCTTCATCAATAAAGACTTTCTGGACTTCTGCAAACCTTAGGATTCCCAACAAGCCTGCTGGTGCTCTTCCATTCTGTGAATGGAGCCAGTTTTTCATGTGACAAGCTAGTACAGCTGTTTAAACTTCCTTGATTAGCCAGTCATTTGAATGATTGTTTTGTACTGGGTTTTTGTTGTGTTCCATGTACTTTTATATATCATTGTACACAGCATTGATTTTTTAAAATGAACTGGTGGCTTATAAATAAATTGCTAACGTCTGGCCACATAAAGATTGGCACTCATCTCTGAACTTTGGAAATAGAGGAAAGGATGAATTAATCAGTGGGAATACTCCACTCCTAGTGAAGTCTGAGCTCCAGAACTCCCCAAAGAAAAGACAAACTGGGATCTTGCATTTTACAAACAGTAATTAATTGTCCAGCCAAAGGTGTCAGAATAGCCTACACCTGAGGTGCTTGTTCTTCTGTACTCCAAGGTCTTCTCCAGGGACAAGTCTCACTGTCAGGTACCAATCAGGACTTCAGTTCCTTCCTCCCATATCTATAGGAATGAGCAGGGATGCGGGTGGTGCTGTGGTCTAAACCACCAAGCTTGCCAATTGAAAGGTCAGCAGTTTGAATCTCCACAACGGGGTGAGTTCCCATTGCTCTGTCCCAGCTTCTGCCAACTTAGCAGTTCGAAAGCATGCCAATGCAAGTAGATAAATAGGTACCACTGTGGTGGGAAGGTAAACGGCATTTCTGTGCACTCTGACTTCCGTCACAGTGTTCTGTTGCACCAGAAGCAGTTTAGTCATGCTAGCCACATGACCCAGAAAGCTGTCTGTGGACGAACACTGGTTCCCTTGGCCTGAAAGCAAGATGAGTGCTGCAACCCCAGAGTTGCCTTTGACTGGACTTAACCATCCAGGGGGTCCTTTGCCTTTTTTTACCTATAGGAATTAGCACATTGAAAACTCCTGTCCACCCACCAAAAAGAGCCTTTTCGGCCCAATCTCTCCTTTCATGTTCATTTCTATCTTTTGAATACTTTCCAGATCTCTGAGTGACTTTCTAGATGTCCTCATTATTAATGTCCCACCCCCACCCCCGCCAACATCCCTAAATCATCTATTTCTAGGAGTGAATCCTGTCTGGATGATAACACCATGCAGATCAGACTGAACTGATGAGACTGTAGATTTGCAAATGGGCCCAGTAAGCAGATTATTGAAAGGGGGAGTGACATAGTCAGGGGAAACTGCCTGCCTTGATAGCATCCACCTAGGAAAGAGTACGTAACTCTTCCCCATGATTAGGTAAGATGCTCCTTTGCTGAGAAAGCATCAGCCCAATGAACAAAATGGAAATTTGTCTTTTGCTGAAGAAGAAAAGTCTGTTATTGCATGGACTGATAGCATGGACCAACTCTCCCATTAGAACTAGGGTTGCCATAATAATAATAATAATAATAATAATAATAATAATAATAATAATATCAACAACAACAACTACAACTACAACTACAACAACAATTTTATTATTTATATGCCAATATGCCACTCATATGACTGGGTTGCCCCAGTCATTCTGGGTGGCTTCCAACAAAATATTAAAACACAAAACCCTCAAAAATTAAAAACCTCCCTGTCTCTTCTAGAGGTCAGATAGATGTTTACTTCTTTGACATATGACGGGATGACATTCCACAGGGTGGGCACCACTGCTGAGAAGGCCCTCTGCCTAGTTCCCTGTAGCTTCAATTCTCACAGGGAGGGAACCACCAGAAGGCCCTCAGAGCTGAATCTCAGTGTTTGGGCTGAATGCTGGGGGTGGGACCAAGGCTATTTAGGGCTTTAGAGGTCAGCTCCAACACCTTGCTCAGAAATGTCCTGGGAGCCAATGTAGATCCTTTAGGACTGGTATTATATGGTCCCGGCTGCCACTCCCAGTCACCAGTCTAGCTGCAGCATTCTGGATTAGTTGTAGATTCCAAGTCACCTTCAAAGGTAGCGCCACATAGAGCGCATTGCAGTAGTCCAATTTCTTACCAGCATTGCTCCTCTGCCTTTAACGGAAGCATGGCAAGAGCAAATTTAGCAAGCAAAGCTTTCCCTGGCTCAGAGATAGAATGCTGAGAAAATATTCTCTTGCAAAATGTCTGTGGGCTGCTAATGGCCCAGGGGAAGGGCCCATCAAAATTAGCATTTGTTTGTTTGCTTCATTTGCTAGCCAGCTAACACAGGGCAGTCTCTAGGCAACATACAATCAAATTTTCAAACATGCAAAGTTGTTAAAAAGCAACCACCAACAGCATTTAAAGCATCAAGTCAATACACAGAACACCAGGTTTCACACAGCCAGGGAGGGGCAAGATATTGGGGACCCAGAGCAGCGGCACTAACATCACGCCTTGACTCAGCTGGATCAAATTTCACCAAAATGCCCAAGGGGAAGAAGAGGAATGTCTCAACCTACTGCTGAAAAAATGTCATGCCCCCCTCAGTATGCCTCCTTGGCAAGTACCGGATGGCAGCGTTCCCACTTCGTACCAGAAGAGCTAACAGCTTGGTGAGTATATTCCGAGCTTCAGAATCCTGGAGATTAGAGAGAAGGAAGGTGCATTCATTTCGGAATGAATTAAACATTGAACCGAATGGGAACCATAGAGCCTTCTAAAACAAATGTTGTGAATACTGAATGAGGACATTTTTCATTGCTCTCATTTGCATCTATCCTTACCATGTGAACTAGGGGCCGGAGGAGACAGTTTCTTTCTCTGGTGATGTCACAGAAATGGATTCTGGCCACGCTTCTAAAAAGCCATCGTTCTGTTTCCCCAGAGAGCTCTGGATATTGCCTTGTCCTGGGTGATCTGGTAGGAGAAAGGCAGCCACCAGTGTAGGGAGCACCCTGTCTTTTGTCACCCTGCCATTCCCCCTCCCTGCGGGACAATGGGCCAGGTTCTTGGAAAACAAAGCAGCATCTCCATTGCCACCAACAGAGAAAGTTAAGGGCTTCCATCCCTGAATTGTATGAATGGCTGCAAACGGGAGCCATGATGCCGCCACCACCACAATGACAGCAGTATAGAGAGCAAGAGCGAGAACACACACAAAAAACTCCCTGAAAAGATGAATGTGAATTATGAAACAAATGTAATCTTACCAAATGAAATGGCAGGGGTGGTTTGGCAAAGTGGCTACCACATTCCCTAGCAACCACCAATGCCTTCTGGCTATTATTATTATTATTATTATTATTATTATTATTTGGTTTTTCTTTTACTTTTGGGGAGGTTGTTTGGTTGGAGTATTGCCTGCTTTTTGTGGGCTGGGGTTGCCTCTTCTTTCATCTGTTTCATTGGCTCTGTGGTGTGTGCCAATGTTTTGCCTGCTTTTTGGCTAGCTTTCCAAATGTGCCAAAGAAGTTGGGTACTCCTGAATGGAAGAAGAAGAAGAAGAAGAAGAAGAAGAAGAAGAAGAAGAAGAAGAAGAAGAAGAATTTATTATTTATGCCCCGCCCATCTTTATGCCCCGCCCACCCTGGGTGGCTTCTAAAATAATAATAATAATGTGATAAAACATCAAACTTTAACAACTTCCCTAAATAGGGCTGCCTTCAGATGTCTTCTAAAATTCAGATAGTTGTTTATTTCCTTGACATAGGAGGGCGTTCCACAGGGCAGATGCCACTACCAAGAAGGCCCTCTGCCTGGTTCCCTGTAGCTTCACTTCTTGCAGTAAGGGAACTGCCAGAAGGCCCTCAGAGCTGGACCTCAGTGTCCAGGCTAAACAATGGGGGTGGAGATGCTCCTTCAGGTATACTGAAGGTAATGAATGAGGCTTTTAATCCAGAAAATGAATGGAATAGTAAACAAAAATAAGTTTTCCTTCCCCACCCCTAATAATAGCATTGCGCAACCAGATTTATTCCAGACATCATGGCAGACACATCCAGCTTTGCAGGGCAAATAATCTTCTGGGCCAACATGAATGCACCAATGACCCTAAGAGTGGTCTGACCTCCTCTCTCTAGCATTGCAGAGATGGCAACCACAGGATCGTGCTTGTAACCCCTCCCCTACTCATTCCAAGGGTCATTTTGTGGGCCTCTGCCCCCTCCATTACTGCAAATTGCTGGAGGCTGTTCACCGCCAGGTGCATGATGTATTCAACTGACTCTGCCATTGCCTGCCCTCTGCTGATTAAAAGCCTCCAATTGTAATTGTTCTTTAGGTGAAAGGAAGACCAGAAATACATCATTGCCCTGCAACATGTTGTGGTTGGTTCAAAAGTAGACATCAGCAGGTGTGGGTGAGGAATGGCAGGTTCTGTGCACTTGGATTGACTTGGGAATGCCCTGTTTCAAAGATTTAAAACCCTGCTTTTCCACTGAATGATCCTCAAGGCAGCTTCCAACAGATTGCAGCAATGCAAGGAAGATTTTAGACACACACACACACAAACACTTCATAGTCCCCTGGCCAATGGAAGAGGCCAGAGTGGATGCTTCCCTTCCACTCCGCATTCCCAGGGCAAGTGGCAGCTGGACCTGAGTGTTCCTCCTAGCAAGGTAGAAGGGGCAGAGCAAGTTCTCTGCAGCTGCTCCTTCCCCAGCCAGTGGATGGGACCAAGCTGGTTTTCCCCTTGACATGGTGTACTGCCTGGGAGGCAAGCAAAGCAATCTCCCTGTTAAGGATGGAAGGATCTCTCAGTTTCTGTTTTCTCCATTCCTCTTTTTTCCAATCAAAATTTCAGTTCTCCATATTTCTGCAGCAATATCTCATTTACACACACACCCAAAAAACCCTCAAGAAAATTCTTCAGCATTTTTGTGTGCATTTCTCCTAATAAAAACATATTGGTATGCGGTTTTGAGTAACATACACATCGTTGCTGGCATTTTATCTTAATGTGGTACATCTTTGTATGTTATTCTCATGAATATATTCCTTTCAAAGCACACTTCCCACTAATATGTGAATTTTTGCAGATGTTGGCTGGTAGGAGAACTGCATTGCAAAATTCAGAGAAGTGCAAATTTTGAACGATGGCTGTGTTTCGGTTCTCGTATTGTTTTGGGAAGTGAAGGTTTGATAAATTTGGCTTGATGTGGTCCTCGGTCTCCTGGCTGATGGATGGGTCTTTTCCCTAAAGACAAGATGCACCTGTTACCTATTTTATTCTGTCGTCTAATTCTGAAAGACTTTGGAGAGGGAGCGCAATACTGAACAATGACGACACATGGTATCCACATTTTAACTAGGCATCCTCCAAAAGGCCAGAATGGGAAAGGGATTTACCAGAGGCAAAGACAAAAGAAAGGAGGAGGATGTCTCCAGTAAACACGGAGAGCTGGAATGTCTGCAACCGGTCCTCAGGATTCCTGGGGCAGAGGCAGTTTCTGGTCTAGAAACTGGCCTGCATCCCCACCTCTTTTCCTGGCACACAACCCCATTTTCCAATGCAGGGGTTAAACAAGAGCTGTATCTGGGCAGAAAGAAGAGAGGCCCTGCTGGTCATTTCTAGCTGTGAGGTTTCAGCTAGGCGGCTGAAGCTGCAGAAGAGGAGGGGGGCAGAGACTGTAAAATCTTTATGAGTCCTGTGTCTGCTTTCCCCCCTCTCAAGGCAGCCTCAGTAAATGTTTTACCAGAGCAGTAAATGATCGAAACAACTGTTGGAGGACAACCTAACCCCAGCCTGCTATATATGCAAGAACTGACCCAGAACGGGGGACCACAAGGTATCAAACGCTCCTTTCCTGTGCTGAAAGGGAAGCTGGTCGGTAGGGGTACCCCTCAGCTTAAAGTGGGGGGTGCCACAGCAGAGCAGGCGGATGCCTCTCAAAAGTGGGGGCACTGCAAGTGACACCTGCTTGCCAAGCCACATTTCCCCTTGGTTGCATCTATCCCAAAATCCTCTGGTCTGCTGCAGCCACAGATTGCCCTTCCTATCACCCATGACAGCAAAATGGAGCCTCCCTGTTCAGAGTCAGTCTACCTGGAATAACAGCTGACAGGGGGGGCAACCCTGCTGCCCACTCTCCTCAGCTGCAGTGGGTGAGGAAGCTGCCACTTCCGCCCGGGGAGCCCATGGCAGCTCCACCATACCATGCACCCCTTGGGGGGGCACCCCAGGCAGCAGTGGTATCCGCTGCCCCCTGGGCTGGTTGTAAGTAAGCAGGCAAGCAGGTGGGAGCTGACTGAGGGCAGACTGAGCTTGGTGGAGCAGTGCCCATTTGCCCTCATGGACCAGCCTCACTAGGAATGGCCTGTTTGCCCCTTTAGGTCCATAGCAAAATCCTCAGCATGTGCTCTGCATGCACAATGTCTCTGGCATGATTCCTCATTCTGCCTCAAATAAGAGAGATGCGTCTGAGCATCTGCAAGGTGGACTCTATAGAGATGGGCAAGCACAGGCCTCCATGCCGCAGCCTAACTTAGGATAAGGCAGCCACTGAGCATTTCCTCTTCCTCCTCCTCCTTTCTGTCCTCCTTATCCCTCCCGGACAGAAGCAGATTGCAAACAGATTGGCTCCCAGTCAACTGCAATACCTCTGTCGGATGCCGCCTCCTTCCTAACTGCCTTTCCCAGGCAGGGGGACAAAGCAGCAGCCGAGGCGCCAGCAGAGATGTCAAGCCACAAACGAGACACCCGACTGCTCCATATATTACAGGGAATCAATTTGGCATCACATATTAAAAAAAAAATAAAAATGGCCTTTGTTCAGCAAAAGATGCACAGGTGCCAAACGCCCCAGTGATTGAGCGAGAAGACAGCCGAAAGGAAAATGGGATTGACTCCGCAGCAGAGCAGAGAATGGGGCACCATCCTGTTTTCAGTGCCTGGCAGGACCTTCGGAGCACTGGAGTCGGTCATGTTTCCTACTCTCTTCCACTCTCTTCTATGAACTCCAGGGAAGTTTTTGCGTGCTCCATTTCCCCGGGAGGTTCAGAACATTTGTGATAGCAATGTTTTGTTTTGGTGTTTTTTCTTCTTTTAAATCTATTTCTCTGCAAATGCATGGGATGTCATAGAGCTGGGAAATAAAAATGATCTGCAAATTGGAACACTGTTCCTACAAAAAAAGGCAAAGTGTGTCTGTTTGTCAGGAGGAGGGAATAAGAGGGAAGAGGGTGCTCCCAGACTGACACTATTTTGCAGGGGCAGGAATTCAAACACATACCAAATAGGAAAGTGAAGGGGGAATGCACTGAAAAGTGTAGAGTGAATAGATGCCTAATGGGAAGGCATATAAAAACCTTGTAAACAAAGCTGAAAATAGTGCAGTAAATAGCAGACATAGTCTAACTTCCATGTAAGCTTTGTGAAAAGCAAATCAGAATGAATGCTCAGTAAACAAGTTGTCTGAAGGAGCCCAAAGATGGAATTTCAGTTATCACAGTAGCCCCAAGTAACCGTTCATTCATTCATTTGCTCTCCTCCGTCCATTCCCTTTATTATTTCTCCTAAAGACCTGCGTACTCAAGAGGTCCTTGTAACATGGGTTAATTCTGAAAGCCGCATTCCTTGCAGCCAGCATGGTCTTTTTCTTCCAATTTGATTTCGAGAGGCAGATCCATTTCTGATTCGCAGGGCAAATGAAAAAATGGGTAACTGGCAAAACAGAGACAAAAAATGTTGCTTTGTGGCACCTTACCGACTTACAAATTTAATGTAGCTGAAGCTTTCGTGGGCTACAGTCCACTTCATCAGATGCATGAAGTGTTATCTTGAATTGCGGGGGGGGGGTGTAACCTCAGAAGGGGGTTGTAAACAGTGAGGTCAGTTCTGGATAAATCTTTGTACATTTGATGAAATGAACTTGTTTGGCGGAAGCATGAAGACAGTCTTACCATGGGAATCCTCAGCCCTGGGTGGCAGCTTTGACGGGGATTTAACATCTGAGGGCAACGATACAAACCTCTGTGGGGCTACCCTATCAACTCCAGAACCTGGGGGGTCACCTCTATCTCTGTGGCAGAGTACCTGCTTTGCAGATTCATCCCCGCCAGCATCTCCAGGCAGGGCTGGGAGAAACGCCCACCTGAAACCCTGGAGCATCACTGCCAGCCAGCATAGAAAATACTGTGCTCAATGGACCAATGATCTGACTCAGTATAAAGCAGCTTCTGTCTGCTTCCTTTTACCTTCTTGCAACTTTTATTTTAAACTGTTTAAATAAACCAACCGGATTTTTGTCTCTGGTGTCAGCCGAGAAGCCTGTCAGTCACAAGTCTAAATAAGCCCAGCCACCTCATCACACACACACGCGTGTCTCTGTTTAATTAGCAAATAAGCCAAGCCTGTCTTGCCAATTAAGGAAATGCACCCAGTGTTACATTCATTCCAAGGTACGCTTGCTTTCCACTCCACCCACCGACCCCCAGTCCCTTCTCTGAGCAAAGTTTCTCACGCAGCAGAGGGCAGCCTCTTCCCCCCCACTCCCCATCAGACCACGGCAGTTCTCTCTCTTCTGGGAGAGGCGAATGGCTAATATAGACTTTTCATTCACAAAATTGCACTAGGCAGGAGGATGCTCCCTGCAGTTGGTCTTGTTTTGCAAAAGAGGAGGCAGGTCCCTTGCCCAGGTTCCCTGGATCCCACACCGCTGTGCTTACCTGAAGGTGGAAATGGAAATTAGACACCAAACAGCATGATATAGGAGCCAGGGGCTATCTAGCCTTAGGCCAAGTGGCACCCCTGGAGAAGGAACCTCTTCCTCGCTGCCTCCATTCTTTTAACTTTGGAATATCTTTATTTTAATTTGCATGGCAAGTCAAGGTTGGTCGTATCAGCCCAAGAGAAAAATCCCCCAAACTCTGTCACAGTGTGGTGCCATTGTCATTAGGATATGGTTACCAGATTTTTTTTCAATGAATCCGGGGATTTTTTTGAAGCTGAGTAGCAACAGGGAGGGACACCGGTGGCACTGAGGGTTAAACCACAGAGCCTAGGACTTGCCAATCAGAAGGTCGGCGGTTCGAATCCCTGCGACGGGGTGAGCTCCCATTGCTCGGTCCCTGCTCCTGCCAACCTAGCAGTTTGAAAGCACGTCAAAGTGCAAGTAGATAAGTAGGTACCGCTCGGGCGGGAAGGTAAACAGCGTTTCTGTGTGCTACTCTGGTTCACCAGAAGCGGCTTAGTCATGCTGGCCACATGACCTGGAAGCTGTATGCCGGCTCCCTCGGCCAATAAAGCGAGATGAGCGCCGCAACCCCAGAGTCGGTCACGACTGGACCTAATGGTCAGGGGTCCCTTTACCTTTACCTTTAGCAACAGGGAGTCAGTAGTGGGGATGGTGAGACCCTGGGCCCAAGCACACATACATATTGTATAAAGGTGCAAAGTGCTTCTTTCGCACCCTGTGAAACATAAATGCTCAGAGTTTTTTTTACAAAACTGAGCAACAGCGCACCGCCCACCTGTGACTCCTGAGCCTTCCCTGATCTCCTTCGCCCTTTGTTTTGACAGATCAGAGGAGGCTCAGGAGTCACGGGCAGGCGGCCATTGCCCAGGAGGGGCCAGCCTGGTAGTGCAGTTGGCTCTGGCTAGCTTCAGGAACTGCTCACTGCCGTGGTGCAGGAAAAATGGCGGGCGCCATGGCAGCGAGCAGTGAGCAGCTCCTGAAGTCAGCCAGAGCCAACTGTGCTAACAGGCTGGCTCCGGGCTGCTGAGGCTGCCGCTGCCACATTTCCCGGGGACAGATTTGCAAATCTGGGGACATTCCGGGGATGAAATTTGTCCGGGGACAGATCTGCAAATCCGAGGACTGTCCCCGGGAACCAGGGACATCTGGTAACCCTACATTAGGACAACCAAAATTTGCAAAATAAAGTGCAAGCTTCAGAGTTCTGCAGAATACTTCATCAGACTGTGTGGCAGGCAAAACAAATAGGAGGGGAGAAGAGCAGCCCCCCCACTGCCCTGAAGCTGTTTGTTTATCCTGTAGCCTGATTAGATTGAGCCCAAGTTAGATCTATGTTGTAGCTAAAAGAGGAGTGGGCAAACTTTTTGCAACCCAATGAGTGCTACAGTCCCTGTTGGGCAACTTACTAAGGGGTCCCAGAGGGTACTGGGCAGAGCCAGAGGCAAAGTGGGTGAGTCAATGGATTAAACTCTTACCTTTATGTTGTATGCCAGCTACAGAAGCTAGGCGTCTTCTCTCTCTCTCTCTCTCTCTCCATATCCTCCATCCAGGCATGCAAGAAGCATTTGCCCAGCCCAAAGACAACTTCCAGAGAGGCAAAAGCATTTGTGGAGAGGGCCAACCAGGTCCCGTGAGGGAAATGGCTTGGGAAGAGCACTAGTAGCCAGACAAAGAAGTGTAAGGAACTGCATTTGGTCCATGGGTTGTGCTAAAGGTGCTGGACTGGGCAACCTTGGACCAGTTACTGTCCCATTGCCTGACCCATGGGTAGGCAAACTAAGGCCCAGGGGCCAGATCCAGCCCAACTGCCTTCTAAATCTGGCCTGCAGATAGTCCAGGAATCAGTGTGTTTTTACATGAGTAGAATGTGCGCTTTTATCTAAAATGCGTCTCTGACTTATTTGTGGGGCATAGGAATTCGTTCATTTCCCCCAAAAAAGTATAGTCCGACACACACACACCCAAGGTCTGAGGGACAGTGGACCAGCCCCCTGCTGGAAAAGTTTGCTGACCCCTGGCCTAACTTACCTCACATGGTTGTTGTGAGGATAAAGCCAGTCTTCTCACATACTTTGAGCTCCCAGCGGGTAAGGGCATGAGTCAAAATGCACCAAATCTGCCTGTGGCAGGATCCTGTACCCCCTCCCCTTCATGCTCAAACACACACAACCACATTCACAATGACCCATTGCAGTGAGAGCCAATGTGGCACAATGTTTTTAGTGCTGGACTAGGGTCTGGGAGACCAGGGTTCAACTCCCCACTCAGCCATAAGCTCACCTTGAGCCAGTGACTGCCTCTCAGGTTAACTTACCTCACAGGGTTGTCGGGGGAATTGAACAAGAAGAGGGAGAACCACATACAACCCCCTGAGCTATGTGGGGGGAAGGGGAAAATATAAATGCAATAAACAAAATAATTTTTCCCCTTTATTTGTTTGTTTTGTAGCACAAGAAAATATTTAATAAAAACCAATTTTAAAAATAAAAATGAAGGAATCCTTTCAGCTCTGAAACTCAGCCACCTCCCACTCACGTTCCAAATAAAACACGGAAGATTTTGCATTTGGCTTAAATCCTAGAAAGTTAGGCTGGATTTCCCTCCGTAGGATCATTTATTCTTGACTCAGAATTTACATTTGCATTGACTGGTCACAGAAACGGAGCTGCTATAAGTGCCCCATCTCTCCCCGCTTCCTCCCCTCCTTCGGCCGTCACTCGTCGCTCGTGCAGAGCCAGAAACTGGCGCCAGATTTTTGTGGTGTCACAGGGAGCTCTTTGAAAAGGTCAGGCTATTATGGAACATTATTGTCGTTCCCATAACATGGTGGCCATTAGAATTCTGTCATACCCTTTGCAAGACGCTTGTAATGAGAGAGAGAGAGAGAGAGAGAGAGAGAGAGAGAGAGAGAGGGAGGGAGGAGTGGGGGGGGCGAGGAAGGAGGGAGGGAGAAATAACATGGCACTAAATTAATTCTGATGACAAAGATAATAACAAGTTCAGGAAACAGTTGCCAAATGAATCCATTATCGTTATCGTGTCAGGGCTGGGGGCTTAAGGTCTTCTCCTCGGGGGCCTTTTATAGATAAGCAAAGGAAAGGATCAAATCAGGGGAGGCAGCTGGCGAGAGGAGACGAGTGGCTGCAGATGGCACCTTCTGTCCAGATAAAAAGCCCAGGGTCATGGAAAAGGTGCCCCCGAAGTGGTCTCTGTCCACACCCAGACTCTGCCTGGGTCTCAGCAGCTCCTGATAGCTCCCAGGAAATCCAGAGGGACCATTGCTCTCTGTGCATGCTGAGTGATGGTGTGGTCTGAGAATGGGAGACCCCACCTTGCATCAGTCTGAATGCCACTTCCTACTAGCAACCAACCAATCAATAAACTTTGATCAAATTGTCTGATACCAGGGGCAGTGCAACTGAGCATGCGTAACTGATTCTGTTTGTCTCTGTCCACGGGGGCATAGCCAGTCTCTCTACAAGTGGTGTTTTCTGGAATCTCCCCTGTAGCCCTGCTAAGGGCAGTACATTCAGTTTTGCCAGCATGTAGACCCTGTATTGATTCAGGTTGGTCAAATGGGAGAGATACAATGCCATTGGCTGTCCACATTGCATCATCCTCAAACTTGCCCCTACACTATGCACCAGACCTTTTCGCTCATGGGTGAAACGTTTGGATCACAAAGCATTGGTGAAAATAGATAAGTGTGTAGCAGTGGGGAGACAATTCAAGCCATGATTTGGACCAGTGTTTCCCAAACTTGTGTCTCCAGCTGCTTTTGGACTACAACTCCCATCATCCCTAGCTAGCAAGACCAGTGATCAGGGATAATGGGAACTGTAGTCCAAAAACAACTCGAGACCCAAGTTTGGGAAACCCTGATTTGGACATTAAGAACATAAGAGGAGCCCTGCTGGAACAGACAAAGGGACTAGCCTCTAGTCCAGTCTAGCCTCTTAGTTCTGGCAGTCACCAGGAGGACATGAAAGTAAGCAGCTTCTCCCACCATTGCTCTCGCCACCAGCAATTGCAATCACTGCACCTAGACATGGAGACTCTATCTATCCATCATAACTATTGAGAGACATCCCAGCCATTGAGGTATCTACTTTAAGCTCAAGGTACCAAAGAGATTGAGCCTGGGGTTCTGTCCTGGAATATGCCTTGGCTTCTCTTCCCCATCTCGCCAGCCACTCATTCTGCTCCTCCTCAGAGCCTCCCTTTGATTCCTGTCTTCGATGTCTCTTCACAAAAGGGAGCAGGCAGAGGTCTCTCAGAGACCGTCCCCTTTTGCCACGCCGACACTTGTCACGGCAGAAGCAATGGCGACACTGTTATTATACATGGCCTCAAAGCCCATCCAAGGCAGTGGAAGATGAATTATGTTTCATTTATATCAAAGAAGCAATCTCAGAGCCCATTTGTGATCAAATTTGCTGTCAGAGAAACTTTGCTTTATCTCATTACATCTGATATCTGTTGGCTTCTTGTCCTTGAGACTATTAAAGTTTAATGTCAAGTTTGAGATGAAATGGAATCCTTGCTGTATCATCTCATCAGGACCCGAGTGCACCCCTTTCCATTGACACTAATTTTGACAACTAATTATGTAGGTGTGGGGCAGGATGGGGGGAGAGGAAGGGAGAGAGCCAGGGAGGGGAGCCCCCACCGTTTCTCCTCCCTTCCCATTCATTGGAAATATTATCAGACTGCCAGGCTGCAAATGAAAATTAGTGTCACTCTCCAGAAGATGGAATCACAATTTCCATGTTCCTTGATCAGTTTGACCTGCCTTCCTTTCCCAAAGAGCTAAGGCTGCCCAATACCTATGTAAACCTCAGGAGGGAACCTAATATTGCCCACGGTTGGTCCCACCAAAGGTGAACCTGGTGGGCTATAGAACAGATTCTGAACTGATTCCATTTCACCTTTGGCTGTTGACCCTCACTGTTGCTGCTTTCATAAACTGTCACATAAATCATTGCATCTGGTGGTGTTTCAGAATCTTAACATTGGATAATGTGATTCCTGTGTTGCTGGGGACTGGACTAGTTGACCCTTGGGAATCCCTACAAACTATATAATTCTACGTGACAATCTGAAAATAGCTGGGAAAATGCCTTCTTTGCTGCTTTCAGCAAAGGCTCAATGCAAAGAAAGCTCAATGGTGAGTCCTTCACAAGTGTTAGAATACATTCAGCTGGAGTTTTCCTGCACTCACATTTGAGTCATCTCCCAGCTGGTTTCCTTACCATAATTTCTGAAGTATACCAGGGAGACTCCGGGAAGTGGGAGAGGGCACTCAGGGGCAATCGTACCAACAGCCCAAGCCATTTGGATGTTCCAGAAGTCAGCCAGGGCTTCAACAGGAGTGCCAGTCATATCAGCCGGAAAATTCACCTAGTTGCATTTGACATCATCACATAGATGATAAATAGTTATTATATCAATCGGCCTTTGCCAGCCTGATTCTGGACTTTGGACAGCAACTGTGCTAGCTGAGGCTGATGGGAGTTGTAGTCAGAAACATCTGGAGGACACCAGGTTATTGAAAGCTGGCGCAAATTATGCTTTGTCCCCATAGCTCTCTTCTAAATTCCTTCAAACTGGACACTATAAACACAAATGCAGGTTTTGGTGTCTTCGGGTGTCTTCCCGTGTAAGAGTCGGGGTGTCTGGTCTCTTACACGGGAAGACACCCGAAGACACCAAAACCTGCATTCCTGTACCCGTGAAAATCTACGAAAGCAAATATAAACACAAACCATACACACGCCACCAGTGACTGCTCTACAGCTACACTGAACCTTCAAAGGCAAACATCCTGAGCACAGACTGGGGTCTGGGAGGAACTGAAATGTTTAATTATTTTGATTATTTAATTTGTATAGTGCTAAATATATAAAGAAATGTCTCTAAGTGGTATGCAGAAAACTGAAGCAACAACTTAAACAAAACATTACAAAAATACACAGTTAGATATAAAAATGTTACATTAATACAAACTGTGTGTGTGTGTGTGTGTGTGTGTGTGTGTGTGTGTGTGTGTGTCAATTCATTTTCCATCTGACACACCCTCCCTCTCAGTCTCTGGGTTCTCCCCCAGGGTCCAAACAAACTCTCAGCTCATCCACAAAGTCTCACAATGAGAAGAGTTCCTGGAAACAGTGGACATCACCCTAATCTCTCCTTCTAGACTTGCTTTTCATGGAACGCCCAAGGGTAGTGCTTCCTCAGGCTGCCAAAAGCTGTGTCTACTTCAGCTGCACTCTCCACACCTGGTTCCAGGTACAACAGTTTTGTTGAGTTTCCCAGAGGGTTCAAAGGATGGGGAAATGGCCCTCCTCCACTCACAGCTCTTTCTTCACCATCCGTCCTCTCCTCCATCTTCTTAGATGCTGACTGCAAGATGGTCTTAAAAGACAGGCAGACTCATGTGAGAGGGGACCATGTCTCATGTCTCCTGGGTCCAAGGTATAGCCAGCACCTTGAACTGTACCCAGAAATGAAGTGGATGCTGGCACAGCTAGGCCAGGAAGGAGTCAGAAGGTGGGAACTCAAAGCCAGTACCAAATAACAAAATGAGGACCAGAAACATAAGACAAACCAGGGCTCTGGTGGAACTTGATGCTCAAGAAAAGTACTTCTGGGACAGGAATATTCCTTCCTGGAATTCTCCCAAATGCTTACATTTTGTAGCTATGGCTGCTCCCCTAAGTATCTGCTTCCTTCCCTCTCTCTCAGATACCTACATACAGACATACATACACAGATGACAGATAGATCACACACCATCAGGGACCATGATGATGTCATGATGCCACATAGTCCATCAGATTTGGCTACATGATAATGTCACAAAGTCAACACAATTATGATGCTTTCTGCCCTCACTCTAAACGTGTGGATTATCTCACTCCAGATTCACAGTCCACACCCTCAGGTAGCTGAAAATGTGTGCTTTTTGCTTTTTGCAAAAGGCAAAGGTCTTTGTAAAAAGGAGCCTCCTCCAGCCCCCATTTGGTACAGCCTTAGTGTTTTCATCTGGCCCTGGAGAACGGAGGCAAGGATCTTGTGAAAGCAGCACTAAAGCTAGCTGCTTGCGGAGTCGAAATGTCAAGCCCCATCCCACAGCACGGAAATAAGCAATATCTTGGACCACATCTGAACCTCTGGCATCAACAGCTGCTAAACACATTATCCCACACACTTAAAACATAAACAGAGGCTCGCATCGAGGCACCTGGGAGAGAATGCTTTTTTCCTTTCTTTTAATGGGTTAGTTATGGCACTTCCAAAATGAATGAACTGGAAGCTGAACCTCCCCCACCCTCTTGGTTCAATTGGCTGTTATTGCTGGCAGTTTATCAACATTAACTGATTAGGCTCAGGATGATGGATTCGCCCTGCCTCGGACTTGTGCTAAACGCAAGGCGGGGGGAGCTCCTTCTTTTCAGACATCTCCGGCGCTGGTATGTAATTGCTGTCTCTAATTCTTTGCTCTTCCCTGACCACATCAGACAAGAGAATTTATATTTCCTCCCATACTACTGCTGCATTATCATCATTATTTATTACTACTATCATTATTCAAATAAGGAGAGCAGAGTTGGCTTCAGACGAGGGGTAGTTCACTTTAAGAATTGAAACTCCACATTTCAATGGGCTTTGGGGACACACATCTGAAGGTAAACACTCCAGATTGATGAGCTGAGCCTCAGCTTTCTAGCCCCTCAAAAGCCTACCTCCATTGTGATTTTGCCTCTCCTAGCAAAGTCTCCTTCCTTCCTTGGTTGCTTGCTTTCTGTCACCACTAAGAACCTCCCCAGAACATTATTTTCAAGATGATAGATAGATAGATAGATGATAGATAGATAGATAGATAGATAGATAGATAGATGATAGATAGATAGATGATAGATAGATAGATAGATAGATAGATAGATAGATGATAGATAGATAGATAGATAGATAGATAGATGATAGATAGATGACAGATAGATTTTTATTAATGTGAAATCAACAGCAGAGACAAACAAGCAAACCTTATTCATAGCTAGAAAGCATAGGAGCAGTACACAGGTTGCATTTTCCTAAAAGGGAGCAGATAATGTAAGAAAATAAATAGAAAGCAGCAAAACACATCATGAAAGCCAAATCTCATGATTTGGTAGGGGAAGAGAATATTGTAGACCTGAATTTGCCATCTCGGAAATGAAACCCCACCAAAGGGCACAGAAATGTCCTGGGTCTTCCTAACACTTGCAAGTGCATAATTTGTGAGATATTTGTTTTCTCTTTGATAGCCAGAGTCCACATATTCTTGTATCGCAATGAGAAGTTTGAGTTCTTCAGAATATTCATGAAATGTATTCTATACAGTTATGGGGGGGGTGCTAAGCAGCTAAAGGCAAGCACCAAATGACAGTAAAAGGTAAAGGGAACCCTGACCATTAGGTCCAGTCATGGCCGACTCTGGGGTTGCTGCGCTCATCTCGCTTTACTGGCCGAGGGAGCCGGCGTGCAGCTTCTGGGTCATGTGGCCAGCATGACTAAGCCACTTCTGGCAAACCAGAGCAGTGCACAGAAATGCCATTTACCTTCCCGCTGGAGTGGTACCTATTTATCTACTTGCACTTTGACGTGCTTTTGAACTGCTAGGCTGGCAGGAGCAGGGACCAAGCAACGGGAGCTCACCCCGTCGCGGGGATTCGAACCACTGGCCTTCTGATCAGCAAGTCCTAGGCTCCGTGGTTTAACCCACAGTGCCACCCACATCCCTCCAAATGACAGTAGCGGAGAGTAATACCTATGTCCCTAGAAGTGCCTCAATCTGGCACACAGATTGGATTTGCTAGAGTTAGATTACTGCTCCATCCTAGGCAGTACTGCCTACTGTGTCTGCCAGTGACTCTCTGAAATCCTGAGCTAGTACTGTCACCTGAAGAACTTTAGTTGCAGCTGCTAGGGATTGAACCAACGACATGATGCATGAAAAGCCTGGGCCGAACCAGTAGAGCGTTCTGTGGGCACACTACAGGTGAGCGTAAATCTCTTCTGTTGAAGAGAACACTGCAAAGTTCCCTTGTGTAACCGTTTTTCTTTTCTAAGGTTGTTGCTGATTTCTTGTTGTCTGATCTTGTGGTGTTTAGTGTCACTGGCTTTGGCCGCAATAAACTTGAGACTTCTGAGACTACAGGTGAGCAATGGTGCCCTGCCCCTTTTGCACCTTGCCCCCAATGCTGGTGACCAACACTACGCCACTGGCAGAGGGAGATCCTAAGGGTGGCTACAGTCGTGCATAACTGAACCAGGGGAAGGAGTGTTGTATGGGGCGGGGGGACCTGCAGCTACGATGTTATTAAGGAACATCCTCTCCAAAGAGAAATTTGGGGGTGCTGGCTGAGACACTGTCAAAATGTAGTGGGGAGAATCCAGGTGGCACAGAAATTGCGTAATTTAATTCTGCAAGACTTTGGTCCAACACAAACACTGAAAGCAGTTGTGTCGCATGTTTGGTAACAGCTTCGCCCCCCCCCCAATGCCACCCGCCGCTTCCCATAACAATGACTTTCTGATGGCTGAAGTGGGAGGGGGGCGAATTGAGACTCCCCCCTTTTTTTTTGCAAAATGTCATTCAGTTGAAAAAGAAAAATTATAATAGCTAGCATTGCCTTGCATTTAAAGAAAAAATGATAAATTTTCACTGCCTTACAAAGACAGCTTGGTATTGCTTATCAACCATGATTTCACCAGATAGCTATTTCAAAACACAGACGCTGGTCTTTTTATAATAAATGAAAGCAATAACACCAAAGAGCCTGCCCAGAGTTATAATTAAGCAGCACACAGGCTGAGAAACCATTCTCTGCCTAGACAGGCAATTGAGGGGCCCTGTGTGCAGTTATTCCCCACTGGAACACAATAACAGCCCAAAGGAAGGTGGCAGCAATTATTTGGGACAAGAAGCATACAAGGGCTTCAGTTTACCTAGACTTCAGGATTACTCAGCAAGGAAAGTACTCTGCACATGCTCAGAATATGAGTACACACGTCTCAGAGTTCTGATTAAAACCTACCTTAAGCAATGCCCCTTAGTCCTGAATAAATAAAGCCAGGCTCTTAACAGTTTGTTGAAACAACAAAAATCATAATAATCATTGTAGTTTTAAAACAAATGGCTAAATTGGGTCTGCTTCCCATTCCCTGTTTCTTTCCCTTAGGCACATCCCCCCACTCCATCCGTCCCCCTTGCTGAAGAATAATCACATCACTGTTTGAAATATTGCCAATGAAAAGAAACAGACTAGCGCCTCTGCACCTCCTTGATAAACATCCCTGGATCGGTTTCCTCCTAAAGAGGTGTCTATTTAACACAATTTCCATCTCAAGCAGCTGCTTTGCATTTCCTTTTGGCTTTATTAAAACTGATTTTCTCTTTGCACTCTCCAAACTGATCTGATTACATTTCCATTTCTCCCTGAAGAAAGTGGGGGGGGGAGGAGAGGGGAGGGGGGAGGCAGCCTAAGCTTTTCTTTGCGAAGAGAAGATGGATTTCCGGAGGTTGGCTCATATGTTATTTTACTTTATTTTTGTTCCATTTTAATAGCTCGTCTTCGGTGATGGCCCCAGGGAGTGGGTCTCTCTCCTGTTGCATCTTTGCCATCCATTTCCATGGGAACAAAGAAGGGGGGGCAAGGATTCTCTCTTCATTGGCAGAGGCATAAATCAAAAGCAACACACCTTACATTCACTCTGACTATTTGCTCAATACTAAGCCATTAGAGGGCACTGGTGTGTACATATGTGTGCTCATATGCAGTTATGCACACCCATGTTAACATATGTGCACCCCTGTTCTTTATGGCCTGCCTCCCTTTTAGCATTCTAGAGCTGAAGTCTTTGTTTTGTCCCCCAAACTGTGTGAGAGATGGAGTCTGAAAGATCAAAATCCTATCCATCAGTGACTCCAGGAGATGCCCAGGCAGTCAGTCACCTGTGGAAACTGGGCAGTTAAATCCATACCTGCCTTCCACAACCTGGTGTCATCCAGATGATTTGGACTACAACTTCCATCAGCCCAATGTGGGGGAAACTGGTCCAGACAATCTATCATGGCACCAACTTAGGTCCAGCAGTGAATGGTCCAAACCCACCCAGATGTATCCATACACACAGAGATGCTCTTGCTTTGCACTCCGTTGCCAACCTTCTGGGGGAACCACTGTCACAAGGAGTCGCTCCAGAATACCAAAAGTTATTAAGATTGATTCGGCTCGCATGTCGTTTTGACAGGTCCAGAGCAAACGCCTAGTGCCAGGGGGGAGATTTGGTAATAATTACCATCTTTAATTACTGCTAAAACATCAATTGCTCTTGTTCAATTAGCAGCACAGATCCAGGCATGGCAAATTTCTGCTGCACAAAATAAGCTGAAAATTGATTTCGGAACACTTAATGTAGATCTGAAATTGCTAACCTGATAAGAAGGGGGACCACAGGAAGAACCGGCACACCGGCCGCAAGGAATTCTGAGTTGGTGTAATTGCTTCGCTGGAAGATTAATAACTTGTGTACCATACTTACATCTTGTACATTGTGTGGAAGTCACTCATTAGAGGCAAGGGCAAAGAAAGGGGGAGGACATGCTAATGAGGATGCTAGCAATTAAATCGGAAACCGGAGTTAAAGGGCTCTCATCCCCAATCGTTTTGAGGCAGTTATGGGGCTGGCACCTTTGGGAGCAGCTAGCCAACTCTCCGTGAGTCATCACCCCTCCCCCTTGTAGAGGCCAGGGAAAATTGGGACATATAGACGCAGCCAGTTCCTAAAAAGTCATGGTGTGGCTCAGTATTGTGACTCCATGCAGCTTCTCTTTCTAATTACTGCCACAGAGAGCTAGGTGTGAATACCTGCTCCATCTCTAGCTGTCTTGTGCTGCGATGCGAGACCACTTTTAAGTGTAAGCAAAGCTCCAGGTAGCACCCAGGCCCTATTTTTAGACTCTGCATAGATGTGCTTCAATCATGATCATGTGGACAAGAAGGGTGGTTATGCTCCACAAGGACTAATGACTCTGCATGAAGTCAGACTTGGGAGACGCAGCCATCCTCCTCCTCTTTGTCTTGATTCCAACAATGCACTTCCCTTCCGCACAGGCGTTTGCTGTTCTCTTTGAAGCAGCCCTCAGGGAGCAGTTCCATAACGCGAGATCTCAAGAGCATAAAAAAAAAAGGCCTTGGGAACATCAGACGAGCCCTGTAACTGGATCAGACCAAAGGGGGGACATCTCATCAACCATCCTATTCCCACAGTGGCTGTCAGGAGTGCGTGCAGGAGCCAGGCCCTGTGACCAATAGGACTTTGCAGGACTGGGGCCTTCCTAAGTTTGTTCTGAAGAGGCAAGGCACAGCCACACAGGTGAGGCAAGAGCACCTGGTGGCAAGAGCCAGGAAGGGATATAAGGTCAGCATTTCCCTTCGGCTCTTTGCCACAGCAACACGTTCCCTGCCTTGCTGTGTTTGGGCTTCTTGACTCCTTGCTTCTTGATTCTCAGACCCCTGACTTCGTGACTCCTTGCTTCTTGATTCTCAGACCCCTGACTTCGTGACTCCTTGCTTCTTGATTCTCAGACCCCTGACTTCGTGACTCCTTGCTTCTTGATCCTCAGACCTTTGGCTTTCTGACTCCTGGCTTCTGGACTCCTGTTCCTGCTCCCACCCTGCCATCTTGCCCCCGGTCCCAACGTCCCCAGCCGGGACTTTGATCACCCGGGAACTGGACTGTGACAATGGCCAAGCAGATGCCTGTGAGAACCTTCAAGCAAGGCATGAGCACAACGGTTCTTTAACAAACACATTTGCGCTCCTCACCAACTGGTATTCAAAGGCATATTGGAGGCAGCCATCATGGCTAGTAGCCATTGATAGTCTTATCCTAACCTTGGCTTTTCTGGCCCAGCATTCTGATCCAGCGATGGCTAGGCAAGTGTTTCAGAAATAGCTCCCAAGTCTCACAAAGGAGGCGATGACCATCCCCTGTAGTTTGCCCGCAACTTCTGGTCCTCAAAGGTAGACTGCCTTTGGACATGAAGGCTCGCTTGCTAGAGGTTGATGGACCTACGTGGATTTGTCGCATCCTTTTTAAAAAGCCATTTCAACATCTTGTTACAATGAATTCCATACGCATGCACCCTCCAGCATTTCTCCACTGAAATTAGGGACATCCTGTTCAATAATAACAACAATAATAGCAATAATAATTTTATTTATACCCTGCCAATCTGACTGGGTTGACCCCAGCCACTCTGGCAGCTTCCAACATATTAAGGTAAAGGTAAAGGGACCCCTGACCATTAGGTCCAGTCATGGCAACTCTGGGGTTGTGGCGCTCATCTCGCTTTATTGGCCAAGGCAGCCGGCGTACAGCTTCCGGGTCATGTGGCCAGCATGACTAAGCTGCTTCTGGCAAACCAGAGCAGCACACGGAAACGTCGTTTACCTTCCAGCCTATTTATCTACTTGCACTTTGACGTGCTTTTGAACTGCTAGGTTGGCAGGAGCAGGAACTGAGCAACGGGAGCTCACCCTGTCGCGGGGATTCAAACCGCTGGCCGTCTGATCGGCAAGTCTTAGGCTTTGTGGTTTAACCCACAGCGCCACCCATGTCCCTTCTAACATATTAAAACATAGTAAAACATTAAAGATATATAAAAAAACTTCCTTATACAGGGCTGCCTTCAGATGTCTTCTAAAGGTTGTATGGTTACTTATTACCTTGGCTTGGGGGCGTCATGTAACTCCATATCCTCCAACATTTCTCTGATGAAAACGGGGACACCCTAAGGAAAAGCAGGACATTCCAGGATCAAATCAGAAACCAGAATGGCTTCTGTAAATCTGGGACTGTCCCTGGAAAATAGGGACACTTGGAGGGTCTGGTTACAAACACTTAAGTCCCTCATTGCAGGAGACACAGGCAGTGAAATTGGAAGGCTCTTCGTCTTTGTTGTTCCTGCATATATGCCTACATGTTCTACACACACACACACACACACACACACACACACACACACACACACAGTAAGAAAGCACTCTGACCTCTATTTAGCCCTCTTTGCTTATATATCACAGAAAGGCACTGATCAGGAGGCCGGTCTGCTCCTGTCGATCACTGAGCAAATTCCAGGTGTATTAAGTGGTCCTCAAATTGTATTTCATTTCCATTCCTTTGGTTCTGAGCTACAGCTCCCAGCCACAGGCAGCTGAGAAGTGATGCTTTGCCTGTCATACCTCTCAGCAATATCTGCTTACCAGAGCATGATGTGCAGAAGTCATGGCAACTTGCTCCCAGAAGACTTTAGCAAGGGCAGCAGGTTTGGGCTCCGGGGAATTGGTGTCCCATGCCAGGGGTGAAGATGGGGAATGAGGTGTTTGAAAAGCAAAACAGCAAACGGGAGGGTACACCGTCTGAGCAGGAAGAGAGAAATACCACCTGCCTCTGAACACGCAGGTTCCACATATGAATGTGGAATGTGTGAATGACTATCGATTTTGGTTTCTTTCTCAATTTTTGAGCCTTAAGTTCAGTTCATTACATTTCCACACTGGTTTGTGGCCTTTTTCTTTTCTTAAGTCCTCAATAATTTTTGGACCTAATATACACATTTTAAAAAAAAAAATAATAATAATTATATAATTAATTTTACAACATACAAAAATTCAGGGGGAAATGAAAAGCAAACAATTTATCATATATATCTTCTTTTGACTCCCCGCCCCTCCTTTCTGCAGTTCCTTGTTTTTATAACATTTTACTGCATTTCCAAATTAAACCAATTTATTATTTATTGTTACTGTATGCTTTCCCCAATATGAACATTTTATGCAAACAATTTCCCTAATAGAATGCACTTTTGTACGTTGTTTTCACTAACGTGTGGTTTTTATGTACACTTTCTAGAAACGTTTCTGTATGCCTTTCTGGTTGGAGAACTGCATTGCAAAATTTGGAAAACTGCTAATTTTGATGGATGGCCGTGCCTCCTCATATAGCTTCAACTGCTAATTAGACAGATTCACATTAACATGCCAAGGAACCATAAAACTATAGAGTTGGAAGGGACCCAAGGGTCATCTAGTCCAACCCCCTGCAATACAGGAACCCCAACTGAATCCAGTTTCTTCCCATTTGTAGTCACCTCCAATAGCCACTGGGATTTCCTCTTCCATCAGCTGGTCTAATGGTACCTTACCTAACCTGGTGTCCTCTTCAGCAGTTTGGAACTGGAACCCCCATCAGCATGGCGGACCTGTCTTGGACTGGTGGGAGTTGTAGTCCAAAACATTTGGAGGGCACTACGTTGGGGAAGGGGAAGCAGGTGGTGCTGTGGTGTAAACCACTGAGCCTTGGGCTTGCCAATTGGAAGGTCAGTGGTTCGAATCCCTGCGACAGGGTGAGCTCCCGTTGCTCGGTCCCAGCTCCTGCCAACCTAGCAGTTCGAAAGCACATCAAAGTGCAAGTAGATAAATAGGTACCGCTCCGGCAGGAAGGTAAACAGCATTTCCATGCGCTGCTCTGGTTTCGCCAGAAGCGGCCTAGTCATGCTGGCCACATGACCCGGAAAACTGTCTGCAGACAAACGTCAGCTCCCTCGGCCAGTAGAGAAGAAGAAGAGTTTGGATTTGATATCCCGCCTTTCACTCCCCTTAAGGAGTGTCAAAGCGGCTAACATTCTCCTTTCCCTTCCTTCCCCACAACAAACACTCTGTGAGGTGAGTGGGGCTGAGAGACTTCAAAGAAGTGTGACTAGCCCAAGGTCACCCAGCACCTGCATGTAGAGGAGAGGAGACACGAACCCGGTTCACCAGATTATGAGTCTACCGCTCTTAACCACTATACCACACTGGCGAGATGAGCGCCGCAACCCCAGAGTTGTTCGCAACTGGACTTAACTGTCAGGGGTCCTTTACCTTTACCTTTTAGGTTGGGGAATGCTGGACTGATATCAGTGTAAAACCAACCAGGCTAAAGCCCATCACCACCTCTTACACAAGCAGGTTATCCAGGTTACTTATATGCTGTGGGAAGAAATAAAAAAGAAGGGACTTTTCAGGACTTAAATTACCCTGAATCTGTGCATCTGATGAAGCCAGCAGCTGCCTATGAAAGTTGACTCAGGGTATGCCACACATCCCCTTCATGGATCACTGCCTTGCCGTGGCGAAGGGGCTTGAAGAACTCAGAGAAGCTATGAACTATGCCGAGCAGGGCACCCAAGATGGAATTATACCAGAAAGATATGGATGTCTCATACACCCCAGGTAGTGTGGTTGCTGACCTTGAGCCAGACATCCTGGAGAGTGAAGTCAAATGGGCCTTAGAAAGCACTGCAAATAACAAGGCCAGTGGAAGTGATGGTATTCCAGCTGAACTGTTTAAAATTTTAAAAGATGATGCTGTTAAGGTGCTACACTCAATATGCCAGCAAGTTTGGAAAACTCAGCAGTGGCCAGAGGATTGGAGAAGATCAGTCTACATCCCAATCCCAAAGAAAGGCAGTGCAAAAGAATGCTCCAACTACCGCACAATTGCACTCATTTCACACGCTAGCAAGGTTATGCTTAAAATTCTACAAGGAAGGCTCAAGCAGTATGTGGACCGAGAACTCCCAGAAGTGCAAGCTGGATTTAGAAGAGGCAGAGGAACCAGAGACCAAATTGCAAACATGCGCTGGATAATGGAGAAAGCTAGAGAGTTCCAGAAAGACATCTACTTCTGCTTCATTGACTATGCAAAAGCCTTTGACTGTGTTGACCACAGCAAACTATGGCAAGTTCTTAAAGAAACGGGAGTGCCTGATCACCTCATCTGTCTCCTGAGAAATCTCTATGTGGGACAAGTAGCTACAGTTAGAACTGGATATGGAACAACTGATTGGTTCCAAATTGGGAAAGGAGTACGGCAAGGCTGTATATTGTCTCCCTGCTTATTTAACTTATATGCAGAATTCATCATGCGAAAGGCTGGGCTGGATGAATCCCAAACCGGAATTAAGATTGCCGGAAGAAA
The DNA here is from genome assembly GCF_965113315.1 of Podarcis vaucheri. NCBI lineage: Eukaryota > Metazoa > Chordata > Lepidosauria > Squamata > Lacertidae > Podarcis > Podarcis vaucheri. The sequence continues at coordinate 29,342,549 of NC_138753.1, forward strand.
TATCAACAACCTCAGATATGCAGATGACACAACCTTGATGGCAGAAAGTGAAGAGGAATTAAAGAACCTTTTAATGAGGGTGAAAGAGGAGAGCACAAAATATGGTCTGAAGCTCAACATCAAAAAAACGAAGATCATGGCCACTGGGCCCATCACCTCCTGGCAAATAGAAGGGGAAGAAATGGAGGCAGTGAGAGATTTTACTTTCTTGGGCTCCATGATCAGTGCAGATGGTGACAGCAGCCACGAAATTAAAAGACGCCTGCTCCTTGGGAGAAAGGCGATGGCAAACCTAGACAACATCTTGAAAAGCAGAGACATCACTTTGCCAACAAAGGTCCGTATAGTGAAAGCCATGGTTTTCCCAGTAGTGATGTATGGAAGTGAGAGCTGGACCATAAAGAAGGCTGATCGCCGAAGAATTGATGCTTTTGAATTATGGTGCTGGAGGAGACTCTTGAGAGTCCCATGGACTGCAAGAAGATCAAACCTCTCCATTCTGAAGGAAATCAGCCCTGAGCGCTCACTGGAAGGACAGATCGTGAAGCTGAGGCTCCAATACTTTGGCCACCTCATGAGAAGAGAAGACTCCCTGGAAAAGACCCTGATGTTGGGAAAGATGGAGGGCACAAGGAGAAGGGGACGACAGAGAATGAGATGGTTGGATGGTGTTCTTGAAGCTACCAGCATGAGTTTGATCAAACTGCGGGAGGCAGTGGAGGACAGAAGTGCCTGGCGTGCTCTGGTCCATGGGGTCACGAAGAGTCGGACACGACTAAACGACTAAACAACAACAATGCCACACATATTAGTGCAGTGTTTCCCAACCACTGTGCCGCGGCACACTAGTGTGCCGTGAGATGTTGCCTGGTGTGCCGCAGGAAAAATTAAAAAATCCGAAAGATTTTTTTTTAAAAAAGTCAAATTTTCGATTGGGGCGCCGTCACTAGATGACCCCTGGGGTTCCCTCCCTTCCTCCCGCTCTGCGCCTCCCTCCTCCTCCTCCTCCTCCTCCTCCGGGGAGGCCCTTCCTGGCTCTCGGCCAAGGCTTGGCGGCTGCCACTCACTCACTCGCTCACCCACCCGTCCCTCCATCCCTGCACCCGGCCTCTTCCCCTCCGTCCCCGGCACGGGGGCTGCCGGGATCCGTAGTCCCCTCGCCCTTGGGCTCCGCGCCCGCGCGGGGTGCGCAAACTACGTTTCCCAGTGTGGCCTGGTGGGCCGGGCGTTTTGTTTGAAGCGCTCTTCTCCCGGCCATGGAATGAGCGCAGCGGCGGTGGCCGGGCGGGCAGGGGCTCTTCCGCGCAGACCCCGCGCAGCCTGCCTGCGCCCCCGCGGAGATCGGGCGGCATGATGGAGCCCGGGGATCCCCGCGGAGGCGGAGCGGCGGAGGCGGAGGCTGCCCCCCAGGTAGGCCTGCGCCGGGGGGGTGTTATTTTTGCAATGCTGCATCCGCGCCGGAGGGGACGCATCGGACAGCGGGGAGACCCCTTGGCGGGCGTGCAAGGCAATGCATGCGTGCAGGCGTTGCATGGAGTGCAGTGCAATGCAATGGCAACGCGGCGCCCTGCATGCATGCATGCAACTTCCACCGGCGCTCCGGACTTGGCAGGTGAGGGGGGTCCCCAGTGGGCGGCAGAGAGAGCCGGGAGGGCGAAGGGGAGCCGGGGGGAGCAGCGCTGCTCCCCAAGCCGAGCCCAGGGGGAAACTTCGGCATCGTTGTGCCGGGTGTTGGAAGCGGAGGCTGGCGGGGGCCCCTCACCTGCAAAACCTGGTCGCCTCTCATATATTTCATGCATTGCATTCATCGCCCGCTTTCTCCTCCAAGGAGCTCCCGGGGGCGCGCGTGGTTCTCCCCGTGTTATCCTTGCAACAACAGCCCTGCGAGGTGGGTCAGGCGGGTGGCCCAAGGGATTGTCCTGGCCAGGTGGGGTGATTTGAACCCTGCTCTCTGCCCGGTCTTCGTCCTCATTTAGCCCCCACATGTGCATGACTGTGCATGACTGAGGTTTTCCCCCCTCGTCTTGGCTATGGTGTGAGTCTGTGCTGTTAATTAATGGGGTTCTGCCTTCGGAGAAGATGAGCCAGCCCTCAAGGAGGTGATTATGTAATTTGCTAGCAATTCATGTCCCTCCCGGCGTGACGCTGCGCGCTGACGTCACGGGGCTGTAATGGTGGTGTGCCTCGAGATTTTTTTCATGAAACAAGTGTGCCTTTGCCCAAAAAAGGTTGGGAAACACTGTATTAGTGTAATCCAGGTTCTACAGAACACTTTCTGCACTGGCAAGTGGATTCAAAATCTTCCCAAACTTTTTTTAGAGCAACCTGTTTATTTCTTCCCAGTTTTGCAGCCATTATCTCCTGTTGCTTGCAGTTCAGATGATGACCAGGATGTTGGGGGGGGGTGAGGACAGGGGTGTTATTTTTATTTTGCCAGTGGGTTTTGAAAAGACGGAATCTGGGGAGAAAGGGAAATATCCCCAGCTGTGTCAGACAGCTGTGTGACTGAGAACAAAAAGCAAAATCAGAAAACTTTTTAAAGGGGAGAGCTAATTTGGGCTGCATCGGACAGCTGCATTTGCATAATGAAACGTAAAAAGGATGTTTCGCTCATGTATTTTTTAAAAGGTTTGACTTTAATTTTATTTAGCTTAAGAAGGGCACGTCACTCAATCTCCGCCGGTCATTTAGAAAGATATTTCAATTGTGTTTCCACAAAGCTGTCTTTAGGCCTCTAAGTGTCTCTTGCAATTGCTCAGAATACTAATGAGGATGTCGTTGACATTCAAGAGAGGAGGGCTTGTCCCAAAATTGCAGGCTTGGATGTTCTCATTTTTGTCCTTTCAGAGCAGTTTTTTTTTGTTGGGAGAAAATCTCAACCTTTTTGCAAAGCAAGTCGCTTTTTTTTCCTGGGCTAATACTCTTTGTTAACATGGTATCAGAAGATTATGGCAATGGCATCTGCCTCTAAGAGTGTCCACAAAGAGAGTTTTTTATATTGTAGGCTTTTGTCTGTCTCTCTCTCTCTCTTTATCACCGCAACTTATTTCAGGTGTGAATTGTTTAGTTGGTTGTTACCCAGGGGAATTCTTCCTTTAAAACATCCCTGTCTCTTCATGCATCTGAATAATGAGGGTCTCAGAGTGCCAATTGAGTTGAGTGTGTATTGTTTGTCACAGACTAGGTGCAGGACAGGGACGCACAGCAATGCTTATTTCAGGAAATATAATTGTCTGGTTCCTTTAACTAGAATGAGCACCAGAAACCTTTTTTTTTTTTTTTACATTTATAAAAAAATATTTATAAACCGCCAACTCATATAAAATATCAAGGTGGTGTATGACAATAAAGACAGGTTCAATAAAGTGTAAGATACTATAAAAAAACAAATATTCATAAAAACGACTGGCTCATCTTGAAAACATTTAAACAGCTGAATACCCCTGCTGGCACACACAAAAATATTCACCCAACACTGATAGTCAGCGACTATCTGAAAGATGCTTGCCAAATCTACAGCATGGGACCAGAGACCTTAAATCAGGCATGTCTAAAGTCCGGCCTGGGGGCTGCTTGAGGCCCCCAGGCTGGTTTCAAATGGCCCCCAAGCAATTTTGAAAAAGCAATCTCTTGGCCCCCGAGCACCTACCCATGAAAGCCATTTCCTTTTTGCGGGCTCGTCACGAGCTCCCCCCTCTGCGCCATTAGGGAGTCCCCGGCTGTGTCACTCCTTGGGTCGACCAATCTGGTTTGCCGGGAGGGGCGTGGCTAAATAAATAAATACAGTGGGACCTCAGGTTAAGTACTTAATTCGTTCCGGAGGTCCGTACTTAACCTGAAACTGTTCTTAACCTGAAGCACTACTTTAGCTAATGGGGCCTCCCGCTGCTGCCGCGCCGCCGCTGCACAATTTCTGTTCTCATCCTGAAGCAAAGTTCTTAACCTGAAGCACTATTTCTGGGTTAGCGGAGTCTGTAACCTGAAGTGTATGTAACCTGAAGCGTATGTAACCCAAGGTACCACTGTACTACAGTACACATTCAGGACGTTGATGTTGCAGCAATGGTGGTGGCAGAGGGGTGGCCACTGCCTTGACCCAGTGCCGGATTTATGTATAGGCTAAGTAGGCTGAAGCCTAGGGTCTTTAAGTCTAGGGGGCCTCACCAGCCTGCCCTCTCCCCAGTGCCTCAGTCCCCCCTCTCCCAAAATTGTAAACCTAAGACTTCATGCAAGGCCCAGCAACTATGAGACTCAGGGCTAGCCAGTGGAGCCCAATTTGAAGCAGTGGGGCGCAACTTGAAAGGTGAGAACTAAGCGCAGTGTGGGGACCAAATGTGGACAAGCAACTCTAGAAGAAGCATGACATGTCCCCCACCAGAGGTACTACCCTTCCCCTAACACCCCATATACACATTATGGCTATTCAATAAATAAATTTCTATACCATCATCATCCGAAGATCACAGGGCAGTTTGCAATATCAAAACACAGAAATTCATACCAAAGTAACAATCAATAACCCCCTCCACACACAAATGCAAGTTTAAAAGCCATAAATTGTTTAATTATCCAAAAGTCTGGAAGAAGAGGAATATTTTGTATGGCACCTAAAGAGAAGCTCTCTGGAAAGAGCATTCTGCAGCTATTGCAGAAAAGGCCCCCTCTCATGTTGCCATCCTCCATCCCTCTCACAGAGGAGACACACAAAAAATAGCCTCGGAAGATGATCATAGGGTCCAGGTCACTTAATATGGGAAGAGGCAAACTGCATCCTTTTCACATGTTCCTATTGTACAACTAGCAGAATTCACTGCTGAGCAGCCTTGGGCACTTTCAGCCACTGAAGAATCACAGACAGACAGACAGACAGACAGACAGAATTGCAGAGCTGGAAGGAATCACAAGGGTCATCAAATCTAAGGTTACCAGTCATCGCCATTTCCAGGGGACAGTCCCCGGATTTACCAATCAGTCCCCTGGCAAAATGAAGTTGAAAAGTGTCCCCAGATACATTGAAAAAAATCTGGTAACCTTAAAATTCTAGTCCAACCCCCTGCAATGCTAGAATCTTTCACCCAATGCAGGACTTGAACCCACAACCCTGAGATTGGGAGTCTCACGTTCAACCGATTGTGCTAGCTACAGTTCAACATCTTCTGATGCATGAGTTGGGTGGGGTGGTTTCCCAATCCCTGAAACACCCCAAGCAGGAAGGTACTGTAGGTCACTGGCTGAATTGGACCAGCCCCAATTCAGTGTATGAGTATTTGAAAGAAAAGGAAGTTGCTGTCTCTCCGGTCAGCTCACAAAATCTGAAGCCTGTCCACTTTCATGGCATGAGCAGGTTGTGCATCATTTCAGAGCCCTCACGGCCTCGTTTGATGGACAGCCTGTGTTTCCAAGCCCAGCATCTGCTCAATTATGCATCCAGCTCCCCCAGTAGCTGCCCATCATTAGCAAGGCAAATGCCATTGCACCACCACCACCTCGTTCAGGTGGACCAAGGCCCCTCGCTCACCTGCAAGCCTCTGGGCTGCTTCCCGATTTAGGATCTTGCTCATTAAGACCTGCACACACACACAAACACACACGCGCGTGAACACATGCAGAAGTTGGAGGCTAAAGGGGGAGAGGACCCGGAGCTAATTAGCCTGTGCACAGCTGCTCATTATGACTATTACGGCTGCATTATTAATTTCCCTGCCTCTCATCTGCAATGCAGGTTTTTGGTTGCTTCATATCAGTCTGCTTTTATATCTAGAGATGGGCAATAAATCCAGGCATTTATAAATCCAGCCATTTATCAACTGCTTCTCTCTCAGCCTTCACTCCTGTGCTGCTTTTTGATCAAACTCCAGGTGGCTACTGAGGATCAATAGGAATATTTCAAGAGCGATTCTCTCCTTCTCACCCGCTTGCATAGACAATGGTTGCTGAGATGGTATTATGGAATGTTCACAAATGGTCTAACTACCAAAGCAGAAAGTATCAGCCATGGGAATTCAGCAAACCATGCCTGTTCTGTGATAAAAGTAAAAGGTTAAAGGTAAACGTAAAGGGACCCCGGACCATTAGGTCCAGTCGAGGACAACTCTGGGGTTGCGGTGTTCATCTCACTTTATTGGCCGAGGGAGCCGGCGAACAGCTTCCGGGTCATGTGGCCAGCATGACTAAGCCGCTTCTGGTGAACCAGAGCAGTGCACGGAAACAACGTACATTTGCATTATTTGGGGAGGACTGGCAGCCAAGTAGTCAAGGTGGTCACAAGGTCAGAAATCAGAAAAGAACTGGATTTCCCATATTGATTTTGCATAACCACCTTGGGTTAGGTTGCTTAGCCTTAATATTGAACCTACAGATTGTCTCTCATCTTTGAGGAGAAATCTCCTTATTCCACAACCTTTCTGCCTTACAGGATACAGCAGATGTTCTTAAAGCTAGGCTTAAGCTTTGACAAGTCTGACAGGTGTGTCTCAATTTGATTTATCTCCGTATGCATCATTTTAAAATTCTAATGCATCCCGAATCTTAAAGACAGAGTGAGTTTGAGAGAAACATTTTTAAAAATAAAAAATAAAAATAATATGCTCAACAGAATATACCTGTGACCATGTCCTTGGCAAGGGGTGCTTACAATATGCTTCATATAATTTACTAAGCTTGATTGGATAATTAATAAATAAATAGTGTCTGTCTGCCTGCTTCCGAATGGGAAACAAGGTGATGATGTGAGGCGAAGGGCTTGTTTAGCTTCTGCAGAATGAAGGCTGTGTAAATGGCAGATGTAATGGCTGGCTATTAGCAATTAGTGAATTGTAACCCTAGATAGACATGAAACATCAACAGGCCCACACATATGGCAAGATCCACATGCACACCCCTCCCACCCTGGCGAGGCAAGAGGGGGAAAAATACAGTGATTGCAACGTATTTGTTGGGAGCTAGTGGATACGATCTGAAATCAATCCATTAACATAAACTTAAGCTTCCCCTTTCTTTCATTCTAAATGAATTTCCATCTCACATTTGGCAAATGAGTGCTGCTGACGCCAGTCAGCTCCCATTTATCTAATAACTCCATGCAAATATTTTGTTATATTTCAATGAAACGTGTCGAAATCTATTACCTCCTGTAACATCTCGGCATCAGAAAGCGGGGGCGGGGGGGGAGGAGGTTCGTAATGCCAGCTCACAGTGAATCTCTCTGTCGGTCTTGGCAAGGGCAGGCGTGGAGGTGGAGCAGAATTAGCATCTCCTCGACTCCAGGCCACCACACCTCAAAGGTCACTCTGCCTGGCAAGGGCCAGCTGGCTCGCCAGGACCTTCCTCCTCCTGGGAACTGGTTACAACGGGGGTGAACTGACTGTTTCAAGATGGAACTACTGTATATTCAGAGAGCAGGTGCCTCTACGCTGGGGGCGGATTGGGACATAGGCATCCAAGGCCCCTGCACCACCTTACCCCACGCCCCTTCCCTACCAGCACCAGACGATCCCGGGGGGCGGGGAGATACAGGACCTCTCACAGCATCCCAACCAGCAAAAGTGTGCCTTTTTGCCTGAGAGCTTGCCTTTCTTGGTGTGATTGATGCCTGCGGGTAAGAGGTTTTTCTGGTCGATTGCAGTGTGTGGTATTGTTTGGTTCACACTTACAACATCATCATCATTATTATTATTATTATTATTATTATTATTATTATTACACAATCTCTTTGGCTGGTGCAAAAACATGCAGGAGAAAAGCAGGATCTAACCATTAAGGCTGGGACCCTGAAGGGCCCTGCCCTGCTTCTCTCCACCTGGCTTGGGGCAGGGCCTGACAGGCTGCTGGGCAGAGAGGACTCCATTTTTGTTTTTTAAATTGCTTTTATTTTTTTATCTATGCCATTTTAAATTGCGATTGATACTAATGCTGTATTCTTAGTTTTAGATTTTATGATTTATGTGGAAATTGTTTTCCATTTGGTTGTGTACTTTTTGATATGTTTTATTTATTGCTTATGACTTCTGTTATGTTGGTAATTATGTAAATCTTGTCATGTTGTAAGCCGCCTTGAGCATTGTTTTAACTATGAATAGGCGACATAGAAATAAAATGATGATGATGATGATGATGATGATGATGATGATAAATGCGGTCCTTGTCTGTTTGCAGCTGGTAAGGTACTTTCCATGCTGATACACTCACTGTAGGGCTGGACTTAGACACATCAAAAAAGCAGTTCAGTTAAACACATTGCAAACTTCATAAAGGGAAATCCCATTGGCGAAAGATGGGACTCCACAGCGCCATCTGATTCCACAGTGTTATAATGCATATAAAGCGTTTTTTTCTTTACCAATGTAGCTGAGTCCTGGGGTTACCAGGTAGGTTGCATAGGGTAGTTCATCCACATTTGGTCCCCATCCTGGGGCTCCTGGAAGCAGTTAACATGTGACAGCGGCCACACTCTAGGAACAGCTTCAACTGGCCAGCTAGGCCAGGTGAGGGTAGCCAGTGGTCTTAAACCCTTGGTGAGTTAGGAACTCGACTATTTCCTGCATGCAAAAATGCTCCGGTGGATTGAGTGGATGAGACCAATAGCGGGTCCAATGGTCAAAAAGGTGGTTTCTGCATGAGCTGTTGAAGGAAATAAGGGGCAGATGGGGAAACCCTCTCCAATTGTCCATGTTATAAGTTTAAACCAGGTCCTGCTGGGCTGAAGCATGCAAGGTGCATGCTTAGTCTTCTTTATGATTTATTGTTATTAAAGGCACTCTCAAAGTGCAAGTAGATAAATAGGTACCGCTCCTGCGGGAAGGTAAACGGCATTTCTGTGAACTGCTCTGGTTCACCAGAAGCGGCTTAGTCATGCTGGCCACATGACTCAGAAGCTGTACACCGGCTCCCTTGGCCAATAAAGCAAGATGAGCGCCGCAACCCCAGAGTCATCTGCGACTGGACCTAACGGTCAGGGGTCCCGTTACCTTTTAACCCCCCTGGATATTCAAGCTCTCTATTTCCCATCTTGAAGGGGCCGGGCAAATCTGGAGAACCCAGGTCAGACGGGGATGTCTGGCGTCCCTAATCCAGACTGGCCATGGCCTGGCACCCTCAAGGTGGGCACAGCTTTCCAATCTTCTCAGTGACATTTTCTTGAGTGGACCCTCCCTCCATGTGAGAATGCCCCACAGGGAGGTTTTTTGTTTCGCCTAGAGAAGAGGCTGCCCCACATTCACCCCTCCAGATGAGTACCGAGGGAAAGGCTAGGATGTCATTGAACATGTTGGGCCTGTGCGGTTGCCATGGTGAGAAAGTAGCCCTTCATTTGCTGTCAATAAGTCCAGCCGAGCTGCCTGATTGATTTTTTCTTTTCCCCTATCACAACCCAGGTTGTTTGCCTGTCCTAAGTGATGCCTGCTTTTCAAATTGCAAAAGAAACTCTCAGGCTTGACTGGAGAGTGGGGCGTTTCTCCCCCTTCCCCTTCAGTGGATCTCTAGCCGAAGAAGTAGCCCACTTCCTTTGACTCCATGGATTGATAATGCCTCATCCCCCCCCAAAAAAAAGTGTATGATTTTAAAAACCACACTCTTTGAAGTGAACTAGAAGAGCTTGGGTCAGAAACCTCCCTCCTATGTCTGTGAGGAGATTATTGCTACTCTTGTTCTGTGTGGAATTCCGAAACCTTTTTGCAGCAGCCAGATGCGCCCCACTGATGCTATGACCGTGTTATATAGGGCTGCTGCGTTTAATCGATCACTTGGTTTGATGGATACGAAAGATTGTAACCTATTAAAGAGATCATTCCTCTGATGAATCAGGCAACCAAGTAAGAACACAGGAAGAGCCCTGCAGCTGGGGCCCATTAAGTCCAGCATCCTGTTTTCACAGTGGCCCACCAGATATCTGTGGTAAACCCACAATCAGGATTCGAACACAAGACTGCTCTCCCCTCCTGCAGTTTCCAGCAACTGGTATTCAGAAGCGTGTTACTGCCCCTGACCTCAGAGGCAAAGCATGTATTATACACCCACACACTGTATCTTTGAAATGCATTTATGATACTGTACGTTTCCTGCAGGCTTTTGTGCAGTCAGTGCAGAAACAATCACAAATCTGCCCATGTTGTCAGGGACTGATTGGGCAGAGGGAGCTGCTCTGCCCCTTCTCTCACATGATGGAGGGGGTGCTGTCCTTAGATGGTGCCCTTCTGCAACATGGACACTGATGCCAGGGACTGGGCAGAGGAGAAATGGTGGAAACCAGCCTGACCCTTCCAGAGAAGGAGAAGAAGATGGTTCAGAATTACAAGAGGGGTTTGAGGAAGGTCACAGCTCAGAGGCAGATGAGGGGGAAAGCTTGGAAATAATGGAAGAGGAGGAGGAGGAGGAAGAGGAAGACACAGTGTCTTTAGAAAGCATTCCAGCCCCCCCTCCCACAACCTGGCGAGCCTTGAAAGTAATACAGTGGTACCTCGGGTTAAGAACTTAATTCGTCCCGGAGGTCCGTTCTTAACCTGAAATTGTTCTTAACCTGAGGTACCACTTTAGCTAACGGGGCCTCCCACTGCTGCTGCGCCGCCGGAGCATGATTTCTGTCCTCATCCTGAAGCAAAGTTCTTAACCCGAGGTACTATTTCTGGGTTAGCGGAGTCTGTAACCTGAAGCGTCTCTAACCTGAAGTGTCTGTAACCTGAGGTACCACTGTAGAGCAAAGAGCTCAGAAGCAAAGGACCCTCAGCGCCACCTGTAGGGAAGAAGGAGGAAGTGGGAGAAAAGGGGGTGGAGACTCACTCGGGGCAACGCCATTATTCCAATAGGTTGCCTTCCCAAGCCTCTCTCTGTAATTATTGAATAAACAGCAGATGGTAAGAACTTTTCCGTTTGTCTTATCCGTTCCTGGCAACCAGCCGTGGGGGTTGGTTCCTCTGCTGCCTGACAACTGACCACCTGAGGACAATGAGGACATTGTTTTCCCTTAATATCTACCACTTTATCTCTGTGCAAATTTACTCCACTAATAAATCCGCACCTGGAGAAAGGACTGGGTGTGCAGTGGCGGATCTTGGGATGTCACATTCCAGCAGCACACTATGTGACACCCAAATTGGGTGCTTCTGCTCCCACCTCTCACTTTCCATTCTACATCATTGCTGTGGCTCCCCCAATGCTCTGCACCCAGTATGACTGAACCAGTCACGTCCCACTAAATCTCTGGTGTGTTTTGGGAGTGTGGAGGAGGATGGGGGTGACAGGTGTTTGGCCCGGGGTGCTATTGTAAAAGTGTAGGGAATTTTTCAGATCTTTGTCACCACCAGCCTTGCCTGGTGCTCAGGTGGGTCCCCCTATGCCAGCCTTCCCCAACCTGGTGCCAGATGTTCTGGACTATGACTCCCATCACTCTCAGTCAGCACAGTCATTTGCTGCTGGGGCAAATGGGAATTGTGGTCCAGAATAGCTGGTAGGAAAGGCTGGCCACTTTGCCATCCTCAACTTTGTTTCGCTGCTGGCAAAAGAGCCAAGATAATGAGGGAAGACCCACCAGTTGCTGAAGGGATGTGCCCATGCTTTGCCTGGCATCAAGAGGGGGAAACCTCTGATGGCAGCCCTGTGTCTTGGTCAAACTTCATCATGGAACAGGGCCCAGAAATGTGATAGAATCATCAGGCTGAAAATCAGTGCTGACAGTCTTGTTGCGGACACAATGACTGAAGTGGGAGCTGCGGCCAGATTCCCAGTTCCACGATCATAGAATGACAAAGGCCTGCTGGCCTGCTGTTCCCAAGTCCTTCCAAACAGACACAGAGGATGCTGGCAGTGCCCAGAATCCTGATTCTGCCCCTCGGGGAGCAAAGGAAGTCCAGCCTTTGATCGTTCCATCCTCCTTCCGTCTTGTCCTGTAGCAACTAGCTCCCATCTGTCCAATTTGGCTGCTGCCACGTGAGCTCTCTGGTTTAGCAAAGCTTTCTTCAAAGAGCAAGCCACAAATTCTTTTCTATGCAGCCAAGCTCTGTCAACACCAAGTCTTTTGAAGAGGGAAAAAAAAGGTCCCGAGATATTCCAGAATTCTTGGCAACAGCTGCATCGCTTGGGATTCGCTGCTTGGCTGTGAGCCACAGAACCGCTTAGCAGCCTGGGGGCCACCTAAGGACCCCAGGGGCCAATTCCATGGCTTCAGCTGCTCTCTGCTGCCTTCACTCTCGGTTTTGCAGTATTCATTTTAGAGAACAACTTAAACTGAAGATACATATTATTCTCTCTCTCTCTCTCTCTCTCTCTCTCTCTCTCTCTCACACACACACACACACACACACACACTTTGAATACAACCAATGCAGTATTTCTGGGGATTGGCAGGTGGAGGGGGGAACAAACTGTGCCGCACTTTTATTTTTGTGTGCAAAAATCATCAAACGATTGTGCTTTCTCATTAAAGACAAAAGGGCTCGGTGCCCTGGGATTATTTTCCTTTGAAAAGCAAAAGCCACAATCAATAAGAGCAATCCCTGCTTAGCATGACAGCCGTGCTTGAGCTGGGGCTGTCGTCAAAGCATCTGCGGACACAGACTGGCAAGCTGGGCATTTGCTCCAGGACAAGGGACGCTGTAGCCATGAATTTTTGAGTTCTCACTAGGCTTCCACTTCCAAAGACTCAATTTGTGTTGACAGGTGATGATCCAGGGGCCCGTTTTCATACAGCCACAGGTATAAAGGGTCAGACGTTAACTCGCGTGATCCCACCAGCTGTTCACAGAACATCCTACAAGCTGTGTGCACACCATACATTTAAAGTACATTCTCCACCCCAAGAATCCTGGGAAATACAGCATGTCAAAGATGCTGGGAACTGCAGTTCCCATAATTTATTGGGCAGGTGCTTTAAATGCATTGTATGTAGACAGCCTCAGTATTTAGTCTTTCCAACAAGGGCATAATTTAGGCAAGGCATAGGGAGACACACAGCAGCAGCTATGGGTCATGATGGTATAATAATAATAATAATAATAATAATAATAATAATAATAATAATAATAATAATAATTTATTTATACCCCGCCCTCCCCAACCAAAGCCAGTCTCAGGGCGGCTAACACCAATAAAATCACAGTAAAAACATAATGGGGGGGGGCCAATTTAAAATACTGGTTAAAATGCAATTTAAAATGCAGCCTCATTTTAAAAGCAGCCCATAGATCAAAACCATAAGGGGAGGGCAACATAAGGGTCAGACTGAATCCAAACCAAAGGCCAGGTGGAACAGCTCTGTCCTGCAGGCCCTGTGGAAAGATGTCAAGTCCCGTAGTGTCCTAGTCTCTTGTGACAGAGTCTTCCACCAAGTCGGGGCCAGTACGGAAAAGGCCCTGGCCCTAGTTGAGACCAATCTAACCACCTTGCAACCTGGTACCTCCAAAATGTTGTCATTTGTGGACCTCAAGGTCCTCCACGGGGCATACCAGGAGAGGCAGTCCAGTAGGTACATGGGTCCTAGGCCCTGTGGAGCTTTAAAGGTCAAAACCAGGACCTTAAATATTATCAAACCCCCATGTTCAGAGGCAATATATCTCTGGATATCAGTTGCTAGGGAGGCAAAGTGAGAGAGGGGTAGCCCCTTCTAGCCTTGCTCATGGGCTTCAAAGAGGTATCTGGGTATGTCTTTGATTCAGCAGGCCTCTTCTTCATGTTTTTTATCTCTCAGAGGCTGTCTGGCTCTGAGTACCAGGTCCTGTCGATCAATCATAGGCAGGTGCTGTTGTGCTGGTGTCCTGTTTTTGGGTTTCCCAGAGGAATCTTTCTGGCCGCTGAGCTGAAACAGGATATTGGACTTCTGCAAACAAAGCAGAAACTCTGGGGAAGTTCTGCATTGCCAGGTGCTACAAACCTTCCCCCCACAGTGTTCTCCACACTAAAGGAATATCCAGGTGTGATGTGAAAAATGGGAAGGTACTGTCTGTCACAAAATGATATTCCACCCACAAGTGGCAACTGATAGTCCAGCCATGCATGTAAGTCATCACTTAATGAAGCCGTCATCAAATGGGTGAACCCACCCACAGTGCTTTCTGGTTCTGTGCATGCAGTGCTGTGACTCCACTACTTTAACAAAAATGGCTACAGCTTTCTGTCCTTCCATCTAAATCATGTGGCACTGTCAAGGTATCATCCCAATGGAGACTGCATGTGACCACCTTTGAGGCAAGACTCCTCCTCAGCATCATTACCACTATTCCAGAAATATTTGTTTCTAAAATCAGCTATCCTATAACTTACTAGGTGCTGTACGATTTAAAAGGGGTGGCATCCTTTAATCTCATCCAATCTGGATATATATACAGAAGTGGCTCCCTAACACATACTTTCAGGCTTAAATGAGAATCACCCTCCCTCTGCGTGGTCCAGAATTTGCTTGGCAACTGACACAACAGTTACCTGCTTTGAAGAAGCCTGAGACGAATCCTTACCGTGCCCTCATTCCTGGCGCAGGCAAGAAGATCAAACTTCACCTTCAACTACTGCTTCTGAGATGCTTCGCTGATAAAAGGGTTGTGTGGAAACTTGCATCTTGTAAACAAGACAGATGGCTAGGATGGAGGAGTAGATTTCTCTCTCCTCCACCACCACCCACCCCACAAAAGCATGCTCTTTGTGGGGTTCGTTCTTGGAAACCTCAGCCATTCCCTCTTTCAGCATCGAGCAAAGAAACTCCCACAAACAGATATTAGAGAACACAGAGGATTCTGCAGGGACCGCCAGCACAAAACACACACAAATGCCATATCCTTAATCTATCCTTTGATTTTGAAGGAGATACAGCTTATGGGTCCCATTCATGCTGTTTCCATCTCCTCTGAGCTGCCCAGTGCAGCACACAGTTTTCCAAGGGACACAATAAGCTGTTTCCTCCCGGTACTTTCCGACTGGAGCTGTGTGCTTTATATCTATTTATTTAAAAGTACTTTTATGGTTCTTAATTGGCACATGGCCAATTCAGAAACTTCCCTGAGGAGTCAAGAAGAGGTTCTGCCTTCAAAGAGGCTTTGCAAAATATTAAATTCTGGCTTCCCTTGCCTGAGAGCAGACGAATCTCTAAATGCACATCCACACCACACAAGTTGGTGTGTCCCTCCCCTTGCCCATATGCCAAGGCCCATTTTCAACCAAATAGTTTTGTAAGGGGGAAGAAGAAAGATCAACCTTGGTGTAAAGAGATGTACAGTGGTTCCTCTTCATCCTGGAGAAGAGTGACTAGTGGGGTGCCACAGGGTTCTGTCTTGGGCCCGGTCTTATTCAACATCTTTATCAACGACTTGGATGATGGACTCAAGGGCATCCTGATCAAATTTGCAGATGACACCAAACTGGGAGGGGTGGCTAACACTCCAGAGGACAGGATCACACTTCAAAACGACCTTGACAGATTAGAGAACTGGGCCAAAACAAACAAGATGAAATTTAACAGGGAGAAATGTAAAGTATTGCACTTGGGGGAAAAAAAATGAGAGGCACAAATACAAGATGGGTGACACCTGGCTTGAGAGCAGTACATGTGAAAAGGATCTAGGAGTCTTGGTTGACCACAAACTTGACATGAGCCAACAGTGTGATGCGGCAGCTAAAAAAGCCAATGCAATTCTGGGCTGCATCAATAGGAGTATAGCATCTAGATCAAGGGAAGTAATAGTGCCACTGTATTCTGCTCTGGTCAGACCTCACCTGGAGTACTGTGTCCAGTTCTGGGCACCACAGTTCAAGAAGGACACTGACAAACTGGAACGTGTCCAGAGGAGGGCAACCAAAATGGTCAAAGGCCTGGAAACGATGCCTTATGAGGAACGGCTAAGGGAGCTGGGCATGTTTAGCCTGGAGAAGAGGAAGTTAAGGGGTGATATGATAGCCATGTTCAAATATATAAAAGGATGTCACATAGAGGAGGGAGAAAGGTTGTTTTCTGCTGCTCCAGAGAAGCGGACACGGAGCAATGGATCCAAACTACAAGAAAGAAGATTCCACCTAAACATTAGGAAGAACTTCCTGACAATAAGAGCTGTTTGACAGTGGAATTTGCTGCCAAGGAGTGTGGTGGAGTCTCCTACTTTGGAGGTCTTTAAGCAGAGGCTTGACAACCATATGTCAGGAGTGCTCTGATGGTGTTTCCTGCTTGGCAGGGGGTTGGACTCGATGGCCCTTGTGGTCTCTTCCAACTCTATGATTCTATGATTCTATGACAGTGCAGTGGTTGGGGGGATGTCACTGAGGGCTCCTTAGAATAAAACAGTAGTTGCCATAAAGCTTTAAATTTGGTTTGAGGTTACTGTGAAATTGCCCAGATAGCATCAGAGCAAACCATCACCTGTACCTAAGAACACGAGAAAAGCCCTGCAGCTCAGGACAGCTGAAGCACATCGAGTCCGGCACTCTTTTCTCACAGTGGGCAGCCAGATGCCCCAAGGGAAATCCCACAGTCAACACCTGAGCACAACAACACACACCCCACACACACCTGCAATTCCCAGCAATTGGTACTGGGAGGCATTCTGTCACCAGCTTCAAGAGAGGCGAGTCTCCTGTGTTGACCTCTGGAAGAAGAAAAAACAAGACTCTAAATACAAACAGAAGCTTCTCCAGATACTTAGGCTCACTTAGACATTCTGTGGGCCTTGTTTTAATTACGCAATAATGTATTTATTGTGGGAAATTTTAGCAGTCAAGCGTAACAGTGATATTTACTAGTTAGTATATGAAGAGGTATAGTATATGAGGGAGGTATAGTATATGAAGACGACAGAGTTCTAACTGCTAGAGTAGGCTCAGTGAGGTCACGCCCCCCTCTTCTCCTGAGAGGGAGGAAGTGAAGCTTGTTTCCTGTTCCCCTCTCTCTTGCCCTCTCTTCATGCTGCACGCAGTGGAGACGGACATGCCTCACAATACCCTCTAGCCCCAGGCTGCTTTGCTGCACTTCTCAGAGCATTTTACTTGCATTATCTTATTGCTGTTGCAGAAGGAAAAATGTATGCCTGAGGCCGAGAAGCTGTAAGTAAAACATTTTAAATTTACTTTGCAGTCTGTGGTCTGTTTTATTGAAAAAGGGGACCAGTTGCCTCAAGAAGCTGGAACAAAATAAATAAGGTTTAATAGCCTATTCCTATGCTCCATTAATCTGCCTAGCGACAGAACTTAATACTCTGCTACTGGTGCTCTCTGTGTGCTAGCCCTGCATTTAAGAAAACAAACAAACCAGGCACTAGCCATTTCATTCCTATGTGGTTAACTCACACGTGGGTCTCCAGAGGGTTAAATAGAATTAATATATCCTCTTACCAATTCCCATCATGTTAATTTTATTTATTTATATTCCACCTTTCCTCCAAGGAGCTCAGGGGGCGTACATGGTTTCCCCCCTTCCCATTTTATCATCGCAAGACCTCTGTGAGGGAGGTTAGGCTAAAAACAATGTCTAGCCCCAAAACACACCATGAACTTTAAAGCTGTGTGGGGATTTGAGCCCTGGTCTCCTAGGTCCTAGTCCAGCAGTCTAACCACTAGACCACACTGGCTTTCTGGGTGAATGTGGAGTGTAAATGAAAGTATTGATCAGGAGATGCCCAGGATCTCATGCTAAGGTCTTTCCCGACTCTACACCAGTGATAAAAACAAAATAACAAGAACAGCCTTGCCGGATTGGATCAAGGTCCACCTAATCCAATGCTCTGTCCCCCAGAGGTCTTTCAACTAAGGGTGCTGAACCTTGAAGGGATTGGCATGTTCCCTGCCATAGAGTTACCTTTGTGACCTGTGAAGCAGACCTGCCAGATGAGGGCTTTGCAGAGAACTGACTTCACACCTGACTTCCTGCATCCTGACCTGGCACATATATACACATCGGCTGGTGCCAACATGCTAGAAACAGCTGGCAAAGCCAGCACCTGATCTTGCCAGTGCTTTGAGGAAGGGCAGGAGCTCTGCTTGTATTTAAGCACACACACCCATCCCTATGTAGGGCTGAGAAAAACCCCTGTCTGAAACCCTGGAGAACCAGCTCTGCAAACAGAGCTTATACCGAACTGGATGACCCAGTGGTCTACTGTATCTCAGTATGAGGCAGCTTCGTACAAGTTTGTTTTGCATGCAGAGGCTCATGTTCAGTTCCCAGCCGTTCCAGGCAGGGCTGGGAAAGGCTTCTGCCTGATGCCCTGGAGAGCAGCTGCCAGTTAGTGAATATGATTCTGAACCAAGCAACTGACTCTGGGCTCTTCCAGACAATCTATTTCTTGGCTTAGTTTCCACTTTGCCTTGATGTGCACAGAGGTATTGAGCATCATTTCCGCTTTGTTTCCTCAGAAGTTATACATCTCTTGGCATTCTCAGTATTTCATCCTTTGTGGTGCATTTTCCTGCCACTTTTCTTACAATAAAAATTGGGGGGGGCATGTAGGCTTATTGCCCAAGAGCCCCAAATTCACTTTAACTGTGAACACTAAATTTGTCAGTATGCAACTGACTCGTCATACCGTCCAAAGAGTAACAGTCTGGACTAAGCAACTTCCTAAAATCTTCCAAAAAACTGTCCCGAAAAACTGCCCCACCTGACAAGATGACTCAGAACACAAGATGATGCAGCTGTCTTGAGAAGACATGTGGCCAAGTCCCTTCTCCACTGGTTAAGAAGACAGTGGTCATGAGTTGAGGAGGAAATGAACCTCCTTCCCTCCCCACCAGTTACCTCTAAAGCGGCCAAGAGTTTTTTCCTTTGGTTACAACTTTAAGCACCAATTGCCACTGTAGGCTGCCAAGGAAACAGCAGAGTCCCCATCTGTCTCTCTTTTTTGCTCCCGCTTTCTCGGGGTTTTTTCCGCTCTCTCCTGAACAGACTCTTGCACTAAATTAAATAAGCCAAACTCCCTTTTTATTTCCTCTTTGACAGTAACGTATTGCAAATGCGCTTGGTTTTGACATCCTAATATTCAGAGTCATATCCCTTGGGATAAACACATCGGCTGTTATCCAAGACGGTGATTTGTTCCAGGACAGAACAGAGCTGGAAAGCGGAGCAGACACAGTCCCAGCCAACCAGCCTGGCCATTCCAGTGCAGACGACAGGGGAGAAGAGGGGTCCTTGAAGGAAAAACAACCCACACAGGTGCCTGGACCACTCGTGCTTGGAGAAGGGATGTCCCAAGGGGCCAAAGTGACCCGAAGAGTGTCTATTCAAGCTCCCTGCAGTGGGATTGGATCCTCCATGATCAAATCCTCTAATATGATCATCGCACAGTGTGGCCAAGGGCATGCATAGCCCATAGGCATGGCAGAGTTTCCCCTAAGCCACCCAATTCATTGACATGGGACTTGACCTCCCATCTTCCAGGAGCGAGTTTCTTCTTTGCCACACCCTGCTACGGACTGCCAGTGGGTCAGTTGCATGGGATACAAAAATTCAGTAAGAGGCACAGTCATTTAACTATTATGCGCTCAGCACATTTTGTGTCTTCATATAAACAGAGGCTGAATCGAGAGGAAATTTCTTAGTGGGCATCCCTGCATGCTGCTTTCTGCTGCTCTTCCACATTCATTTCAGCAAGGTTTGCACAGGAAAATGTCCAGGTGGATTGGGCCAAAGGATAACAATCTGCTATTTAAGTGGCTATCCTTCCCCCCTCCCCAAATGAATCCCAGCATCCTCCTGGCTGGCTATTGCCAGGTCCTTCCCAAAGACCCTCATTTTTCTATCAGTCTTTCGGAGCTCCGATCACCTCAATCAAGCTGCTTGCAGCTCCACAGTTTACAGGCAGAAAAGAGGATTCTAATCAAGGCAATCTTGCATCACAGGCCTCGTTTGCTTCTTCACAGCTCCTCTGCAGGGAGCCTTCACAGAGGCTGCAAAGGAGAGGTTGGGAGCATAAGCAAAGTGCCTGCAAGAGAGATCAAGGTGCCTAATTAGCTTTTTTATTCCGCTATCTAGATCTGGTTTGAACATTCCCAGCTACCTCGTGCTGAGTCAGATCACTCGTCTATCTAGCCCAGAGTTCCAGAGGGGTAGTAGCCGTTGTCTCAGGCTGTTTCAGCAAAAAGAAATAAAGCATCTTGTGAGACCTCAAAGACGGTCAGAGTCATTATGGCGGGAGCTTTGATGCATAACAGCCCACTTGCATCTGATGCATCAAGTGCTCTCCTCAGATGAGCAGCAGCATTGCAAAGTCCCTGAAAGAGTCCCGGGCACCAGACTCACCACAAAAATGCATGTATTTCTGTAGATGCCAATTCGGTGCAATTTTCAAATGGAAAGCTAGCCTGTAAGGGTTGGTTGTTGGTGGTGGTGGTTGAAGTTTTTAAAATGAGGGGAGGTGAAGGTGGTTGGTGTGTGTTTGGATTTGATATCCCACTTTAACACTACCCGAAGGAGTCTCAAAGCGGCTAACAATCTCCTTTCCCTTCCTCCCCCACAACAAACACTCTGTGAGGTGAGTGGGGCTGAGAGACTTCAGAGAAGTGTGACTAGCCCAAGGTCACCCAGCAGCTGCATGTGGAGGAGCGGGGAATCGAACCCGGTTCCCCAGATTATGAGTCCACCGCTCTTAACCACTACACCACACTGGCTCCCTGGTGGAGAGGGTAGGAGAAAAAATCTGGTTCTTGGGTATCCAGGGCCACACCCTAACAACACTTCTCATGGGCACAGAAAAAAAAATATGGCAAAGGAAAATGGCAATGAATTGCCCAATATTGATGGGGCTGGTGGGAAGGGTGCTTCCAGTGGGAAGGGTGCCTCTTAGGTAAGGATGGCTGGGATCAGTGACGTATCATGGGTTGCCTGGGGCTTCACAAAGGTGGGAGGAGGGAAACAGATGGTGTACACATGCAAATTTAGCTGCCTAACGGAATTCATGTCACCCAGGAGATCACAGCCACAGAGATAAGAAATAAAGAATTGTTCTGTTGTCTGGAGAGGTCACTTCCTGGTTTGCATGGAGAAGCCCTTTTCAATGGAACCCAGAAACAGAAGCAAGCAGCTGTATTGAGGCAGCACCAGATGCTGATATTTTGCACCCTTAGCAATATTGTGCCTGGGGCAACCACCCCTGGGCCCCCCTAACAGAAACACTTCACCGCTGGCTGGGACTGAACACAGAATCTTTCAAGAATCTAAGAGGACCTCTACAGCTGGATCAGGCCAGTGGCCCATCTAGTTTAGCATCCTGCTCTCACAGTGGCCAACCAGATGCCTTCAGGAAGGCAACAAGCAGGACCCGAGTGCAGTTTCCAGCAACTGGTATTCAGAGGCATACAGCCTCCGACAGGTAGCTAATGTGGCTAGTAGCCATTAGTAGCCTCAGCCTCTATGGAAGGAACCTGCAGTTTTGAGTGCTCTATAACTGACACACACACACCATACACCCTTGGCATTTACCTTATCTCTCCCTTTCTCCAGCTTTCGGTCTAAGGTCAGGTCGCAAACCAATTGCAGGTTGTGATACTGCAGCTCAAGGCAAGCATAATGGACATTGCAGGCAATGTAGTGCCTGCTTAATAATGAGCTAACTTCACCACTAAGTGTTGCTGTATTCAACTCCAGGTGGACCTATTGAAATCCATGGCATACCCTCCAACATTTTTCTGATGAAAATAGGGACGTCCTATATCATCATCATCATTATCATCATCATCAACATCAACAACATACCTGTATTTTTCCATGTATAAGACGCCCCCATGTATAAGAAGACCCTTATTTTTTTGAAATCAATGTTTCTTGAGTTGTTGAGCTTTTTTGGGGGGGTCACCACAGCCAACACCAATCGCATGACCACATGACCACTCACTGCAGCCGCCAATTGCCTACCCACTCGCTGCAGCTATCGTTGATCTTGCCAGCCTGCCCGCTCACCTCAGTCGCCAATCACCACCCACTCACCTCACTACAAATGCCAGTCACTCACCACTGATTACCTGCCCACCCCCCTCTGCTATCCGTATATAAGATGACCCCAAATTTTTGCCTAATTTTTTTTAGCAAAAAACATTGTCTTATACATGGAAAAATATGGTAAATTACAACAACAACAACAACAACAACAACAACAACAACAACAACAACATTTATACCCCACACATCTCTGGGCAGCTTACAATATATATAAAAACATAATAAAACATCAAACATTAAAAAAAACTTTCCCTATATAGGGTTGCCTTCAGATGTCTTCTGAAGGTTGTATAGTTACTTATCTCCTTGGCTTGTGGGCTACATAACTCCATACCCTCCAACATTTCTCCAGCGAAAATAGGGACATCCTAAGGGAAAATGGGACATTCCAGGATCAAATCAGAAACCAGGACAGCTTATGTAAATCCAGGACTGTCCCTGGGAAATAGGGAGACTTGGACGGTCCTCCATGGGCATGACCAAATTCAGTCATGTTATTTCAATGGGTCTACTTTGAGTAGAACTTACTTAGCTGGATACAATCCTAAGGAAATAAAGTCCAAATCAGAGCAGGACAGCACTTGAGGTCTGGACTGCATGTACTGCTCCTGCTCACTCCGTTTTCTGGGACAAGTCAGATGAGAATCAACTGGTGCAGAGACAGGCGCCAAGGGCAAAATCTTCCAATCCACGTAGGAGCAGCCATTCGTTTTTTGCTAACCATGTTCAGCGTACGCACACCCTGCAGACTGCCTCTCTTTGTCTTCTCTCCTTAATTTGCCAGGGGGGAAATCCAGAAGTAAATATAGGAAAGGGAAGAGTAAAGCTGGAGAACTGCTTCTGAAGGGTTGTTGATGCCTTTAAAATGCAGCAAGCATGGTAATCTAATAAACACAGCAACAAAGCATTTGTCACCCGGCTAATTTTATTAGAGTAGATCTCAAATGGCTAATTTCCTTTTACTAATGAGTAAATTAGCTGAGTCTCTAATCTGTTTTTAAGGCACTTACCCTAATGAAACATGAATGACAGCTAAATTCATTGTGAAATGTGGTGACACATGTTGTTAAGGTTGAAAAGAAACCTGGGCGTGTTGGAGAGGCAGGAGATTTCACGCCTCTGCCCACTGCCCCTGGCGCTGCAGGCTGGATGATAGTCTGAAGGCCTCTCCTTCCCTCCTTTTGCCTGGAGGGGTGAAATAATGCAGTAAAGCCATGAAATCGAGTGAGAGCAATTTGGGGCAAATTGCTGCCGATGCAAGAACGATGGAGCCAGCAGCCTTGAAAGATGGAGCAGGAAAATGGGGCAGGCTTTAGTGGCAACCGCCTCAGTCCCCAAATAAAGTCAGTGATTTTCTGTTTATAAACAGAGTGCCTTCCCAAGCCAATGCTCTAAAGAGACCCATGGGTACCTAGAAGTTGAACAGGTTTTCTATAGGTTCAAATCACTTCAAACAAACAGGAGCTGTGTACAGTGGTACCTCGGGTTACAGACGCTTCAGGTTACAGATGCTTCAGGTTACAGATGCTTCAGGTTACAGACTCCACTAACCCAGAAATAGTATCTCAGGTTAATAATAAATAATAATAAATTTTATTTATATCCCACCCTCCCCAGCCGAAGCCAGGCTCAGGGCAGCTAACAACAATAAAACAGTACAACAGTACAACACAACACTCTAAAATCATTCATTATAAAATTAATTCAAATCAAACCAATGGCAACCATTGGGCCAGAGCTCCGTGAAGATTGCCAAAGGAGGGAGTTAGGCTGTGCCCTGGCCAAAGGCCTGGTGGAACAGCTCTGTCTTGCAGGCCCTGAGGAAAGATGTCAAGTCCCGCAGGGCCCTAGTCTCTTGTGACAGAGCGTTCCACCGGATCGGAGCCACAGCCGAAAAAGCCCTGGCTCTAGTTGAGGCCAGTCTAACCTCTTTGTGGCCTGGGACCTTCAAGATGTTTTTATTTGAAGACCGTAAGTTTCTCTGTGGGACATACCAAGAGAGGCGGTCCCGTAGGTACGAGGGTCCTAGTTTGCTTCAGGATGAGAACAGAAATTGCACGGCAGCAGCACAGCGGCAGCGGGAGGCCCCATTAGCTAAAGTGGTACTTCGGGTTAAGAACAGTTTCAGGTTAAGAACGGACCTCCAGAACGAATTAAGTTCTTAACCCAAGGTACCACTGTACACACATTTTTAGATGCCAAGCAAAACGATTGCATTGTTGTTGTCCCAGGTCTTTTGATCTACATTTTCTGTATTTTAGTGGGGTGGAGTTGAATCTGGGGTACACACACACAGTCCTTTTTCTGTTGGGGACGCAGGGGTACACATACCCCTAAACATTTTGTGAATCTTTGTACTTTTGTCCATTTACTGTATTTATTTTTCTCAATTTGAACTATAAAATGCTGATTTTCTTGAGTCAAAATGAGAGTACCCCTAAACATTTTTTTAAGAAAAAAAAGCACTGTATGTTTCAAAATGCTTTATCCTTACTATTAGTGTTTAATCTTGTAAGTCACTCTGAGTTTAATATTTTTGTAAGGGGAAGGTGGCAAATAAATTTAATAAATAAATAAAATGTTATGTTTTCATACCACGTAGTTAATTATGGACTTCACTCCCACCAAAGGTAGTTATTGGCCGCTAACTTGGATGGCTTTAAAAGAGGATTAGACAAATCCAGTGCTTTTTTTCAGGGGGGGTGTAGGGGTACTCTCATTAAACGCTTGCTTCAGTCTGAGACTCAGGAAACACCGTGACAGGTAATGAGGCCGCCATCGGGGGTAGCAACGGAACTGACAATTAACCATGCTAGAGAAGAAAAAAAAATGTTTCTTCTCCCATTAGCTTCACAAAATGTTTAGGGGTATGCGTACCCCTGCATCCCCCCCAGAAAAAAAGCACTGGACAAATCCATGCAGGCTTAAGGTTATCAAAGGCTCCACTATCAGTCTCTGCGTATTAGTTGCTAAGAGTTGGGAGAGTCTTGCTGCACTTTGGTCTTCCTTATAGGCTTCCCATTGGGTCATCTGGTTGGCCACTGTGAGAATAGGATGCTGGATTAACCGGGCATGACTTTTCCTATCTTCTTAAGGTGCAAATTGATAAGGGAACATATCTAGAATAGCTATTGCTGGATGTGTTTACCTCTGTTTATTGTTATTTGCTCTTGTGCTTTTATTTGCTATAGATTAGTATTTTTTAAAAAAAACACAATTTTCTCTTTTTTAAATTTTTTATTACATTTTATTAGACGTTACAAAAAAAGAAAGTAAAAGAAAAAATACATAACCATACATAAAAACATTTATCTACACAATTTTCCAGAATGCAGACTAGAAAAGAAGAAAGATGAAAGAAACAAGAAAAAGAATAAAGAGAAAAATACTTTTCATAATCAATAATTCCAAATTCATACTTCAAACATTACAATATATAAATCATAGTTAAAATATTATAAAAGACTTCCACAGCATTCACCACACGTCTCTGGGTTTTCTAATTCACCTTTACATCTGTTCTTCGGTCACTTCCTTTCCTTAAATTCTTTCATAGTCCATCTAATCTTTGTATTCTCTGTATTCTTCACAAGGTTAGTCTAAGCACAACCAAACTTTCGTGTTTGATCCCTGTTTGTGTAAATATTCATTTAAGCATTCCCATTGTTTCTGTACTATTTTCTCAAAAGCTGCTTTAACCTGCCACCTTACTAAAACCTTAAGCAAAAAGCTAGGGGAAGCTTTTCGTTGTGGACGAGACAAATATGCACAATAACTTCATGGATTAAAATGGCACATCAGGGTAGCCTTCCACTCCTGAAAATCCCTGCTCATCTCACATCAATGTTCTGAGCAATCTCTTAACCACAGGAAGAACAGAGTGGTTTGAACGGTGCATTGGACTTCTCTCTGCACTGCCAGGGAACGAGGTTGTATATTCCTTGGAGCATCTTGCTTCATGGGCTGAAACCAGAGCCAAAGGCCTGTCACTCCACCACTGAATGTTCCCTCTGCTACGAACACCAGGAGAATGTAGATTGGCAGGAAGGTCTGCAAAAAAGCGACATAACACCAGCAGGGCCAGTTGGCAGGCATATGCAGAGCAGGCTGCCAGAGCCCAGCACACAGGCTGCACAAACCTCACACCTACAGGCGGAACACCTCTCACATTAATTGATGAGGCAGAAGTTGGAGAGATGCCTCCCATGCCAAAGTGGTCCAACAGAACGCATATCCAGAAAATGGCACACCCCAAAGGAAGGTCAGGCCTGAATGTGTCAGTTGCTGGCAGGCAGGCAACAATGCATCACACGCAAAACCCAAATTGAACTCAACTCATGCGCTGCCCTTTGAGATCTCTCAAACTCAAGCACGGAAACGTAGCCACTCAGGCAGGGAGTCTTTCTCAGCCCTGCCTAGAGAGATGCTGGCAGCTGAATCTGGGACTTTCTAAATGCCAAGCAGGTGGACCTCCTAGAACATCTGGAGAACCTGTGCAACAGACCTGTGTCGTGTTGTTTAGAAACAGCCTGCAAATTTCAGTGCATCTTAATGACAGGAGGTGGCCATAATGACCTTCAGAGGCTGCTTGTGAGCTTCCCAGAGTCTTCTGACTGTCCGCTGTTGGAGGCATAATGCTGGATGGCCCTTTGCAAAGACACAGCTTGGTAGTTCATATGTAACTCAGCCCAAACTTGTTGCACCAACAGTCACAATCATTTTGCTAGCAAGCACCCAAGGTAACTGGCATCATGGGGAAACTGTTTAAAAGATTTGCAGGTACCAAAATGTATTGACTTGATGAACCTTGCGAGCTGCATACCGCAAAATGAGAATACCCAGTATCAAGAACCCTCTTCTTGAGAAAGAGAATAAAAAACAGACTCTGCAATTGATGTCAGCTACTGAGGTCTTTGCAAACCATGTACAGCATTGGCTTCAAGACTGGGCTGAAGTGAAGAACATCTTTATTGAACAGCAAGCTGAATTCAATGCCATTTTCTCAACTTTGGAGCATGACTTCCTCTTGCTGATAAATGTGTTTCTCTAAGAAAAGGCCTATTCCCTGCAGCTTTTGCCAATCTGAAGGCCACCTTAAATTCTGCAAATAACAAGCATGGGCAGGCCAAATGGCCAGTCCAGACACAGACTGAAGGCTTCTGTATTTAGGTTACGGTTCTCCCTACTGGTCCACTTGTTAAAGTAAGACCAGCCTCCAATGTTCAAATGGCATCGTGTCTTAAAAAGGGAAAAACAAGTTTACATGTTTGCTTCCTTTTTCCTGTTTATATTAATGTAATTTAGATATAGGATGTTAACACGCATTTTAGATAAAAGGTTGTTTTTCTATATGCTAATATCTCTGGCTTTTGATGTTTGTTCCCCTAATGTACTTGGTTAATCTCACTTTGTATATTACTAAGAGATCTTTTAAACAACTCTTATATTATATTAATGAGGCTATTAAAGAACTAAAGGATGACAAATTCTTCCACCCAGCAGCTGATACAAAGAAACTCTCAACTTAGCACTGTGCAGGCAACATGTCCCTCTTTTCTTCTTATTTGGGCCTGAGGCATTTGCTGGTGGCTCAGGGAAATTCTTTTAAAAAGAGATCTTTCAGCTATCAACTATGAGAAGGTGAACATTGTTGCATTTAATTAAAAATCGGGATGATCAGCAATCGAACAAGTTAGAGCTTGTTGTTACCTGGGACTTTGCTCTCTTCTGAAGCTTAACAGCTGGAAAGACCACCTTCAATCCTCCAGGCCAGCTCTCCTCAATCTGGTGCCTGCCAGATGTTGTTGAACTACAACTCCCATCATCTTGGTCATTAGCCATGCTGCCTGGGAGCTGATGAGAGCCACAGACCTAACACCAACTGTAGGGTTGCAAGCTGGAGAAGGAGCCTAAAGATTACAGGCAGGGAACATGGGAAGCTGCCTTATACTGAATCAGACCATTGGTCCATCTCACTCAATGTTGTCTACACTGACTGCCAGCAGCTCTCCAGGGTATCCGGCAGGGTACTGCCTCTTCCAGGCCTACCTGTAGATGCTGGAACTTGAGCCTGAGACCTTCTGCATGCATAGTACATGCTCTACCACTGAACTACAGTTTCCTGAGAGTCAGAAGACCAAAAGGAAACCTGTTCCTATTCCTTAAATTCCGGGAAATCAAATGGCTCTCCCAGTTTCTAGATGTGACTGACATTTGAGCTCCTGATAGTTCTTTTTTTAAAAAAAAAATAACTTCATTGGTTTGAACATAAGACATACTCATACCCTTAACAAACAAAAAATCAAGGTATGCAGTGAAAATGCAGCACAAGAATGCACAGTCAATCTAAAGGGTAGAATATGATTTAACCTAGAGCAACCAGGGAGCAGGGCTTGGATGTCTGCAAGAGTTCTGGATTTTTCTTCTTATTCATGTAATCAATAAAACAGTACCAGTCAGTTGTCAATTACTCATTATGTCTCTATCCTTAGCCTGGTTGTATTTTGTTGGTCAATTTGTCTATCAGGGCCAATTGCCAAACTCTGTTAAGCCAGTTCAATAGGGATGCTGTTTCCAAAACTGGGCTATAATAAAGATCTGCGTTCTGACCCTGAAAAATACAGTGGACGCTCGGGTTGCAAACGTGATCCATGGCGGATGCACGTTCGCAACCCATAGTGTTCGCATGTCTGCACACACGCAGGTTGCAATTTGGCACTTCTGCGCATGCGCAAAGCGTGATTTACCGCTTCTGCACATGCATGAGCGCCAAAACCCAGAAGTAACCCATTTCGGTACTTCTGGGTTTCGGCGGTCCGCAACCTGAAAAAACACAACCTGAAGCGTCTGTAACCCAAGGTATGACTGTATTCATTCCTCATAGTACTTAATGTCCTAGAAATTCTACACAATACAATGCTTCAGTCGGTCAACTTTGGGAGTGCACGTCAGCTGTGCGAGAATCTTGGATGCCTTTAAAGGAGGATGAAACAAATTCATGGAAGATGATTTATCAATCAGTGGTTGCTAGTTCTGATGGCTATATGCGGTGCTATTTTTCTAGAAAAAGAGGTGCCGGAACTCACCACAAGCACTTCCCTCATTCTCTTAGAATGGCAAATGGCACCCACCCGAGAGGTGCCAGAACCGAGTTCCTGTGAGTTCCCCCTGAAAAAAATAGCCCTGGCCTCCATGATCGGAAGAAGTATCCCTTAACACCATTTGCTGAAAAAGCAAGAGGAGGAACAGGCTGCAGCCTTCCTGTTCTGCTTTGTCGGCCTTCAGGCAACACCTGGATGGCCACTGTGAAAAACAAGACACTGAGTTGGTTGGGCCCATTATGGATTGATCCAGCTGCATGGCTCTTCTTCTTACCTACTCAGAACAGAAAATATTGCACAAGATGCAACACATTGCTGTCTGCAATGCTCATTCAGTTAATATTTATGATCTCTTGGGAAGGCTCCATTGGTTAAACCAGGCACAGCTGAAACTTTTACTAAGCAGTTGTTGTGGACAAGATTGCATCTGGGGTGTGTTTGTATGATAACAGATCACATTTATTCTCTGTTACGCTTTCTGATAAGATGCTTTTCTTATTATTACCTGTGGTCTGGCAAGCAAGCTCACTCAAAACTGCCCCCAACATTCAAACAAAGAAGCAGAACGTTAAGTGAAAAAACCACAGAAGTTTCAATCTATTTTTTCCCCAATTACATTTACTTAAGTTTCAACATTTTCAACATACAAAACACAGTTTCGTCTTTTCTCTTATTTCTGTCAACTTCCCACCTCTTTTTCCATGGAGTTGTTGTTTCTCCCCTTCTACTGCACCCTATCACATCATAACCACAATATTATAATCTAATTACTTTGGCGGCTCATAGTTCATATCCTGTCGCGAGTTTATCATACTATAATATTTCTTTAAATAGTCCGAAAAAGAGAATTGTGAACAAGTCAACCCAGCAGTAGGTGCTGGTTCACAAAAGGCTGTGATCTGAGCCACGCTCACTGAACACAGCAGAGTTTACTCCTGAGTAAACACACCAACATCTCACCGTGGGGAAATGAGAAGAAGGCCGAGGTAGGTATGAATGCACACACTTTCCCCCCTCTTTCCCCCCAGGTCACTGCCAGTCCCATCCATGTGCCCATTGCCCCCCAAGCCATATGGAGAAACAGCTTCTGTCTCTGCCTGGCAGGATGGAGTGATTTAGATCTAGTGAGCGAAAAAGAGAATTCAGCCTTGAACTGCCAAGGGATGGCCTCCCATTACCCTCTGCCACTCACCCATCTGCAATTACATCTTTCTTTAATTATCAGATGATTATGTGTGAAATAAGCTGATAAAGATAAAAAGCTGGGTCATGGGGAAAGGGCCGTGCCAAGGGAAGAATTGCCTTCTCTAACAAAGCTGCGGCAAAGGAAAGCCTTGAAGGCTCCGTCTGGCCATCAGGTCAGCCTTCCCACAATGGAAAGCTCATGGGGTCTTCTGCACAGTGCTGTGGATGGTACTGATGCCAGAGGGGGAGCAAGTGGGTGCGGTGGGTGTGGTCCACCCCAGGTGTCATCCCTGAGGGGGGTGACATCGCCGAGCCCACCCCCAGGATGCTTGTCGCTGGTGGCGCACCCTCCAGGATGCTCAGTGCGGGTGGCATACCCCCCCTGGGGTGATCGCCGCGGACGGCGCCCCCCTAGGACTTTCACTCCACCACCCTGGGATGTTTGCCCCACCCCCTGGGACACTTGCCCCGCCCCTGGGACACTAGTCCCACCCCCGTGGGTGGCTAGCCCCGCCCCGCCCCCCGGGTGAACGCCGCTCCAGGTGCCAGAGCAGCTAGCTCCACCACTGACTGATGCATTCTGGAGTTTTGCAGAAGGACCATGTGTGTGTATAGGGGTAAGCAGAGAGTCTCCCAGGATGCTTCACCCACAAAGCAACTTAAGGTGGAGATGCTTCTTGTGCATGCCATGATGGTTCCTGCATTGCAGGGGACAAGACTAGGTGGTCCTTGGGTCCCATCCAACCCTACAGTTCTGTGAAAAGGAAGAGCCAAAGATGTGCAAAATTGCATACAAATGTGGGTTTATTAGGAGAAATTTGAACTAAAATACTAAAATGAGGACAAGAAAGAAAGAAAGAAAGAAAGAAAGAAAGAAAGAAAGAAGCAAGCCAATGTGGAAATATGAGGAATGGAACGTGAGATTGGGAAAGTGAGGGAAACCAAAACTGATAGATTCACCCATGCCTAGTCATGATGACTGCCTCATTTATGAGATCTCTGCCCCCGCTGCCACCACCCAGTGAAGCTCACCTGGAACCAACTCTGCTTTTTCCCCCCTCCAGCACCAGGTAAAAACCTTTTTATTTGTCTAGGCGCCACTGCACATTTTATAACTTTTTTTTAAATATATCACCCTTCTGGATTTTACTGCATTTATGGCTTCTGCTTCTGTGCTTTTAATGTTTTGCATGGAGCTTTTATGACACCTGTTATTTCAAATTTTCACTGCCCTGGCAGTCTTGTACTGAAGGACAGTTTTAAAACAGATGCCAACATATAAAATATGTGAAGTGCTCTGATTATACTAAAGCACTATATAAACACTAAGCAGCTTCTGATGGCAATGGGTCCTCTTTGCTTTCATGGCCCCACGTCCCGTTCCGTCCCCCAAGTACAGAGTTTGATCTTTTCCTCCTGAGGATCTCAGGTTTTGGGTTCCTAGTGCTTAGACTGGCAACAATAAGGTTGGAGCTGGGTGGGAAACATCTCTAGAAATTCAAGGAGCCAAAGGAGGCCACAGACTGACTCCCAGCAACAGCCAGAGTGCTGTGGGGGGGGGGCTTGTGGTGTGCGTACAGCTCTTTACCAGCCCTATGGTCAACTAATGTGCAAACTCATACCCCCCAACATTTCTCTGATGAAAATAGGTATGTCCTATTCAACAACAACAGCTCTTCTTCTTCTTCTTTTTCTTCTTCCTCTTCCTCTTCCTCTTCTTCTTCTTCTTCCCTGCCCATCTGAGTGGGTTGCCCCAGAAGCTTCCAACATATATAAAAACCTAATAAAACATTAAACATTTTTTTAAAAAAAGCTTCCCTATACACAGCTGCCTTCAGATGTCTTCTAAAGGTTGCATAGTTACTTATCTCCTTGATTCAGGGGGGTCACATAACTTCATACCCTCCAACAGTTCTCCGGTGAAAATTGTGACGTCCTTTAAAAAAGGTGGGGCACTGCAGGATCAAATCAGAAACCAGGAGAACGTCTGTAAATCTGGGGCTGTCCCTGGAAAACAGGGACACTTGGAGGGTCTGCAAACTGTGTTTGCATATTCAAGGTATAGAAATCAGATTTATCTTTTGGTACGTGCAACTGTTTGTGTTACCTTAATGCACAATTGGAGTTTTCTTTGTGTGCAATGGAAAGGGCTCCTACACGCACACACAACCACTGTGCTCACTCACATGTACTGTATGCCCGATGCTCAAAGGGGATTCCGGCTTCCCCTCCCCCATCCCACTGAGCTCTCTTGCTTTACTAAAACAAACAGAGCAGCCTTAATATCCTCTTGGCCTGAATTATTTACTGCCTGGATGCACCGTGGAGGCTGTCAGCCTGGCAGCTGTTAGACTCGAACAAACATGGATCAGAAGTGGCACTGGGACTTAGTTCTGACTCAGGTGTAACTTTCCGAGATGGGGAGAGTGAGGGATTATTTGGGAGGGAAGGAGGGGCAATGTTTGCTGGGATCTGACACTCCGGTAATGTGGCTATTTAGGGTATTTGTCAGCCGAGGCTTGCACGTTCCTGCCAGGGCAACATTATTATTTCATAATGTACATAAGCATGCACTTGCTTGCAAAATGCTCTGCAGCCTCAGAGTCTATATTCTTTCTCTCATATATCCACGGGGTTTGCTGGGGAGAGGGAAAGAGAGTGCAGGATCCGATGGCTATGCAGAGCTCTGGGAGATTCGCATCCATCTTTTGCCACAGAGCAGAGGTTTTCAATTTTTTTCTTTTTTTAAAATAACCTTTTTAGTCAAAATTAAAACAAAACATATTATCCAGAAACATATCAACCTTATTTCCCCCCCATTTTTCCTCCCTCCCCTTCCCTCCCCCCAGAGAACCCACCCACCCCCACCCCCCGACTTCCCTCAGTTCCAGTCTTTGATTTCTCTAAAAATGCTATTTTCTGCATGTTGTATAGATCCTCAAACTATTTAGCTGATTATTATCAATAAAAAGTTTGTGAATGTTTATTCAAAACCAGCCAAGGAGTCCAGTTCGCTTTGTTGCGTCTTCAAATACTTTGTAAAGGGTTCCCATTCATCTTTAAAGTCACAGTTATCCTTGTCCCATAGCTTGTATGTCAGTTTTGCCAGTTCTGCATAGTCCATCAATTTTTCTTGCCATGATTCTTTAGTTGGGGTTTCTTCAGTCTTCCATCCTTGTGCTATTAAAACTCTCGCGGCCGTTGTTGCATACATGAAGATGTTTTTCAGCTTTTTTGGCAGATATTTCCCTACAATCCCTAATAAAAATGCTTCAGGTTTTTTAACAAATGTTAAATGGAACATTTTCTTCAATTCGTTGTATATCATTTCCCAAATTTTTTTAATTACCTTACAGTCTCACCACATATGATAAAATGTCCCCTCCTTTTCCTTACATCTCCAACATATATTTGAACTAGTTTTGTACATTTCCCCTAACTGCACTGGTGTTGTGTACCATCTGTACATCATCTTCATGTAATTCTCCTTCAATAGGGAACAGAGCAGAGGTTTTCAACCTTTTTGAGTCCTTGGCTCCCTTAAACAAGTACATTCTTTCTGCAGCTCCCCTGTGAGGAAACCATTCAGAAGCCCAGTTATGTCGCCCCTTGCCTGCAGAGTCAGCAGCGCTTCACCCCTTTTCAAACACCCTCTCTTGTGGAGTGTTTCTTCTGCCACCCCGGTCTCTGACCTGCCCCCCTCTGCTCCATAGAGAGGGGCCTCCTCCCCGGACAGCCCCAGAGGCCAGCGCTCCTGCAACAAACAGCCACACATGCCTTTGAGAGACAGAGACGTGAGAGGGCATCAGAGAGGGGAGGAAAGAAGGCCTGCAGCACCCCTGACCATCATTCAAGGCACCCCAGGGTGCCACAGCACACTGGTTGAAAACCACTGCCACAGAGGATGTTCCTTGGGCACTGGGCACCTTCACTCTTGGTGCCTCTTGGCACCTGCTAAAAACATTCTTGTTTAGAGAAACCTACCCAGTTCCTTCTCCTGCCAACCTAGCAGTTCGACAGCACATCAAAGTGCAAGTAGATAAATAGGTACCGCTCTGGCAGGAATGTAAATGGCCTTTCTGTGCACTGCTCTGGTTGGCCAGAAGCGGCTTAGTCATGCTGTACGCCGGCTCCCTCGGCCAGTAAAGCAAGATGAGCGCTGCAACCCCAGAGTCGTCCGTGACTGGACCTAACGGTCAGGAGTCCCTTTACCTTTTTTTACCCAGATCCTTAGAAAGCTGAGGTCATTTCAATCAGTTTTAATGTTTTCACCTTGGTATGTTTTTTAAAGCAGGGCTGTAAATTGTTCTTGATTTTATTGGTTTGTCTTTCTGTATATACAGTAGTACCTTTGAAGTCTAACAGAATCCATTCCAGAATCTGTTCTGGAAGTCCATTCGACTTCCAAAACATTCGGAACCCAAGGTGCGGCTTCCGATTGGCTGCAGGAAACTCCTGCAGCCAATCAGAAGCCATGGATGGTGCATCGAACATTCAGGTTCCAAGGAACGTTTGAAAACCAGAATTATCACTTCCGGTTTTCGATCATTCAGGAGACAAAACGTTCAACTCCCAAGGTGTTTAAAAACCAAGGTACAACTGTATAATCAAGCAGTGTATAAAATTAATGAAATAAATAAACCTCAACTCCCCACCTGTAAAATGGGAATAGCCTTGCGACCAAGAGGTCTCCTTCTAGGAACCTTGGCATTGCAGGTACTCTTCTAACTTTAGCAGCGGCCCAGCTGGGGGTCAGGCAATCACTTCTGAACTTTGTAGGAATTGTGGCAGTTCTGTACGACATTAGGGCATGTCATTTTAGGAGGCGAAACTTAATTTTTGCACATTTCTTCAGTGAGGGGTCTTAAAATATTTTTTGGGGTGTGGGGAATTCAAATTTGCTATTCCTTTTGCGATTGGACAATGTTTAGCTTGGTAAATCTATACTTGATTAAGAAGCACATCAACTGCTCTTAGAAAACCAAAATTTTAATGTTTACCTTCTGAAAACATCAGGTAATGCTAAAGAATAATAATTAATATGAATAGTAATAATATAACTGCAAAAACTTGGCAATCATTTTTAATGATTCCTATGAAATTTCACACACAGGTTACTTACCAAGCAAAACTAAACTGTATTAATTTAACCAAAATATATTTTGAATTTCCAAGTCATGCTAGAACCTTTTGCAGCCCTCGTTTTTGGAATTTGAAAGTGGAAAAATTCAACGTGCGCGAATGTGACATTCTCCTTGGGGGAGCAAGTGTTGGGTTATCAGTCTGTGGGTTGAAGCCCAGCCCCTCCCTGTCGCACCTCAATTCTGGGCAGGCTTTGCCGCACATTAGATTTCTTAAAGAGATAGTATATTTTGCATTATTGCACCCAACCTAAACACATTTTCTCTGAAATAAACCTGATTGATATTGTTGGAAGTGAATTTAGAATATATATGTATGGTATTAATTAACCAGCCAGATTCAAATTACAATAAGGGAAAAAAGGCTTTCAAACAAGCCAGACTCCAAACATTTCCTTGATGTACAAATTAGGCAGACAGAACACAGATGCATCTTTAGAAAATGCAATTACTTCAGAACCAGCGCAGGCAGAACCAAGAATGCAAAGGGTTTTCAGAGAGAGGAGACTGAGATGAGGAGACCCCTCAAATGGGCATGGTGCCAGTGTCTATCCAGCCTAGTTCTGGGTCTGACTGATTGGAACATCAGACAATGAAAAGGAAGGGAGGAGAGTAAACTGAGGCAATGCACATATGCAGATGGCCTATAAAAGTTGAAACTGCTACTCTGTGTGCAATTCTGCAAAGCGGTTAACTGGCAGCAAGGTCAAGAGAGAATGAAGAAACTCTCCATTTGGAGAATCTATTTTCTATTGCCAATGTAGCAATGCTACTTCACTGTTCATCAGTACATTTTAATTTGCTGCACACGCTGAGATGTTTTGGAGCCACCGCTGAATGTGAACTGTGTTCACTGAAAAAGAACTTTCAGTTCGTCAGGATTAAGCACTCCACTCATTCCGGCAATTATTAGTTGCCTCTCTCATTCCTACCTCTTTAGAACATTTGGAAGCTGTCTGAGATGTGCTTCAAATCTATTCTTCCCACTGCTGTCACATCTTGCAGATGACCTAGAGTTTTTTTCTGGCTTGAGAACACAAAGGCACTTGGGATGGGAGCTATTAGCCCTCACTCAAAGCATTGCAGTTATTTGTAAAAGGTCACTAATAGTGCAGTCAGCAACAGGGAGGAACACAGAGAAACTTTGAAATCATGGGTAATACACCTTTAAAACTTAAACACGGCTATTACATCAACCACTGTGCAAATCTACCATACTGTAGAGCAGGCTTCCTCAAACTCGGCCCTCCAGATGTTTTGAGACTACAATTCCCATCATCCCTGACCATGGGTCCTGCTAGCTAGGGATCATGGGAGTTGTAGGCCAAAAACATCTGGAGGGCCGAGTTTGAGGAAGCCTGCTGTAGAGCTTAAAACAAGAATCCCAAAAAAAACCCCCAATAAAACAAATAAATTTAAGTAAAATAGAAAGCCTGGGGGAGTGGGCAATGTTTATGGGGCTCCATTGAGAAGACAGAGCCCAGCAGGATCCCCTGCAGTGATGCTGGGATTTCTGCCGCTCTAAGATCTGGAGTGGGAAGCTGGCTAAGAGACCATGCTGTGCATCTGGAAGCTCCTGTTCCGAATCTCCCCTTTGCCATAGTTCCACTAGGGGTCTTCCAACAACCTCCACCTCTTTCTTTTTCTCTTCCTCAGCCCCTGCACTCATCTGCTGCATTGTAACATGCCAGCAGTAATACCGACCTACTTCATAGGGTGGTTAGGAATAGCTTAAGGGCGCTTTAAACGACTTTCAGCATGATAATGTACATGATGCAGTATGAGCACCCACTGAAAATGCTATAAGAATGTCACTGGATAGCTCAGTTGGTTAGAGTGTGGCGCTGATAACTCCATGGTTGCAGGTTCAACTCCATATTCCTGCATTGCAGGAGTTTGGCCTAGGGTCCCTTCCAACTCTACACTTCTATGATAAGAGTCTGCTGGCCAATGGCCCATCTGTTCCAGCGTCCTGTTCTTGCAGGGGCCAACCATCTTAAAACAGCCTCTGTGAAGGCCCTACTGTGGGGTTGGGGGAATGCTGTTTGAGGAGAGGCTGAAGGGCTGGCTGGGGAATAAGGCATTTTCAGTCACGGTGTCAAGCTTGTAAAATGCTCTCCCAAAGGATAAGGAGGGGCTGGCTCTGTACTTGATCCAGCCAGCCCTCATCAGTCCAGAACACACATCCAAGGCAGAAAGCTCCAGTGAGCACAGCGGGACTTTCTTCTGGGTAAACATGGATAGGGTTCTGCTGTGTGTGCTTTAGCTTTCATTTGGCTGTCTTGTCTGGTTTTTAACATTTTCACCGCACAGCCTCTTACTGCTTTATTGCCTTTGTATCGATTGCGTTACATAAACTGTTTGGGGAAGCATTGTCTGAAAAAGCACCGTATAAAAGATTTAAATAGGAAACTGCCTTATTCCAGGCCAGGCTATTTGCCCCTCTGGTCCACTATTCTCTACTCTCGCCGTGGCCAACTGCTATTGTACATGGGCGTTGTGGTATAAGAATATCTGGAGGGCACCAACTTGGTGACGGCCAGTCTGTTCTCTGGCAGAGACTCTTGGGAAGAGAAGGAGCTTTCCCTTTACCTGCGGCCCGATTCTAATTAACTGGAGATGCTGGGGATCAACTCTAAGACTTTCTGCAGGTGATGCACCACTGAATTTAAGCCTCTCTCATAAATTTAAGAAGCAGCCAGGTACCCACCCTGCTTTAGAAAGCAAGCTATTGGGGGCTGGCCTCTTCCCTTTTCTTTTTTTGTCTTTATAACCTTCCTATAGTCGGCTTTTTGACTCCCCACTGCAAATGGGGCTGCAATCCTTCAGAGAGGAGGGTTAGTGGGGTTGCGCACAATGGCTGGAAACAGTTAACAGCCTCAGCTCCCACCGCTTGGAGCAACAATTGATCATTGCACTTGAAAATGCTTTAAGGTGCCCATTAGCTCTTTGATCAGTGGGATTTCTGTTTTATTTCTTTTCTTATACCTTAATTCTAGGTCCATCCTCCCACTGTTGCTTTCTGGGGACTTTTTGTTTCTTGTTGTTGGTCTTTTTCTTTTTCTTTTTTCTCTTTTAAAGAGGTTTGTGCAGCTTAAGCTTTATCAGACACACACAAAATCGATTGATTGTTTAGCTGTCTGTTTAAGGAATAAAAGCCCAGCTTAAAAAGAATCCTTTGAGCACCGTTCTCAAAAGAGATGGCTCCAGGCTGAGTGTGGAGCCGGCACGCCAATGCCTTTCTTCCGGCTAAGTGGATGTGTTCTCTTCCCCGCCCGATCAAATGGAGACTCGAGCTCTGCAGTGTCAACCGACTGCATGCATTGATAATGCGTCCACATGGAGCAGAAGGAAGAACAAACAGCTCTGGGATCCATCGCATCCTCTACGTGACGGAGCCCGGCGCAACTGGGGTGTAGATGAATTCCCCACAGAAGCATCTTCAATCTACCCAATCAAGATAAAAATAGATTGGTGTGTTAATTATCCCTGGACACACCAGGGATGCGGGTGGCGCTGTGGGTTAAACCACAGAGCCTAGGACTTGCCGATCAGAAGGTCAATGGTTCGAATCCCCGTGACAGGGTGAGCTCCCATTGCTCGGTCCCAGCTCCTGCCAACCCAGCAGTTCGAAAGCATGTCAAAGTGCAAGTAGATAAATAGGTACCGCTCCGGTGGGAAGGTAAACGGCGTTTCCATGCACTGCTCTGGTTCACCAGAAGCAGCTTAGTCATGCTGGCCACATGACCTGGAAGCGGTACGCTGGCTCCCTTGGCCAATAAAGCGAGATGAGCACCGCAACTCCAGAGTTGGTCACGACTGGACCTAATGGTCAGGGGTCCCTTTACCCTTTACCTTTTACACCAGCCAGCAGGATGGGGACGTGCGGATTCTGTCTCCGTCTCAGAAAAATCTCCCCTTCCTTCCAGGGTTGTGAAAGCAGGATCTGGGTCCCACCTGTGCTTAAAATGTAAGACTTGCTGTTGGGTGGACAGGGGAGGCAGAAAGCAGTGACATAGCATGGGGGGGGGGACAGAGGGGCGGCAGCTCCGGGTGCAAAATTCTGAGTGGGCGCAGCCAGGCGCCACACCTGTGCACCCCATCCCTGGGCTGGCCAAGCCAGGACATGGTGGAGCCCCCCAGCCGAAAAGGTGTGCAGCCACCGTCACCAGCAGAGGCAATGCCAGCAGCCATGTGCCTTGCGGGCTCTGAGCATTAGTCATGTAATCAAGCCAAAGTACACATTTTTTGAGGGGAGGGGCCTTTATTCAATAGAAGAGCACCTGCCCCAAGACCATTAACCCTGTGGCATCTGCACCCCCTGAGTGTGAAACCCTGGAGAGCAGCTGCCAGTCAGCAAACAATCCTGAGCTAAATGGACCAGTGATCTGACTCTCTTTTTTTTTTTTTTTTTTGCATTTTAAAATTTTATTGATTTGCAACTATTTATACATTTTATCCATATTACAACTCATCTTGTCCATTTTGAACTTCCCTCAACGTCATTGACAATCATTCGTAGTTATCTCTTTAGTACACATTCCATTCTTTCATATTGCCATTTGTTCCTCCCTTCATACATTATTTCTAATAAACAATACTTATTGGTTCTTTACAGTGCCTCTTTAAATCCCACTAGCATTGTATTTACAGCACAGTTATTTTCCAGATAACCCACAAATTTCCCCCAGTCCTCAATAAACTTTTGATCCTTAATATATCTGATTTTCCCTGTTAATTTGTCCAATTCTGCATATTCTGTCAGTTTTACTCT
This sequence comes from Podarcis vaucheri, assembly GCF_965113315.1. Taxonomy (NCBI): domain Eukaryota; kingdom Metazoa; phylum Chordata; class Lepidosauria; order Squamata; family Lacertidae; genus Podarcis; species Podarcis vaucheri. The sequence goes on from NC_138753.1 coordinate 29,382,644, forward strand.
CCACTCTTCTACCGTTGGGATTTCTTCCTGCTTCCACTTCTGAGCCAACACGATTCTGGCTGCCGTTACCGCGTACTGGAAAAGTTTGCAGTCCTTTCTTCTGATATCCTTTCCTACAATACCTAATAAAAAGGCTTCTGGTTTTTTCACAAAGGTGTATCTTAACATCTTTTTCATTTCATTGTAAATCTCTTCCCAAAAACCTTTAACTTTCTTACACTCCCACCAGGACCAGTGATCTGACTCAGTGTAAGGCAGGGTCCTCTGTTTCTGGTGAATTTCAGCAGGTGTCAAGGACCCATTGAAGTTCCCAATCCACTGTCCTGGACTGGCTGGATGCAGAGGAGTGGTGGGTGGGCGGCACCAGCTAGGAAACCCCCTAGGGAACCCCCAAAGGGAGATGACTCAGAGCCAGAGGATTGGTGGTGGGATAACACTGACAGGTCAAAGGGTGACTGTGAGGAGGTGTCAGAAACTGAAGAGGCAACAGGGTTTAGTAGGCAGGGAGATTCTGTGGCCGAGAGCAATCTAGAACCAGAGGCAGAAGCAGAGGCTGGAGAGGAGAGGGGGCAAGAGCTAGAAATGAATCAGGCTGGCGAAGAAGCCAAGGTGTCTCCCCTTCCTGCTGTGACCAGCTCCACTTCCCACCCCCCACCCCCCGGTCTTCTAGAACCAGAAGAGGTATGAAGAGAGAAAAGCAAAGACAGGCAAGACTACATAGCCTCAGATTGCTTGGGACAGACCTGGGGAGGAGGAGATTTGGGTATCTGTGAGAAGGCAAGGGCCTTCGGTCCCCACAACTGCCTCACTGGAGCAAGATCTACTGGGAAAAGTTGCTGTGCTCACTACTAGGCCAGGCCTCCTGAGCCGTCTTGTTTCTTTGAATAAAGAGTTAACTTCACTAACGCTGTGTGAGTCATTGCTGACCTGCTCCTGGCATCTGCTCCTGGCATCCACCAGGAACTTCTAACAATGTACAAATTCTATCATTATGTACATTTGCAAGCTGCCCATTTATGTCAAAGGGCCTGTATGAGAGGAGAACCCCATGGATCCTGCCCCATGTTTATTAATGGGATGGAGTACCCTCTAGGTTTTCTGCCAGGCAGCCAGTTAAGTGTTGGTGAAATGCAAAACATCTGAATCTGCACATATGAGGTCAAAAATTACAGCAGGGGAGTATTTTGCCTTCACACACAAATCTGCCATGCACTGCGGACTCCAGTTCTCTCAGGGCTCTCCTCCCTTCTGCTTCTCCTCCTTATTCCCTGCATCCTGCTTGCCTCAGCTGCACCACCTGACCCTGCTCCTTCGCCCATATATCTGCACTACAATTCAACACTCCTTTAGCTCAGAAATTGCTCGGCGATATTGGGAACAATGAGGCCTGACTGTGTTAGCTTGGAGCAAAATGACTTTTTTATAAAGGGG
>NC_138753.1:31184274-31568220 GCF_965113315.1 Podarcis vaucheri
TGGGTCAAACGGTCAAAAAGGTAGTTTCTGCACATTCTGTAGACAGAAGTGAGGGGCAGATGGGGCTCATCAACCCAGGAATGTAGCCCATCTAGGAGAAGGAAAACTCTGACCCTAAACCTCTGCTGCCTTGCAGAGAATAAAAAGCTAAGGAGTAAACCCTTCACAAATCCATAATGGAGTCCCTAAGATATTTAGATGGCACCTTGTATGTCCTCTTCTGGCAACTCATGCAGCCAAGCTCTTGCCAAAAGTATTGATCTGCCTTCCTTTGGACCACATCAGTGAGGTTGTGAGTGGGTTCTTGTCATCTGGGCAGCCCAGGACCTCCATACACTTTGTCCAGGCTTGCACTTCAGGAAGGTTTCTTCGGTGTTGCTAACAAGGTTGTTTGACTTCACCCCCAGAGGCACACTCCATTGTCTCTTGAGACAGACAGATGCTAAGAACTTTTGCTATGTCGTTGTTGTTGTTTTCCTTTTGTAAGGCACCCTGAGGATCGTTGAACTATGGAAAGGCAGCAAAGAAATAAAATTATGTATGTATATACACATGCATGAATTATTTTAATTGCTTGTTAAGATTTTAATCCGTTGCTTTTTAAACTGTTTTTACAGAAAATTCCATTGATTTATTCTTTTTTTTAATTATTCTGAGGGCTAGGGTGTTTTTTAACAATCAAGTGGTACATAAATTTTATGAAAGAAAGAAAAATAAATATTAGTTATTTATTTTATATTTATTTATAAAAGTATTCCTATACTGTCATATTATTGACTATCAGGTTGGTGTACAATGTTATAGCATAGAACCCAATTATAACTATAATAATAATAATAATTAATTTATTGTATTATTAACCATGCTGACAATGTTAAATATATAAATGCATTACTAGTACTATAATCATAGAGTAGTACAATAAGATATTAATAAGAATGTAAGTTATATACTGCTTTCATATTTCAAATAAATCTCTCAGCAGTTTACAACATCCTGAACATATCACAAGTACAAATAAAACACGATTTTTAAAGACCACATTTAGAGTAACTGAAAACAATTAAATAAGGTATTTTCTTGCAATCCGCCAGTTCTGAAGCATGTGAATCTGCTGATGGCTGCAATGAAAAGTGAGTAAAACATGAAAGGGGGAAAAAAGAAAATCTATTCTCTCTGCAAGCAAGAAGTAGAATCCCTGGGTTAATAAAAGTGAAATAATATTGGTAAGAGAGCAGAGCACAGCAGAAACTGCTGTGAAATGTAAATGGGTTATTGAAAAGGAAGGAAGGAAGGGAGGGAGGGAGGAAGGAAGGAAGGAAGGAAGGAAGGAAGGAAGGAAGGAAGGAAAGAAAGCTTTCTGCTGGCTCATCGTGTTGAGTCATGTTGCTTGCTTTTTGCCCTGGTTCAGTGATCCGTTTACACTTCAAGCTTCGTTATCTCATAGGAGCTTTCAGGTCCTGGAAACTGAATGAGAGATGCAATCTGTATGTTGTACAAAGGGACTACTTCTCAACAGGGTTTTTTTTGTCAGCCAGAACTCACCGGAACTCAGTTCCGACATCTTTCAGCTGGTTTCCATTGCCATTCTAAGGATATGACGGAAGCGTTCATTGTGAGTTCAGACACCTCTTTTTTCTACAAAAATAGCCTTGCTTCTCAACAAGGTAGCTTGAGCAAGGCTCCTGGGCTAGGGAGGGACAGGGATTCAAATATTGGTGAGGGGTGTGTGTGTGCTCGGAACCGATACTGAGATTGAGGGAAATGTTTTGTAAACTGGGATTGCTCAATTGGTAGAGCATAGAACTCTTAACCTCAGGATTGTGGGTTCAAACCCCACATTGGGCAAAAGATTCTTGCATAGATGACTCTTGTGGTTCCTTCCAACTTTACAATTCTATGATTCCATGTGTTTCTTTCCCTGGATTCGCCCCTGGATTTGAGGAAGCCCTAGGTAAGTTGCTCTCTTTGGGGGAGGGCTGTTACCTTGACCACTCTTCCCACTACCACTGCTTCTTCCCAACATCATCACAACTACCACTTGCTTGCCTCCTTGGCATTACCCAACCACACTTTTCTCCAGTGTCAGGATCAGCAGCAGCCCAGACAGCCCACAGCCAGTTTGAAAATGGTCCTTTATTCCAGGAAGTTAGAAGGAAAGTATGCTACGTAATGTAGGCCTTTTCCCACTTCATCACACCTCTGTTTGCAAGATGGGAGCAAATTGTCACCCGGGCTGCTGCTGTGACAACCTCCAGGATCTCAGTAAAACTGCCACTCAAGGACATGCACCTGGATTTTAAACTGCACCCCCCCCCCCGTGTTTTAAAAATCAAAGTGAGCTAGTAGCAGCACCAATAGCCTGAGCGACCCACCTTTGGGTGGTCATATGTTTTAGTAAACAAAGAACATTTCTCTATATGAAATCATGCTCTGTGTCTGGTTCAAGTCCAGCTCAAAGAAGTTCAAGAAGGGAGAGCAAAAGAGGGTGTTGAAGCTGACCATCAGCACTTGGACAGCAGACTTTCTAGACATGCAGATTAGGAAGGCACTTTTTATCACATGTGGTGGAACTGTAAAGTGATAAAGGAATTCTGGGAAACGAGATACAATGAATTGGAAAAAAAAATGTTTAAAATAACGTTTGTTAAATAACGAGAAGCCTTTTGGTTAGGAATTGTAGGTGCAGAGATACCAAAGGAACTGAAAAGACTGTTTATGGATGCTACAACAGCTGCAAGGATGCTTCTTGCCCAGAGATGGAAAGATGTGACAAGATAGGGTGCACTGGCAGATGAATCTATTGGACTATTCAGAGATGGCAAGATTAACCAGGAAAATCAGAAATCAGAAGGATCAAAACTTCAACAAAGAATAATATCTAAATATAGACGGCCGTTTACCCTCACTAGATTCAATGTACTGGCGTCCACCTTGTTGCAGGGCAGATACACGGGTAAACCATATGCGGAACAAGTTTGCCCCTGCAGTGCAATAGAGGTGGAAACCATCTCTCACGTCCTGCTATGATGCCATTTTTACAGGGATATATACTCATCTTTTATCACCCCTGTTATACAGAAAATTCCAAGTGGGCCCGAACCTCAGTGTTTAAAATCTCTGATAGAGGACAAGGATCCAGAGATCATGTTAAACATGGCCAAAATGTATGTGGTTGCCATAAAACTTAGGGAACAAGCTGTGCTATTATAAAGACAAAGGTCTTAGAATCAAATTATTGATAATATTGTAACGATTAAGACTTAAACCATATTTTAACTGCTGCCATAATTGTATTATTTATCATTATACTGATTGTTAATTTAAACTTAATTTTATTGTGTTTCTGATCTGTTTAGTATGGTATGTGAGTCTGGTCTGGGACCGTAATAAATTCAATTCAATTCAACAAAGAATGGGACAAATGGGACAAAGACTACTGCAAACACTTGAACTCTTTGGCAGGCTTCAAATAACTCTTGCAATGATGCATAGACTTTGGATACAATGGAGAACGATAAACTAGATAGATTTATAATATGCAATTTAAAAAGTTGCTTAAAGAACCCACGGAGGGGAGGAGGGAAGTCTTGAGATTCAGAAGAATCTTGGGTAAAGTTTAATATCTGTGATAATACTATTTGTGTGAATGGATTTGTAAAATCAAATAAAAATTATTATTATTTTTTAAAATACATGCAGATCACCCTCTCCCACACTATGATGATACAAATTGTAACCTGATGGACAAATGAAGAGTTGGGCACATTAGGTTACTAAATTTGAAATAAATACATTTTGGGGGGGGACCTATAGGTGCAAGAATGTGTCGAAAACACCAGGCAAAACCTGCACCTAACAGGGTGACTAACCCCTGCCTGTGAAAATGGAGGTATGGCAGTACTGTCCACCCCCCCCCCTTTCTCAGTCTCCAGGTGAGTTAAGTAAGCTTTTCCAGCATCACCAACCCTCCAGGGTCATGGAATCATAGAGTTGGAAGAGACCACAAGGGCCATCGAGTCCAACCCCCTGCCAAGCAGGAAACACCATCAGAGCACTCCTGACATATGGTTGTCAAGCCTCTGCTTAAAGACCTCCAAAGTAGGAGACTCCACCACACTCCTTGGCAGCAAATTCCACTGTCAAACAGCTCTTACTGTCAGGAAGTTCTTCCTAATGTTTAGGTGGGATCTTCTTTCTTGTAGTTTGGTCCGTGTCCGCTTCTCTGGAGCAGCAGAAAACAACCTTTCTCCCTCCTCTATGTGACATCCTTTTATATATTTGAACATGGCTATCATATCACCCCTTAACCTCCTCTTCTCCAGGCTAAACATGCCCAGCTCCCTTAGCCGTTCCTCATAAGGCATCGTTTCCAGGCCTTTGACCATTTTGGTTGCCCTCCTCTGGACACGTTCCAGTTTGTCAGTGTCCTTCTTGAACTGTGGTGCCCAGAACTGGACACAGTACTCCAGGTGAGGTCTGACCAGAGCAGAATACAGTGGCACTATTACTTCCCTTGATCTAGATGCTATACTCCTATTGGTGCAGCCCAGAATTGCATTGGCTTTTTTAGCTGCTGCGTCACACTGTTGGCTCATGTCAAGTTTGTGGTCAACCAAGACTCCTAGATCCTTTTCACATGTACTGCTCTCAAGCCAGGTGTCCCCCATCTTGTTTTTGTGCCTCTCATTTTTTTTTTGCCCAAGTGCAATACTTTACATTTCTCCCTGTTAAAATTCATCTGGTTTGTTTTGGCCCAGTTCTCTAATCTGTCAAGGTCGTTTTGAAGTGTGATCCTGTCCTCTGGGGTGTTAGCCACCCCTCCCAGTTTGGTGTCATCTGCAAATTTGATCAGGATGCCCTTGAGTCCATCATCCAAGTCGTTGATAAAGATGTTGAATAAGACCGGGCCCAAGACAGAACCCTGTGGCACCCCACTAGTCACTCTTCTCTGGGCTCCAGGAGCAGCTGGCCTCAGAGCTGGTCCCCAGGCCCTATAGTCCCACAAGCCAACCATGGGGGAATTGCCTCTTACCATGCTGAGATCTCCTTAACTCCACTCCCCATACTTAACCACCAAAAGTAGCCAAGTCAACCTATTCACAAACAGCAGCCCACTAATGCCACCTACTGGCTATTCAGCATGGAATAGGTGAAAATCCAACCCCCAGTGGGTGGGTCCAATGTTCCTACTTGCCTCAAAGTGACCAAAGAATCACATTGATCGCCAAGGAGTGAGGGTGGTACAATGGAGAGAGAGAGAGAGAGAGAGCAGTATCAGCCAGCCAGCCCTTAAATAGGAATGTGTGGCATCTGGAAGGTTAACTCCCATCAGCCTGGAAGACCACAAATATGCCCTACTGCCCAATACTGAACAGATCGGCGTGGCAGAATGGGACTTGCATTTTTGCATAAGGTATCATAATTATTTCTAAATGTGCATCTATGAATGCAAATTAGCATATGTCATTTTGTTCCCTTTTTCTTGTGCTTTTAAAGTAGTTGTCTTAATTCAGGGCCAGAGAGGGAATGAGAGAGTCAGGATATTTGTCTCCCTCCTCTGAAAGTAAGGGGGGGGCAACCTGGATTTTGGTCTCAAGATCCACACCAACTTGTGTCACTATTATGGAGAGGGTAGACATTAAGCCTTGTTCAAGTTACCAATTTTGTTTTACAAAACGGAACCACTCTGCAGATGGTGGGGAGAGCAAACTACTGTTGTTACAACTGCTGCCAACCCTGCTATTGATTCTATTTAAAATGTGAAGCTAAGGGCTGTCAGTCAGTGAAAGAGATTTTAATTGGCTAATTATCTCCATTTAAATAAATCCAGTATATTACCTGTCAAATGTGAATAAATTCACATATCGCCAAAAATGGAATATGGGTGCCTTTAAGATTGTTGGTTCTGCAATGACATCTCCAGTGGAAAGAGGATATCAGGTAGCAGCCATCACAAGCACCCTTGGTTTGACAGCTCTGCCAGTATGAGAAGGGAAAACTGAATGAGGTGAACTGGCTAGCCTGGCTCCCTCCTTGCTGAACAGAAGCCACTGATTGTTATAAAGCATTTTCTTTTATGTAATGCAGTATTTTAGTTGTATGCTGAAGGATGTTTGTGAATCAATCAATAATAATTTACTGATTTATTACATTTATACCCCACATTTTCTTCAAGAAGCTCAAGGTGGTATACATGGTTCATCCCCCTCCGCAATTAATCCCCACAACCCTGTGAAAGTATGTTAGGCTGAGCAACAGTGACTGGCCCAAGGTGAGTTTCATGGCAGTGTTTGGTATTTGAGCTCTAGTCTCCCATGTCCTATGGGACGCGGGTGGCACTGTGGGTTAAACCACAGAGCCTAGGACTTGCCGATCAGAAGGTTGGCGGTTCGAATCCCCGCAACGGGGTGAGCTCCCGTTGCTCGGTCCTTGCTCCTGCCAACCTAGCAGTTCGAAAGCACGTGAAAGTGCAAGTACATAAATAGGCACCGCTCTGGCGGGAAGGTAAACGGAGTTTCTGTGTGCTGCTCTGGTTCGCCAGAAGCGGTTTAGTCATGCTGGCCACATGACCTGGAAGCTGTATGCCGGCTCCCTCAGCCAAAAAAGCGAGATGAGCACTGCAACCCCAGAGTCGGCCACGACTGGACCCAATGGTCAGGGGTCCCTTAACCTTTACCTCCCATGTCCTAGTCTCACACCACACTGGCAACAAGAACAACCAACATCTTATGCAAATCTTCTCCATCCATCATTACCAAAAGTCAGGGATGATGGATGGAGCCTAAAATATCCAAAGGGACACCAGGTTGGGGAAGGCGAGTCTTAGCACCTGCTCTTGTAAACAAAATGTTGACCTAGTGCAGACCTTAAACAGGCTCAGAAAGGCAATTCATATATCAATAAGGCCGAGGTACTGTATATGTTTTAGGACTATCTTTATCCCACTCTGTCCCACTTTGCCTTGACTCTTTTTGTTAATGTTGTCTGATTTTATTGGTCGTTCATTGCCTTGAATTTGCAGAAAGGCAAGACAGAACCCTTTTACTAAGTAAATAAGATAACCATTGAACACACCGAGATATTGCCTGCATTTTCTTAAGCTCTTTTGTTTGATGTTGGCCCTTTGCATTTCTCCCACGTGCTTCCAGATGCCTCAGTGCCTGTGATGTTTTGGTTCTTTCTGCTAATTTCTTCTTGCCGCGTCCTTTCATCCTGGGTTTGGGTTCATCACGCTTGATCCCAATTCCGGCTGTGAGACAGAGAGATGCAGAAAAGCAGATCACTTTTTTTCCCTCCTTTTGGCTGAAGGGCCTCATGTTATTTCCATTTAAAAGATTATTATGACATGGCTGTCTTGGCATATTTGCATAATTAAAGGTCTACAATGTTGTGCTAGTGCGGTGAAACAATTTTCAGTTTTTAAAAGAAAAAAAAAAACAAAGGAGAAAGGTGGGAAGAGAAGGGAGCAAGTTATTCTATGGGGAAAGAAGCTATGTCCCACATAACTCAAGGCAGAGGCAAGCTTCCCTTCAATCTCAGGAAATATCTGAATCAGTATAGAGTTATATCCAATGCAGGATAAAATTTAAGTTTCATAGTAGTATACATGTTCCACAGGCAAAATGTTTTGCACCAGTGGAACATTGGTGTGCAAGAAATCACATAAGCAGGTTGATAGTCCAGCTCCAAGAGCCTTCTGGCGGTTCCCTCCCTGCGAGAAGTGAGGGAACCAGGGAGAGGGCCTTCTCGGTGGTGGCGCCCACCCTGTGGAACGCCCTCTCACCAGATGTCAAGGAAATAAACAACTACCTGACATCTGAAGGCAGTCCTGTTAGGGAAGTTTTTAATGTTTGATGTTTAATTCTGTTTTTAATCTGTTGGGAGCCGGCCAGAGTGGCTAGGGAAACCGAACCAGATGGGCAGGGTATAAATAAATATATTATTATTATTATTATTATTATTATTATTATTATTATTATTCACTAATTTGCCCCCCCCCACAATGAAGTTCTACTAACTCAAGTGCTATGTTGGATTCTTCTGTTGTGCAAAATGAAAACTCACCCATCCACTGGTGCAAAAGGCCCTAGTGGACAAAGATCATTGGTCGTAGTCCATAGGTTTCATATAATCATAGCTTTCACCCTAGGATTGATTCCATTTGTATTTTTAATGACTATTTTGTACTGTTTAGAGGATTTCAGTGATTAAGTGACATATAAGCCTGTTGAATAAATAAAATAAAACAGCTCTGCATCTTACTGCATCCCTCCAGCCTACTCCAGGTTCAGTATTATAGTACTTACTTTATCATCATTTCAGGAATAAGGAGCAGTCTATGGTGTTTTAGGGGAAAGTAATCTAAAATTGAGGGTGCCCATCAAGTTTTATACTTCAACATAAAATAAACCCCTTTAAAATAAGGGACACCTCTTAAAGTAAGGGATGTCTGAAAAGAGTGTGAAACAGAACAAGCTAGGCTATATCTGGTTAAATAGGCCCAAGACTGTGGTAAAAAGATGCATTATGATCACTAGGAATGTATATGGAAGGAGAATAATATTCCTACCTTTCTGTTCCATGTTAAGAGAAAACTGTATTAAAATAATGACAAGTAGGTATATCACCTCAAAGCATTATTGGAAAGTATAGTCCTGTAAGTTAGAATTATGTGAAAGACATAGGCATATTTTCCCATAAATTGTGGGCATGTTCATTAGCAAAACATTGTGGGCAAATATTATCTGAAATAGTATTCTAATAACTAGGTTAAATCAGAGTCTCGAACCGCTATGCATTAGGGATATAACAACAGAAATTAGAGAAATGTGTCATATTTGATTGTTGCAGCATAGATTTGCCATGAAAATATTGGAGAACTGACAGAGTTCCATGCAAAAGGGAATGAGGTTTTTCCCCTCAGCAATAGCTAAACCATCTAACAATGTCAAAGTGAAGGAAGGGAGAGAGTAGGCAAGCTCCTTTGTGTAATATTAATTACAATTTATACATTTGGGGGGGAACATTAAGAATATTGATGTGCCAAATCTATTACAGGTATTCAAAACTGAATAGGGTGAAATTTGTGCACCATTCCAGAATGTCGGTGCTATCAGATGCACATTGGCTCTGTGCATATGCCAAATTGGGTGAATCAGAATGATTCATGGAGGGTTCTCAGCTTTCCAAGTCACATTGTTCCATCAACAAGGTGTCTTCAGGTGGATCAGGGACTCCCTAACCTTCTGAGTGCTTCAGCTCTCAGAAAAACAAGTGGTTCTCCCCTGCCCCATCCTGAGAAACAAAACCAAGTTGAGCTGGAGAGGCCAGGGTTGGAGAAGTAGGGAAATTTTGCTTTGACAGACAAGCCTAGCTTTCAGTCATGGTGAATTATTTCCTCAGGGGTCTCCAATTACATGGATTTGGGTGAGGAATTAAAGACTGCTTTGCTTTTTCACGTGGGTCTATTCCTTACCCTCTGCAAGTCAATAGAGAGATCTCCACTGTACCCTTCTGATGCCTCTCCACTTCCACCAATAACCTTTCAGGCAACTGTGTCCTAGACGTGGTAGGTGACATTTTTCCCCTGTTTCTCCAGGGAATCTTTCCTCTGCCACTCATTCTCCTACGCAAGTCAACTGAAAGGCTTTAGGGAGCTGAAGAATTGATGCTTTTGAATTATGGTGCTGGAGGAGACTCTTGAGAGTCCCATGGACTGCAAGAAGATCAAACCTATCTATTCTTAAGGAAATCAGCCCTGAGTGTTCACTGGAAGGACAGATCCTGAAGCTGAGGCTCCAATACTTTGGCCACCTCATGAGAAGAGAAGACTCCCTGGAAAAGACCCAGATGTTGGGAAAGATCACAAGGAGAAGGGGGCGACAGAGGATGAGATGGTTGGACAGTGTTCTCAAAGCTACCAGCATGAGCTTGATCAAACTGTGGGAAGCAGTGGAAGAAAGGAGTGCCTGGCGTACTCTGGTCCATGGGGTCACGAAGAGTCGGACATGACTAAACGACTAAACAACAACAAATCCTAAAAGAATAGGGGAGGGGCAGAAGCCTATTCATCTTCAATGATCTGGGGCTTACAGGGTCCTTGTTAGTAGGGATGACCCCACTCCAATCTTTCTTGAGGATTTTCCACCTCCCTCTTCTCCCATGTAAGTCAATGGAAATATATCTCTTTTCCTGAGAGAAGAGTTCCCAAATATTTGTTTGGGAGAGTAATTTCTTCAGTGCCCCCATGATTCTTAAAGTACCCACCCCAAAACACTAAAGTCTGCCTTCAGAGGAACTGACTGCAACTATCATTCTAAAATTTCACAAGGGGTGACCACTTTTCCATTGTTTTGAAAATGCACAGATCTGCACACATCTACAGTTTGATAGGCTTCATCCACTCTGGAGGGGTTCCTGTACCTGTAATGTCATCCACTTTGGACAAAAGAGAGGAAAGTTATAACGGTTTTTAGATTTCCCATTATGCTGGATGGGGAACACAGAGCTTTGTTATATACATAGTGGCTGAGAACTTGGAACACATGTTGAAACACAGGAAGCCCAGAGTGATACAGAAGCAGATCAGAACAACACACCGATATAGATACAAGACAAAATCTTGGGTCCTGTACACACCTCTAGTATTTACTATTTAAGGTTGTTGTACATAATATACAAGTAAGGATAACATTAAGATGGCTGTGGTGAAAAAATATTGCATGTACAAAAGAAATTTAGTAAATATCTGGTAAACAGGGTGGATTTAGAAGTCCCTCACCCCACCCATTGCTCAATGACCAATGTGATGGTCAACATGGTTATCAAGATAGTGGGATTCCAAAGGAAGCAGGTTGTCTGAATGGGCAACAAGAGCAGCATTGTTGGAGAAGCTTGGTAGAAGGCACTCAGGCTGCTATAAAACTATCTACTACATGTTGCAACCTTCCACTGGATCCCTATCAAAGGGTACTAAGAGGGGAGGGAGAGGGAGGAGAGCTTAGTTGTCTGATTCCTCTCACAGATAAATACGCTAATACACCTTGAGTGTGATTAAGGGCTACAGTGCCAATTTGAGCTTAAAAACACCTGTGCTCGTAACCTTTCTGAAAGATCTAAGTTCATTAGCTTGACATATAAATTGCTAATTGGCTGAAGGGCATGTGTTTTTCTTTGCACAGTTTCATCTAAGAGAGTAAGTCTGTGACTGGCACTTTCTCACAGCTGCCATGATGGGCTTTTCACATGATAAAAGGTTAGATACATCCATGAGTTCCTGCCTCCACTACTTCCTCATAAAGGTGTCTGTCATCCTCCCACGATGCCTCAGCTTTCATTGCTATGCTGACGATAGAGGTGGATAAACCTTGAAGAAACCTATTTCATTCATTTCCTTCTTGTGGCATTCACAAAATGCTGGAGTAGATGGGCCTTTGACCTGATCCAACAATGTTCTATCACAGGCATGTCCAACCACAGATAGCCTGAGATCTACCATCCGATATCAAAAACTGGCAGTGATCTACCACACTCTCCCATTGTCATTCTTCAACTTAAACATATTATATTTGACCGAGCTTAGGATAAAAATAATAACAAATGATAGTCACTTCCATAAAACCTGAAAAGTTCATCATAATATATATATTTAAAAATACATACTTTGAATTCTTCTAATAACATAAGAAAATAACATTGAGGACAGGGTCCTACATAATCAGTACATGATGCATGGATTGTTATTCACAAAAGCTCATGCCATAATAAATATGTTAAGTCTTTAAAGTACCCCAGGACTCTTGCTGGTTTTCAAATGAGTCAGGGACACATGTCAACCACAGTGGTTTCCCCCATAGTTCCAAACAGAAATTGGGTAACCTGAATTGCAGAGTTGACAGCCTTCAAGCACCACCTTAAGAACTGGATGAAACCTATAGAAGCCCTTTCCCCTGGATCCAACCCACTCCTTCCTTTCAAGTAAACCTAAACCAGCCCTTTCTCTCTCTGAGGAGCCAGCGTGCAGGGCAGTGTGTGTGTGTGTGTGTGTGTGTGTGTGTGCGCGCGCGCACGCACGCACACAAACACGACGTCTCCCCGCATGGGTGGGATGGCAGCAGCCAGAAAGTGTCCCCCACACCCTTGCACATGTTTACTTGGGAGTAAGCCTTACCGCACTCAGTGAGAGAGCTCATAGGTTTACAGCGGGGAGGCGGGGAAAGGCAGTCCTCTCCTTGAGAGCTGGATCCTGGAATGTCCAGCACATCTCTTTCTCTCTTTCTCTCTCTGGACCCAAACCAGCCCTTGCTCTCAGGGAGCCAGTGCGCAGGGCTTCTCTCTCTCGTCCAGCCTCTTTGTCTGCATACGCCTCTGCTCACCTTGTGCCCACTTGCTTCTGCTTCTCCTTCAAGAGAGAGAGAGAGAGAGAGAGAGAGAGAGAGAGAGAGAGAGAGAGTCAGATTTCCACATTTCTGCATCAGTTTTTTTGAGTGCCCATTTCTCCTAGTACAGTATTTGCATTTTTGAAAGCAATTTCTCTCTAACATAATATATGCCTTTTTATGTACTTTCCCTTATATGTTGTGGGGTACACATTTTTTGGCTAGAGAACTGAACTGCAAAATCTGAAAAAAGTTTGGAATTTGAAGGATTCCTTATTTTGATTCCCATCCTGTTTTTCAGAAGGCAAAACCAAACTGAATTTCTCCTCCTGAATTCTTCCATTGTGACTTCTTCCTTTGCCTCTCTATCACGATGCCCCAAGACATTCAGCTGCTTCAAGTATAATTTTATTATTATTTATTATTATTATTATTATTATTATTATTATTATTATTATTATTATTATTACGTCAACACTCCCTCATCTTACTCAATCAAAACTCAGTTTTGCTATAGCATTCAGACATCAGTTTCTGCTTTCAACACTACCCATTCACGGTGCCACTCAAAGCAGGTGGCTTCAACCTGATGCATGGAAAGACCAGCCCTGCCCCCACTCCCCATGCCATTACATTAGCATGGGTTTGGCACGGACACATGTTTATTGCGCTGGTCCCACCATTAGGCAGAGTAAGGCAGCCACCTCAGTAATGGATGTGGTGGTATTGACAGAGTTATGTGTGCCACACATTCAGCCCTGTGCCCTCTCAGCTAATCTGTTGCCCCCACTGCGGTGGATGGAGTCAGTGAGATCCAACTGTCCTGTTGACTTCTATACAGAGAATTGCAGAAGGCGCCATCTTTTCCTTTAGACAGCAACCCCCTGTGTTTCTGTATATTGTAAACTCATCTTGGCAATTTGAAGAAAACTGTCAAATAAAGAGACCCCAGACTAAATCTAATGGGATATGTGGTGGAAATAAGCTTATATACAGCACTGAGATGCCTTCTATAAAGCTTATTTTGGGGAGAAATAGGGGAAAGTTGCAGTGATTTCAGGCTGATAACTTTATCCATGTGATTATGCAGTTGTAAAATAACTGAGCTGTTAGGGACCCACTTTTCTGTCATAGAAAGATAGATTACCTTTGTATATGGTTCTTCAGAACTGCCCCTCATCTTGCAACTTTAGTGTTTACATATTTCAAAAATTGGAGCTGGTATGAACCCTGAGACTTGGCTACAAATAGTAGATAAAAGTGTAAACCAGTTCCCTCCACGGTATTCTCGCCTCAGCTGCAAAGCTCACAAGGATGCTATAGACACGGGAAATCTGTCAGCTTCAGTTTCTCATTTTTCTAACAGTTTGTGATATTTGCATATCCTTTTGTGGGTTTCTTTTTTAAGTCCCCACAAAACTCCACTAGCATTTTAGTATGGCTTTCCCCCTAATATACATCGTTTCATATGCAATTCTGCCTAATAAATACAGTTTCGCATGCAATTTTCCCCAATATAACACCTTGTGAGGAGTTTGGGATGCTACGGTATTTTCATTAAAATATGTCTTTTATTTCTTCTCTGTTTACAAAAACTGCACTGCAAAATTCAGAGAGGGGTGACTTTCCAAGAACATATATGTTTCAAGAAGTCCGCTCACCTTTCCCAGTGGGTGGTGTTGCAGCTGGGCAGCCAGCACCCAATAGTAATCCGGCCGAGAGTGGGGGGTCAGAGTGTTAACACCCCTTTTCTGCATTGTCCCGGCTGCATCGCCAGCGCTGGGCAGGGCACGCCCACTGTGGCCATGCTGGACCAATCAGTGCTGGGAGGGGGTGTGGCCATGGGAGACTTTAGTGTGACATGACCTGCCAGGATCCTATCTCTCACTCGAGTGGTACCTAGGCATTGGGTAAGCCTTTGTTTGGATGAAGGGGGGGGGGGTTGTAGCCTTCGCCTGCCCCTCCTCAGTAAGGTATCCTGTTAAAGGGATCCAGGGCTGTAGATTCTGTTTGATGCCCGGACTTGGCCTAGGGCCATATCACAACTCCAATAGGGACCCCTGGGAGGCCCTATTAAGCCACAGGGTTCCCCCTATTGGTGCTTTACCCTTAGTTGGACTCCTTGCAGATGGGTGGGAGCCAAGATATAGCCTGGCTTCACCCAAATGCCTAACCGAAACTGCTCACATCTGTAACCAGTAAAGTTATGGCCTATTTGAAGCCATAAACCAAAATACTTATGTCTGTGTGTTTATTGTGCATTAGGGAACTATAGGTCATGGGGGCCTTGGCATGCAAGTGTGAATTAGGCAGGCAGGCACACACTAAAAGACAAAGTGAGCTAACTATCTACACCTTCCTCAGCCTTAGCCAAGCCCATTGTTCTACCAGTCACAGCTTCACATCTGTAATATGATTTTGAAAGAGGGGGGAACCACTGCCCTTCTATTCAAGGTTGTAGAGATAACTGAATGTATATGGAGTGTTTTGAAAGATATTTTAAACATTCTGATTATATGTATGTATAGAAAGAGTGTATACATGTCTTTCCAACACCTGGTGAAGATATTTTTATTCTACTGGGTTTTTGAATATTGTTTTGACATGAATTAGTCTATTTTTATATCTTTTTAAATTGATACTGATGATTTTCAGCTCTGCTCTTATCCCAGCTTATGTGTTTTTGCCCTGCGATGTTCTTATGGCCTTTTGTTTGTTTGTTTGTTTGTTTGTTTGCTTATTATTTACATTTATTTGTTGCCTAGGTTAACAAAAGACATATCAAATAATTCCATAAAATATATTTAGTTTCAGGATTTTAGCGCTTGAAGCATTTAGTACTTGAGAAATGTGAGTTAGGCATTTGCTTTGATTAGTACAACAACAACAGAAGTTTTTATTAAAGGATGCTAAGATCCATAACAGCTTCCAAGTGGCCCATGAGGTGTGTGTTTGGGGGGGGGGTGACTTTGAGAACTGCTGGTGTTGAGGATAGTCTGGTCCTTAGTCTCCTGTAATGTGTAAAGCAGACCTCAGTTGTTTTGTATTCTAGAAAAGGGATTGAGAGTTTGAAGTACTGTAATCTATGCTCCTGCTAAGAAGGCATGCTGCCTATCATTTGAACTTAAAACAGGGCAGATGTTTAGGAGGATTTGTTCCGAGATCAAGCAGTGGGTTTTTTAAAATATATATATATATAATTCTGCCACAGGGAACTGCACATTG
This sequence comes from Podarcis vaucheri, assembly GCF_965113315.1. Classification (NCBI taxonomy): domain Eukaryota; kingdom Metazoa; phylum Chordata; class Lepidosauria; order Squamata; family Lacertidae; genus Podarcis; species Podarcis vaucheri. The sequence continues at coordinate 31,199,880 of NC_138753.1, forward strand.
AAATGACAAATGGCAAGTGAATAGGGCTTCTGGCAGCGCTTAGAAAGACAAAGGCTTCCATCACTCTGCAAGAAATGCAAACAGAAAAGCTTCCCCCACATTGCAAGGCAGTTGTCAAGCCTGCAGGGGGCTCCCTTGGGCTTCAGAGTAATTGTCCGGGATTGTTACTTCATGAGCAACGAGGCCAGTGTGTAGATGTAGCCAATGTGGTGTCTGTGAGCAAAAATGTGTTACCAGTTGGAAGTTATTGACAAAGAAACTCTAACCTTCTGAGAAATCATCACTGGTATTTCAGGGAGATGGAGCACTTCATGTGTTTACTGCTGACATTTAGATAGGATAGCATTATTGTTGTGTTATTAAGAGGGCATAGGTACCAGGCAGGAACCTGGCATTCATTCATTCATTCATTCATTCATTCATTTATGGGCTACCCTTCCCAAGTAGCTCACAACACATTAAAACACAAGATTTTGTCTCTAAAATAATAAAATCATAATTCTAAACACAACTCATCAACAAATATAATGGCAGAAGCAGCTAAAAATAGTATCAGCAGGTCGGGGGGACAGATCTAAGACAGTTTAAAAAAGTTGATTAGAGTAAAAATACATCTTTAAATACAGTGGTGCCCCGCAAGACGAATGCCTTGCAAGACGGAAAACTCGCTAGACGAAAGAGTTTTCCGTTTTGGAGGTGCTTCGCAAAACAAATTTCCTATGGGCTTGCTTCGCAAGACGACAATGTCTTGCGAGTTCCTGCTGGTTTTTTTTCCTCCCCCCCTTTTTCTAAGCCGCTAAGCCACTTATCAGCTGATCCGATCAGCAGATAAGCCGCTAAAAGCCGCTAAAAGCCGCTAAAAGCCGCTAATAGCGCTAATGCGCTAATCCGTCAATGGGCTTGCTTCGCAAGACAAAAAAACCACTAGACAAAGAGAATCACAGAACGGATTCTTTTCGTCTTGCGAGGCACCACTGTATTATTATTTTTAGAAAAACACAATAGAAAACAGGTCATATATATGGAATGATCCACTGGGTGCATGTCAAGTGCTAAGTTGGTAACAGTTATGAGTGGTTATTCTGAGTGACAACCACACATCTGTTCTGAGGAAGGACTGCAGCTCAGTAGTAGATGTAGTGCATTGCCCCACCAGACTCGCTCTGCACTCAGGAAACCCCCAACTGCTTGCCTTCTTACTTAGAACCAACCTAGAAGGATGGACCTACAACTTTCTCCTCCTCAGTCGCAGTGCTGCCCTGGTAGGACTCAACAGGGAGGAGGATGGGTCTGGCTCCACCCACAGTTGACCTCCTTACCTTCCACCCTACCACTCAAAATGGGCACCAGCCACCACTTGTTCAATCCTTGGTGTCCCCAGTTTAAAGGTCTGGGTAACAAGTGATGGGTAAGGTCGGAGACCCTGGAGAGCAGCCATGAGGCAGAACAGACATTACTGAGCTACATGGACAAATAATCTGGCCTTGTAGAAGGGAGTTCCCTACACACCTGGAAAAGCTGGTGCTACCCCAACCAAAAAAGAAAAGAAAAGAAAAAGTCTTAAAACAGCGTTTCAAAGGTAACTTATGGATCCTCATATGTATAAAACAGAAGTAGAGAACCTTTTATAGTCCAAGGGTCACATTCTTCCCCAGTGGTGCAGTGGGTTAGTGCATCTGGCTGTTAACCAGAAGGTTGCTGGTTTGAACCCACCCAGGGACAGCTGTGGGCAGGATTCCTGCATTGCAAGGGATTGGGCTAGATGGCCCTACCAACTCCACAATTCTATGATTGTGTGATTCCCTTGTAGACAACATTATGGGGGCTGCTTGCCAGTTGTGGCTACGGCCAGAAGTAAAAGTGGGTGTGAAGAGAGGCAAATGTTACTCTTATCTTCGCACAATAGGGACATATAAAATACAGAGGTGCACACATCTCTCTACCATCCATCCATCTAGACAAGCATGAGACATTGTCACTGTATAAAGGAAACAATCTGATGTATTAAGGAAACTGTACTAAGGAAGCACTCTTGGAGGCCAAAGAGCAGTGCTGATGAAGGATGTGACTACCTAGAGAGGAAGTATGGTCTCGGAAGAGTTCTGAGAGCTGGATAGAGAAGTCTGGAGGACCATAGTTAATCCCTAGAGCTGAGCTTCACTACCCCTTGTGTAAAACATTTGAGATATTTCAAAGGAATCCAGAAGGGGTCTGGTGAGATGCTGTGCATCCATAACTTGAAAATAAAGGACAGTGGTTACCATGATGCAAGAAAAGGAAAGGAAAGGAAAGGAAAGGAAAGGAAAGGAAAGGAAAGAAAAGAAAAGAAAAGAAAAGAAAAGAAAAGAAAAGAAAAGAAAAGAGAAAACTGATATGGAAACTGGGAGAAAGGAACTTAAGACTGGAAGAGGGAGAAAAATGATAGAAACTGAAATTGACAGATTCAACATACACACTTCACTTCCAGTGGCAATTCTTAACAGCACTTCACAAGTAGCAAGTGAAGGATTTTTAAGAAGGAAAAAACACTCAATTAACCGTAAATGTAAAATCAGGTCTTATAATGATCTAATATCCAACAGGTTAAGCATTTGTTAAATTAATCTCAATCGCCTTTTCATTCTCGTGTTTTATATATACTATACTAACACGTTTATTTTCGTGTTAGTATAGTATGTTGGATCTCAAATATTTGAATAAAAACATTTAAGCTGGAACTTTACTCAACAGAGCCCTAGCACCATTTTGTCAATAATCTGTACTAATTTGATAATAATTTACTAATTTGATCGCAGCTTCAAGCAATTAGGCCCAATACCGATTTCTTCATTAGCACCTCAGTGTATTGCTTTTATTTATAGAGACTGCTCTTGCTTCTAAACCCTTTTCCCTCTCTCAGTTTGCTAATGAAAAAAAATGCACTAAGTAGTTTAAAGAAACTCATTCAAGTATTCTTTCCCCAAAAAAATAAAAATCTAGAGTTGGCTAGGGATGAGGGAGAATTCCATTTTCATTTGAAAACAAACCTATCATTATTTCCTTATTTGCATTTTACAAAACAATGCACAAAGTGAAGCACAGCAATCCTTCACAATTCACAGGTTTCCAAAATTCCAAGGCAATTCTCCAGCCAAGTAATTTGTTCATATATGTATACTAGAAACTTCGAAACTTCAATAACCAGTACAGTGGTACCTCCGGTTAAGTACTTAATTTGTTCCAGAATTCGTACTTAACCTGAAACTGTTCCAGAATTCGTACTTAACCTGAAACTGTTCTTAACACTGAAGCACCATTTTAGCTAATGGGGCCTCCTGCTGCTGCCGGACCGCCGGAGTACGATTTCTGTTCTCATCCTGAAGCAAAGTTCTTAACCTGAAGCACTATTTCTGGGTTAGCGGAGTCTGTAACCTGAAGTGTATGTAACCTGAAGTGTATGTAACCCGAGGTACCACTGTATACAAATAGCTGAAACAAATATTAATGAACATAACATATAAAATGGGCTATACTATGCAAAATATGGTTTCCAGAATGTGTATATTGGGATAAATTCACACCAAAATGTTGATGTATTTTCAGGAGGACTATTTTTTAATATAAAAATGACAAGCTGATGTAGAAAGGGGGAAACTGAATTTGAGTCTGGCAAAAATTAACAGATTCACCCACGTCAAGGGTTGAACCTGTTGGACTCCAACTCCCATCTCCCCCCCCCCCAGTATGACTAATGGTCAGGGATGATGGGAGTTGGAGCCCAACAACATCTGGAAGATCACAGGACAGTCAGCCCTGCTTTAGTCAATCATATGTAAATGAGAACCAAATTCATTATTTTGAGTTGGCAAATCACTTGTCCCTGCCAGGGACGGAGTTAAAATGGATGGTCCAGAGATTATTTTGAAGCCTGGGAATTTGATATCACTGAGCTGCATAACAATGAGAAATAAGAGACCTTGGGGATATCTGAGTGCTGTGAGTAAGAATGGAATGCTGGGAATGCAAAGGAGTTTTGCTTATTAGAACCAGTCAGATGTTTATGGATGGAAAAATAGTGGGAGAGATGGGTTGTACGTATGGATTATTGATTTATAACTAAGGATTTATGTGGGCTGACAAAGTGAAGAGTAACTCTTCTTCTTGATATTTAGGAATAGTTAAGTAAATGTCTAGCAGGAATCGAAAAAGAGCAGCTGATGGGAAATGAAGAAGTGGACAATAGAAAAAAAATAGGGATAAAATGCTAAAATAGGTTAATTTTCTTGAAATGTAATTTGGAAATGTATGATACTGAGCAGCAACTGAGAGCGGGAAGTGAAACATCAAGGCAGAGGGACGGGAAGTCAACTTTTAAATTTGCATTAAATTTGCATTAATTTGATGTTCATCTGTTTTAAAAAATTGAAAAGCAATAAAAATTAATCAGCAAAAAAAAGAAGCAACTTGTCCCTGCCAATGAAAATTGCGCCATTTAATCTGTAGTCTACATTGGGGAGAGGAGCCTCCACTGGCATCAATAGAGGATTCCCTCTTAATAGAAATAGCAGCATTAATTGGCACTTGGGAAGAAGGGACATGATTTTTAACTACAACACAGGCAGGATAACAGGGGTAAAATTCCTTCCCCAACCCATTGAGTTCGATTGTCGTTTGGGATCTCCTGTAGCTGCTATTTATGCTTTTGTAAATTGCATTCACACAGTTAACGTCACATCTAGTTTGGTCTTCTGTGCCAATGCTACATAGCTGAACATTGCCCCAAGCTACGGCTTGATGGGTGCCAAATATATGATGGAACTGAGCACTCTCAGCCCCAGGACACTGTCTGGAGAACAGAGCTGCATCCCAAGAATGCACAAGTTGTCTGTCCCTCACCTAGGGAAATGTCATCATAAGGGGGGGGGAATGTATTGGATACATACCAAGCAGGCAAGTATCCTGTATCAGAAAACAGCTATATCTAATGTTAAGGACTAAAATGATTGATTATTCAAGAGCTGCAAAAAGGGCTACAGCTCAGAAGCAACCAGCAGCTCCCCAAACCTGTAGGTAGAAAGATCAATAGACACATCAAATGGAGCCAGAGTTGATACAAAGCTAACAAGCAGACAGACAAATGTAGACTTATACTTTTTTATTATTTAGCTAGGAATACTGACAAACACTCTTCTCATACAGCCAGAGGTTAAATTCTTGCAAAAATAGAAGAAGGATTTTGACACATCTGGAGGTGGGACTTTTCATTCTGAAGAAAAGACACCTTCCTGTGTTTCAGACATACTTTTCATTCAAAACTGACTTGGGTCCAGCCTCAAAGCATCATCTATGATGTCATGTAAAAATTCCTACATGATCTCACCTTAGCCCGTGCTCCCCAGTTCTGCAGATGGCCATAAACTGAGCTAACTTCTCCATATCCTGATGTGTCAAATTAACTTCTGCTAAGACCACTCACTTCCTGTCTGATCACTGAAAATATTTTTGTTTTCTATATATACAAAAGTTTTTCCTTGCCTTGGTATTGGATATTTCTTAAATTTACTGAACATCTATGGTTACTTCATGTCATCAAAACTCATGTGCTCAAAATATTTCTGTACTGTTATCTGTTTAATAAATTTATATGGCTAAGACCTTCCTCTTGCAAGCATTTCAGTAAGATGGGAATGGGAGGGAAACTGTCTTTCTGTCAACTGCTTTTAATCAACTTTCTCCACACCACACATAATCTTAGACACCTCCTTTATGCACCTTTCTCAACTAAAAAGCCACAAATGGTGTAACTTTTCCTCTTTGGCTTTAGCCGATTCTTGCCCCTGCATGATAAACTGCACCTACTATAATTTTCTTGTATCCAGCTATTAAAAATACAAGAGTTCTTAATATTGAATGCCGTTCTCCATTTTTGGAGTTTGAGATTGTAATCTCTGTTTGAGTTTGTAATCCTTGTCAGAATACATACTTTTGAATGGATTAGTTTTTGTTAAATTGACTATTGATTTGCGAGTAGGGACCACTCCCACTACTGAAATTGGCCTGAGTTCTTGGTGTGCTTTCTTCTTGGTATATTTAATAACAAGTTCTCCATATTTCTGCAATAATTTGCATTAAGAAAGAGACCCTCATGAAAATACTTCAGCATTTTAGGATGAATTTCTCCTAATAAACATATTTTTGCATGCAATTTTGACTGACGTATTGTTTTAGGGAAACTACTTGCAAAAATATGCACTCTTTTGTATGCTATAGCCATGAGTACTTTCATTACTATGCACATTTCTTCCTAATATTTGTATTTATTTAAACATTGTTTGGTTGGACAGCTCCCTTGGAAGATTTGCATAAGAGTGAAATGCAAAGGCTGCCTGTGTTTTGGTTCTCAAATTGTACTGGAAAGTACAAATTTGATAAATTCAGCTTTAAATGCAAACTGAATTGAAATTCGCCCCCATCCCTAATCCTGCCTACCTTTAACCCTGGTTACCCAATATGCTTATTTTCCTTATTAATGGGGAGCAGAGGTGTTTGCTCTGCGCCTGACCTTTGCATATTGAAGATCGAAAGGTAACTTGGAAGCATGTTTGTTGAATGTACTTAGAGGCCTCCCTGCAACTGGGAATCCTGTTTTAGGATTCCTGACCACAATGCAAGTAAATTGAGCCCAATGCTTGTAGGTGTGTTATGCCAAATGCATGTACAAACTTCTTTCAGACCTTTCAGGAAGGATTGAGGTGGAGTACCCATGCACTGAAACATTGGGGGGATAGGCTGGCATACAGCTACCCACTTCTTTTCCCATTTCAAATCCCCAGGCATTCTTCTGAATGCTTTGATGGGGCAAGTGTATCATGGGAAATAGAACATCTAAATTAAGCACAGAGAGACACCCATGAGTCTCACAAACTCCAGAAGTTACTCAGGTATGGAAGACCATAGGATATTTTATGGGGTAGATTCGTGAATCTCAGTAGAAGCCTGAAGAAAATACAGAATGCAAACCATTCTGTACATAAGCCAGAATGCTTACGACACATCTGAATTCTGCTAGACCCAATCATGGCAGAAGGCAAGCAATGTCTCCCTATTTCTGTTTTGCATCGATATTGGTCTACATGGGAGTATGAGAATGAGTGAAATTTAGCCCAGCCTGAAGACTGCTTTAGTTTGGAACTGGAAGAGAACAGAAACCCATCACTACCCGTCTGCTCTTTCAAATGCCTTTCACCCATTTCAGTCCTGAAGCATTATCACTCGGCAGGCACTGAAAACCACCCACCAGGTAAGCATCCCTGCCTTAAACCACACTTGGCATATATATATATAGCATTACAAAGGTTGGGCACAGCCCCCCATCACTGCCAAGCTGTAGCAAGATTCCAAGTGGTTCCAGGTGTTCACCCAAGGTTGTGTTTCCGTTGGGAAATCAAGGCATAGCAGAGACTTTTGCCTTTAAGACATATGGTTTATTGTACACATATTTATACCTGGGTCTACTTTGGGGAGAGTTCACAGCATTCACATCTCAGGAGAAGCCCATCCTTCACAAAAGTCCAGTATTGGATTCCCAAACATCTCTGTGCCTCTGTCCCAGCCTGCCAGGGAGAGCCGCCCAGCCATTCAGCCAGCCAAGATGGTTCTGGCCTTCGCAGCAGCTCATAACAGTTCTTCCCCTTCTTCCCCACCCTCTAGATTTCAAAAGGACACATTTTTCCTGGATGACATCATGCCTCCTGTAACCTCCTCCTCTTAACTTTGCTATTTACCCAGATCTCAGAGAGGCAATGAACAGCCACTGTGCTGTAATTATACCTAGATGGCCCTTCTCCCCAGGCGATTTCCTAGTTTAGCCTGCAGTTTAAATCTGGCATCTGGCATCTTCCCTTCAATACTGCATATATTATCTAAATTCTACCATTTTTTTACTTTGTAATATTCCCTAATTCTAGCAGTTATGGATGACCTTACACCCCGAAACTCTTGTTACTTCAGATCTGTAAAAATACACACAAATGCACTCAAATCTATGGACTGAACCCTTCACGGCCTAGGACCTTCGTACCTACGGGACTGCCTCTCCCGGCATGCCCCACGGAGAGCCTCAAGGTCCATAAATAGCAACATCCTAGTGGTCCCAGGCCCTAAGGAAGTTAGATTAGCTTCAACCAGAGCCAGGGCCTTTTCAACACTGGCTCCAGCCTGGTGGAACGCTCTGCCTCATGAGACCAGGGCCCTGCAGGATCTGATTTCTTCCTGCAGGGCCTGTAACACAGAGTTGTTCCACCTGGCCTTTGGCTTGGAGCCAATTTGATTCCCTCTCCCTTCTTTCTTTTTCTTTTTTCCTTTCTCCTCCTGTGATGAGGCTGCATTTTAATATTTTAATGTTTCAATAATTTAATTGTTGTATTTAATCTTCTTTTTAAGTTGTATTCATTCATCTTGTTTTTATTATTGCTTGTTAGCCGCCCTGAGCCCGTCCTTGGCTGGGGAGGGCAGGGTATAAATAAAATTATTATTATTATTATTATTATTATTATTATTACACATAAACTGCTGGGGGAGTTTTGATCCATTAGCCCAGGGAGGTACCTGCGTCTCTCCAGATGTGCTTGGACTTCTGCTCTCATCATCCTGGACCATTTGTCATGCTGGTTGTGGTTGATGGGAGTTGGTGTTTGACAGTATTTGGAGGACCACGGGGCCCCCACCTTTGCAATAGTTTTATAGTAGAGCTATTTGGTACAGATAGAAATAAGGGATTCAGAGAAGCAAGAAATTGAAACCGTTTGACTGGATGGAGGGAGACCTTGGCAATGGGGAAGAGGGGGAAAAAATGGAGGTCAAACAGAAAAAGGAAAGGACACAAAGTGACCTAAAGAAAATCCCTATAGCAAGCAGCAGCAGACACTTTTAAAATCCCAGCCTTAGAGGATAAAAATGTGCTTTACATCATGCCTGATCAATTTCAGGAGCTCCATGAGCTAAGAGCTCTCTTCAGCTGACTGTGTCCTGCTTCCAGCCTCCAGCTGCTTCTGAGGGCTGTGTGAGCAGCAACTGATCTTGGCTGACACATGGGGATGACGTGTGCCATGCAGGCACATTAACATGCAGGGCAGGATTTGCCTCTGATAATCAGAACCAAAAGCCAGGAAAAGTAACTTTCAGTTAAGGAGGGGGGGGGGGATTCTATTACAGATCAGCTAGCTGTGAAATGCCATACCTGAACATGATCTGCCAGGAAGAATACAAAGGCAAGAGGTGGCCAGAGATGCTTCTAGCAAAAGGAAGGAGATTTCCTGAAAAGGTTTAGAAGGGTTGTCTGGAAGGAAGGAAGGAAGGGAGCGCAGAGGGATGCATGAAAAATGATGCCCTAAAAAATTCAAACGAGATATCTGCCTGAATCTGCTGCAGAAGGATATCTGGAGTTTGGGGCCCGCCTTTTCAGTGCTATGCTGATGAGACCCCAGCCCTACCATTCCTTTTCAGCTGATGCCAAAGTGACTACCAAAGTCTGAGCACAATGATTAATTGAATATGGGCTAATGAGTTGAGGTTTACTGGTGGCCAACCAGATACTTATGGGAAGTCTGCAAGCAGCACTGAGTGCAACAGCACTCTCCCTTAGTTGTGATTTCCAACAACTGGTTTTCAGAACCATACTGCATCTGGAAGTAGATGGGGAACATAGCCCTCATGGCTGATAGTTGACAGAGATGGTGGGCAAACCTTTAGGAAGGCTTTCCTTTAAGTTCTGTGGCAGTTTGGAAAGCAGGTAGCTTTGGATGAGATAATAATAATAATAATAATAATAATAATAATAATAATAATAATAATATATTATTATTATTATTATTATTATTATTATTATTATTATTATTATTATTAATACCCCGCCCATCTGGCCGGGCTTCCCCAGCCACTCTGGGTGGCTTCCAAAAAATATTAAAATACTGTAATACATCAAAAAATACAGCAGAACTCCAACCCACAAAGAGTAATGGGTGAATATGTCTATCTTGGTTAATCTCTGTTTCTCATATCAGTCCTCTAAGTTTCCACTTTTTTATGTTCTTGTGAAAATTCCCCAACATTTTTATCCAAACCTCTTCTAATATACATTTATTTAAATACAATTTTCTAATTTGGACTTTCCCCCAAAAAACAAATTTCATTTGCATTTTGCTATGTTGTTATCACTAATATATGCATTTATATGTCTTTAAACAGTACATGTTCCTTGCCCAGAGAACTTTGGTGCAAAATTCAGAAAAGTTCAAAGTATGACTTTGTTTTGGTTCACTTTTCCTTCCTGAAAGTCAAATAAGGCAAGTTCACTTTAATTGCAAACTGAATCAAATGCCTCTCCCATCGCTCCCCAGAAACCAGCTTAGCAAGCTATATTTTGGAGTAATTTAGGGAGAGGCCAAAAACATTTCTAGCCATGGATGCTGCTGTAGTTTGACAAGCTTGTGCCAACCTGGCAAACACAGAGGCTCCCCACCCCCTCTAGGCAACTCTGGTTTGGCATAGGGGAGAGGAAATGCCCCCTGCAGAATCTTTTCAGTATGCACATAGCCATGGCGTTGTGTCTAAGGCCAAGCAAGTGTGAAGAAGGGAGGGAGTGAGAAAGAGGAAGAGTTAGATTCAGGATGCCCTGCTAAATCCCCCTAGGGACCAAATCCAAAGTGTCTGCTTTCAGGAGATAAACAGAAAGCGCTGTTCATCGTGGGAAAGGAGAGTGGCTGAGTGGAGTGCTAATCTCTTCATGTCCGAGGTCCCATCACCATGACAAAAACCAGGGTAGGCAATGCCGTGACTGTAAAGACTTCAAATCACTTGAGTGAAAACATCTCCAGTGCATGCAGTTTAGAAGATGTGCAAAGCAGGGAAATGGTCCTTAATATGTGCTTCAAGACTGGTGATGGAAGAGATGCTGTTTTGCTGCAAGATCTTGGCTGGGATGTTGGACTCCTGGTGTGTTTATGCTACATCCTCTGTAGCTACTAGACGCAGTGACTATGCTCTGCCTCCAGTCAGAGACAGTAAAGCTTCTGAATGCCAGTTGCTGGAAACCACAGGTCCTGCTTGTGTGCTCAGATCCTGTTTTTAGGTTTCGCATGGGAATCCAGCAGGCCACTGTGTGAATGGGATGCTGAGTTGGATGGACCATGGGACTGATCCATCAGCCTCTTCTTCTGTTCATAGCACTGAAGTCATAAATAATAATAATAATAATAATAATAATAATAATAATAATAATAATAATTTTTTATTATTTATACCCCACCCATCTGGCTGGGTTTCCCCAGCCACTCTGGGCAGCTTCCAACTGAATATTAAAAACAATACAGCGTCAAACATTAAAAACTTCCCTAAACAGGGCCACCTTCCGTTGTCTTTTAAAGGTAAATAGTTGCTTATTGCCTTGACATCTGCTGGGAGGGCGTTCCACAGGGCAGGCGCCACTACCGAGAAGGCCCTCTGCCTGGTTCCCTGTAACCTCACTTCTCGCAGCGAGGAAACCACCAGAGGGCCCTAGGACCTCAGTGTCTGGGCTGAACGATGGGGGTGGAGACGCTCCTTTAGGTATACAGGACCGAGGCCATTTAGGGCTTTAAAGGTCAGCACCAACACTTTGAATTGTGCTCGGAAGCGTACTGGGAGCCAATGAATTGGCTCATAGAATTGTAGAGCTGGAAATGACCACAAGGGTCATCTAGTCCAACCCCCTGCACTGCATGAATCTTTTTGCCCAGTGTGGGGCTTGACCCCATGATCCTTAGATTAAGGGTTTTGTGCTCTGCCAGCTGAGCTATCCTAGCTCCAAGTCACCAAGTAGTATAAGGCAGGTAATCATACTTGGCCACCAAGGCTATGTCAGTAGCAGATTTTGGGGTCTCAAATTTCAGCTGCGCCTTGTGCAGCACCAAAATTCGGTGCCCTCATCTCTCACCTTCCATTCTACATCATAGCTGAAGAGCCCACTGCAGTGCCCCCAAGACTCAGCACCCAGCAGGACTGAACCAGTCACAGTCCTCTAAATCTGTCTTTGGCTAAGTGCTCCAAGTGCAGCCACATATCAGTGGAATGATGCTGAGATGATACTGGAGGAAAATTCACACAGATTAGCACCATAGTGCTGCTTTTGTTATGGAAGACTATTGGTTTATCTTGTCAGCAAAGCTTGTCAGCACTAAATCATTATCAGCCTCCCAGTTGTTGCCAAGTAGAAGGTGAATTTACACAAACACACACAGTGACGGAGGAAGAGGAGTGCGGGGGGAGCGCACCGCACCTGGCAGCGCGATCCCAGTGGGGTGCCATTGTGGCTGCTCCCGTGCTGGGCGCCATGCCCCCAGGATGCCCACCACGCCCCTGGGGGTGGGGCGCCCCGCCCCTGCCTGCTCTCCACCCCCCAGTGCCAGAGCATGAAGCTCCACCACTGAACACAGACACACTGCTTTGGGGTGGTCAGTGGTAGAAATTGCTGCTTGCAGAAATTGTGCAGATGGTGGAATCAGAAAACCCTGTTTCAAAGCCTGATATTTTAATACAGTGGTACCTCGCAAGACGAATGCCTCGCAAGACGAAAAACGCGCAAGACGAAAGAGTTTTCCGTTTTTTGAGTCATTCCACAAGACGAATTTCCCTATGGGCTTGCTTCGCAAGACGAAACGTCTTGCGAGTTCTTGCAAGTTTGTTTCCTTTTTCTTAAAGCCGCTAAGCCGCTAATAGCCGTGCTTCGCAAGACGAAAAAACCGCAAAACGAAGAGACTCGCGGAACGGATTAATTTCATCTTGCGAGGCACCACTGTACTTCCTTTTCCTTTCTCTTGCAGGATCACAGCTGCCTGGTCCCACAGAGTGTTTTGTATTTTTTTTTTTTTTGTTCCTTAATCAAAAAGTCCAGAATTTTTCCTGTTAAAAAATTCCTCAGAAGTAAAGTATGCTCTAAACTGTACAGTGCCAAACTGAGACTGAGATGCCGGAAAGTTTTCTCAATACGGTCAGAGCAATGGAAATAAAGTTTGCCTTCAGAAGTCGTGGAATATTTCATTGGCAAAGCTGAATAAAACATGTTCAGGAATCGTTGATGTCTAGTGAGTCATGTTACAGTGCAAGGGATTGGAAAATAGCTTCCAGTGCGCTTCTACCCTATGAAGAGCGATTTTTGTTGCAAATATTTGTAGTTAAGGGCAAATCTAAAGTAAAAGAGTAATTTGGACTGGGGTAAGGGCAAATTCCATTTTCCAAGGATGCTGCCTCAGCTGTGGAACATCCACACTTTCTGCCACTTTTTTGTGGGGTTGGGGAGGAGTTTGTATAAATTTATATATTTTTCTGTGCCAAAGGACTTACCATATCATAGAAGGCAGCAGAGACTTCTGCAAGTTTTTGCTCCTTTTAAAATCTAAAAAGAGCCTTGCTGTGTCTTGAAGCAGCCATAAAGCTGCTGGAGCTTAAGGATGGTGTGTGTGTGTGTGTGTGTGTGTGTGTGTGTGTGGTGGGCACACATGCACTCTGAAAGTACCAACACAAAACCTGCCAAAAGCTTTGGGCCACTGCTAATTTACACCCCCAGAAAGCAGCTTAATGATAGTATGTTTTCTTTTTCTTCTTTTGATTTCCAATACTTTATTATGAAGTTAAAATAACAATCCAGTAGGCAATATGAAATACAGTAAATTAAAAAGTGTTTTGGGTGGGGGGATAGTACCAAAAAAACCACCCAGGGTTCACAGCCATCACTTCATAAAATAAAGTACATTCTCAAAAGACCACACCACGAATTAGATGTTACAGCAAAAAACAACCTAATACAGAAAGAATACAAAACAAATGTTATTAATACCAAATAAAGCCATATTTCATTGGGACTTGGTTCCTCTTTTGTTACATCCCCTCCCACACATAGGAGAACCTAGACTTGTTTGATTTCCTATTGCTGAGTGTCAGCTTTAGTACAGCTCCTGCAAGTAGATAGAAATGTTAAATCTGGTAAACTTCTTAGGGTACCAATACTATATATGCAATCCTTACACGGGAGAAAGTCTCATAGGCAGCTGACATGCATAGTGATGTACAGAAATGTATGTCATGAAAATCAACCAGAGAGAAGAATACAACATAAAATTTGTGAAACAATGAATATTGCATGTCTTAGTTCCCAAAGCAAAAGAAATATGCAGCTTTGTAGAAGTCTCCCCAAATAAACTAGCTTTTGAACAAGAGAGAGCTGAAGAAGCTGTAAAATGAAAGGAAGGAGGGTTCTTCTGTTAAAAAGTCAGTGGCTGGCTGAATCCCTTCCATTTTTTTTTTATTGAAAGTTATTGTGTAAGGGAAGAACAGAGTAATCTGAGAAATGTGTTAGGACATTTGCATAGTACAAGAGGTATAAGGGTATTCACAGCTTTCAAAAGTTGGGGTGGATAAATCTGTCACATTTGGTTTGTCTCAGTTTTCCCATCTAAAGTTCAATTCTCCACATTTCCACAGTTAGCAATTTTTAAAAAGACCTTCACCAAAATTTAGGATGATTTCCCCTCCCCCCAATATACACACTTTTTGCATCATTTGTGGTGTTAGAGAACCATTTCACAGTGGTGTTTTGTTGTTGTTTAGTCATTTAGTCATGCCCAACTCTTCATGACCAGAGCACTCCAGGCACTCCGGTCTTCCACTGCCTTCCGCAGTTTGGTCAAACTCATGCTGGTAGCTTCAAGAACACTGCCCACCATCTCATCCTCTGTTGTCCCCTTCTTCTTGTGCCCTCAATCTTTCCCAACATCAGGGTTTTTTCCAGGGAGTCTTCTCTTCACATGAGGTGGCCAAAGTATTGGAGACTCAGCTTCAGGATCTGTCAATCCAGTGAGCACTCAGGGCTGATTTCCTTAAAAATGGATAGGTTTGATCTTCTTGCAATCCATGGGACTCTCAAGAGTCTCCTCCAGCACCATAATTCAAAAGTTAGGGGACTTCAATATCCATGCCAAGGCTGCCTCAAACAGGCTGGCTTGGGACTTCAGGATCTCATGACAGCCATGGGCTATCTCAAGTCTGTCACTGGCCTAATACATATGGCCGGACAAAACACCAACTTAACAATAACAATAACAAAACAATAATAGTATATTATTTGTACCCCGCCCATCTGTCTGGATTGCCCCAGCCATTCTGGGCGGCTTCCACTGGACATTTTAGTAATGTTCCATTGATTGGGGTGGGGTGGTGGGTTCCTTGTGAGTCTGTTGCCATGGACGACTCAATCCCTGGTGAGATTTGGGCTGAATATGTGGCTACTCTACTCTCTGGGGTGGGGTGGGGTGGGGCATTAAGATGCTCTGCCCTCAAAGACTTGTGGAATCTGATGGATCCCTAAAATGCTCAGGGAGGGGGTCTGACTGACATGGCTGGCACACATGACAACCCTCTTGTCTGACTGTGGAATGTTGAGATTTGTAGAACCATTGACACAATATGTCACTGTGGAGCACATAGACCATGTTGGTACTCTAGTAAGCTGCATGCAATGCAATAGGAGGATTGGCAGCTAAGAACGCAGGTGGTGAAAATCTTGGTCAGAACCTGGCCAAACATGGGTGAGGTTACATCACTGGTAACAGCAGTGATGGGATGCGGGTAGAGCTGTGGGTTAAACCACAAAGCCTAGGACTTGCAGATCAGAAGGTCAGCGGTTTGAATCCCCACGACGGGGTGAGCTCCCGTTGCTTGGTCCCTGCTCCTGCCAACCTAGCAGTTCGAAAGCATGTCAAAGTGCAAGTAGATAAATAGGTACCACTCTGGTGGAAAGGTAAACGGCGTTTCCGTGTGCTGCTCTGGTTCACCATAAGCGGCTTAGTCGTGCTGGCCACATGACCCAGAAGCTGTACGCCGGCTCCCTCAGCCAATAAAGCGAGATGAGAGCCGCAATCGCAGAGTCGGCCATGATTGGACCTAATGGTCAGGGGTCCCTTTACCTTTACCTAACAGCAGTGATGGAGAAAGCTTACCTCTCTGCCACCATTACATCAGCAAGTAGTTGTCTGGCAGAGCTTTTCTGAGTGGTGAATGGACTTTTCTCATGTGGCCAAGACAACATTGCACTTACACCCTTGGCAGCTTATTGTAAACAATTCTGTGAGGCACTTTACAGGACACAACGCTCAGTTTCAGAAAGAGTTGGATGCCACAGTTACAGCAAGTCAAATGCAGGGCTCCAGAGCACTATCTGATTCATCTGTACTTGATTATTGTGGCCTGAGGATGTGGACAAAGTGCTGGGAAAAGTACATTCAACCATTTGCTCCCTTGACCCCTGCCCACCTTGGCTTCTTAGAGCTAGCCATACGGGGTTGACCGGGTGAGTCAAGGAAGTGATTAGTGCTTCACTGGAGGAGAGGAAAGTACCTTTAGCCCTTCTGAGTTCAGGTAGGCTCATCTTTAAATGTAAACAGAACCACTTTTCTTCCCCATCTCTATCAAAGGTAAGCTGATAGACCACACACAAAAATGCACTCGAAAATGATGCAGCTGTCTTTAGCTTTATATAATGATGAAGCTCATTAAGGAGCTTAACCAAGCTGCCAGTCCATATGAAATGTATTGCTCACTGCCCTCCCAGACTCTAGAGTGGAAAAACACCCACTAACAACCTATCTCCCCTCAGTAAATTAAGACCTCTGAGCCACAAAGCACACATCAGGTACCTGCCAACTTGCCTAGCTTGGCCTCTAAGAGCAAAAGAAAAATTAATATCCTAGTCCAAATTAAAGAATCCGCCAAGCTCGCTTTCATTATAACAGCATGATGTAATGAGGGTTCTTATTTTAACAACCTCAAAGGCTTGTGTCTGTCAGCTTTTCTTACAGGCAACTGAAACCTTGTTCAGTTCTCTACCCACCCCCCTCTTTTCCCACAAGCTCTGAGTTCCCCAGTGCTTGCCTTTAATCTCATTCCCTCCTTCCAGGCTGTGCTGTATTACCACCTCTTTATTTCTGCTGGAGGATTTGACAGCAAGTTCACAGTGGTGAGAATCTGCTCTTTTTGTGCTAGCAAAAGGGGGTGGGGGTGGGGTCAGGAGCTGGCTCTTTTGCCAAGGAATGACTTCCGGTTAAAACAGTCTGCAAACTGCTAGTCTTATACATGTGACATTTCTGCCTTCGGGGTCATGATGGTGTAGGAGGATGAGATAAGTCACAGGTGCTGAATTGCTGGCTCCACCTTTGCTTAGATGTCAGGGAGCCAAAGGAAGGGGTTCCAGGCAGAACATGCCAAGGGCATTATTAGGGAAATGGTGACAAAGCAACAGAGAAATAGTACACCTCTGTCCGATAGGCAGATTTGTGGAGAATAAGGCTAGCAATGAGAACTGGACCATAAAGAAGGCTGATTGCCGAAGAATTTATGCTTTTGAATTATGGTGCTGGAGGAGACTCTTGAGAGTCCCACGGACTGCAAGAAAATCAAACCTCTCCATTCTTAAGGAAATCAGCCCTGAGTGCTCACTGGAAGGACAGATCCTGAAGCTGAGGCTCCAGTACTTTGGCCACCTCATGAGAAGAGAAGACTCCCTGGAAAAGACACTGATGTTGGGAAAGATTGAGGGGACAAGGAGAAGGAGAAGACAGAGGCTGAGATGGTTGGACAGTGTTCTCAAAACTACTAACATGAGTTTGACCAAACTGCAGGAAACAGTGGAAGACAGGAGTGCCTGCCATGCTCTGGTCCACGGGGTTATGAAGAGTCGGACATAACTAAACAACTAAACAACAACAACAAGGCTAGCAATAGCTACAAGCTATTGTTCTACCGCCATATGCCTCTGAACGCCAATTTCTGGGGATCACAAGTGAGGAGAGTGGTGTTCAACTCAAGTCCTCCTTGAGGGCTTTCTACAGGTAGCTGATTGGCCACTGTGAGAGTAGGATGGTGGAATGGATGCTATACCAAGTCAAGCTATTGGCCCTAGTAGCTCAGAACAAGTTAACACAGGTTGGCAGCCATTTTTCAGGGTTTCAGAGAAGAGCCTTTTGAGTACATGTGCAGCATGGTAAAGTGACTGGAGGAATCATCTAGAGTACTATAAAGGAAACCTCTTCACTGCCTGCCAGGTACAACATACTGAAGGGTGAATGAAGATGTTAACTGTAGAAAAGTCAATACAGACACAAGGACACAGTCACCATATTATGAATATGAGGGATCTTGAAATACCTCCCTCCGAGGCTTTGAAAATTAATTGCATTTTCATGGGGTCAAGATACCTTTGTGTGGGCTGCCTATGTTCGACAGATCTTCCAATGACAGAAAATCTCCAGAACATGTCTACACTATGATAAGTTTGTTGTTGTTGTTTTAAATGAATTTAGAGCAGGTGAGAAAAGGTTGCTCAACCTCAAATTCACAAAACTACTTAGAAATGGTAATGATTGATTGTTATAAAAATGCCTTAAATAAATAAACCCAGCTATTTGAGGAGAAATTGTTTTATTTATTTATTTATTTTACTTTGTTGTTTAGGAGATTTCTAGCCTGCTTTTCACACACAAAAGCCCAGAGTGCAGTGCAACAATATAAACATAATATAAAAGTATCTAAGTCTAACAAAAGCAAGAAGACATCAAAATCATATACAGTCCACTGAGGGAGGAAGTTTATTCTCAACAATTAAGTAGATGACTGGGTAAATAGACAAGTCTTCAAAATGCATTTGAAGCCCAGGGTTAGTTTGTAAAACACAGCGACTTGAATCCAAAGAACCATGGGGTTTGCTACAGGGATTTTGTACTTAACAGCAAGAATGGAATAAAATGAGGCTGAATGTTGCTGATCTTTCAGCAGAGCCAAATGGAAGAGATCCTGGTGTCCCATCTCTATCCTCTCTCACAGCCTGATGGAATAGCTGCTATAGGTGACAATTGAGGGAGGAGCCTGATAGAAGTGTCTGTGAGAAATAAAATAAACATTTAATAATTAAAGAAAGGCTGACCCCTCCCTCCCCTTAGACTCTTGCCATCTGGCACATAATGAAAATAAATCTAATGAAACTGTCCAGGAAACAACAGGGCACATTTTTAAACTTTGTTTCTGC
The DNA here is from genome assembly GCF_965113315.1 of Podarcis vaucheri. Lineage (NCBI taxonomy): Eukaryota > Metazoa > Chordata > Lepidosauria > Squamata > Lacertidae > Podarcis > Podarcis vaucheri. The sequence continues at coordinate 31,218,967 of NC_138753.1, forward strand.
TTTAAACTAAGTTGTTGGGTTTTGGTTTTTTTTGCAAGATGTCCTTTTTTAAGTACTTCAAGTGCAAAAAAGAAGTGTGGAATGGCATGCTATGACTCTATTTTTAACAAGCTTGATTCAGCTGCCACCTTTTTTTTTTTTTTTGGAAGGTTATTTAACATTGCAAGTCTTGAAGAAAGCAAACTCCTGGAGAATGATGTAAAAAGTATTCCTACTCCCTGTATATAATCAGCTGCTGCCCGGTTAGTAAGTAGCAAAGCCCACAGCGAGTGGCAAAGAAGGCAGTTGTTGTTGTTGTGTTGTTTTGTGTTGTTTTTTAATAGTGGAAGCTAATCGGCTGAATAAGCAATAACTGAATAGCAGAAAGAGGCTATTGCCAGCATTCTCAGAAGGATGGATTTACTCAGAAGGAAGAAGAAGATCCTGTCAGGAGTTCAGCCTACACTCGAGTAGGACCCTGGCAGAGACACATGCCCAACTGGCATGTTCCCTCCCTCCTGGTCGATCGTTCGGGAGCTTCATAAGCTTTCTTCAGCCTGAACATAACAGTGACCGATGCCAACCGACACCGGCACACTTAGGGATCCGCAGAGTTTGCACATCATGCATGACAGACCTCAGCAACTCAGTATTTTGGCTAATCTACTTTATTTACATACTGTATAAACACAGAGTACTGCAACATGGCTCCCTCTCTCTCTAGCATCAGACAGCAAAGAGAAAAAGAACAAAGGACAATAGTCCCACTTCACGGAACACAGTAACACAAACCTCCTGTCTCCGTCACTTCCCACTCTGTGGAGTCAAAGCACGTACCGTCATGTGATAGACAACAATCCTATGACTGCAATTATGGAGCAGGAATTCTAACAGATCCCTGTGCCCTTTGATCCCAACCCCTCGAGGGTGAGGCTGGAAATGAAGGGTGCATGTCCTCACACCACCCTCACCAAGCCAGCCTCACAAAGCAGCAGAGGGTTGGCCCAGGGAGGATTGCATGAGCAGTGTGCATCCCCCACAAAATGTGCCTGGGTCAGTCGCCCCAGCAGCCCTGCCCCTCCATACTACATAACTGATTCAGGGACATACTGACAGAAGTGTGTCAGTTTAAGGTTTAAGGTTTAATGTGCTGGTTTTAATCTTGAAAGCCCTATGTGGCCTAGGACACTCATACCTACAGGACCGCCTCTCCTGATATGCCCCACAGAGGACCTTAAGATCTGCAAATAATAACACTCTGAAGATCCCAGGCCCCAGGGAAATTAGACTGGCCTCGACCAGAACCAGGGCCTTTTCGGCCGTGGCCCTGGCCTGGTGGAATGCTCTCTCACAATAGACCAGGTCCCTGTGGGATTTGACATCTTTCTGTAGGGCCTGCAAGATGGAGCTGTTCTGCCAGGCCTTTGGTCGGGGTTCAGTCTGATTCTTTTCTTTCTGTATAAGAACAAGCATTAAAGAGGCCTCCTAGCCCGCTCACAGGACTTTTATAAGACCAGTGGTAACATTTGGCCCTGGAGAATATTAACCACTCTCAATTTTACCTGTGGACTGCATCTGTTCAGATTTTAATTTGTTCTGAACTAATTTTAAGATGTATTTTAATTAATTGATTGCCTGTTTTATGTTTTTATGTTCTTTTATACTGTGTTAGTTTTATAATGTTAGCCGCCCTGAGCCCAGCTCTGGCCAGGGAGGGCAGGGTACAAATAAAATTATTATTATTATTATTATTATTATTATTATTATTATTAACCCTTGGTGAGTCAACAGTTCCCCACTGGAGGTCCTTATTGTTCAGCTTCCATTCGCTAGCTCAGATTCTTCCTTCAAGTCCCACAGTAGATGTTGGCCATTGACAGACCACATCCTTCTTACTGTACCTTTGCTTGCTTCCATCCTTGCTAAGAGTGGCAAGGGGCAGCTTCATAGACAGACATAAAAAGGCAACTTGAAACAAAAGCCTGCTAATTTTGCTTCTTTGTTTTGTCTTCCTCTCTGCAACTTTCTCTCATCTTCCTCTCTGCAACTTTCTCTCTCTCTCAGGCAGCCGCCCGTTTGCTTTTTCTGTAATCAGTTTCACCTAAAGTATTATGAAGTGTTAATGTCTTCATTTAATTTTCCTGAGCAACATTAGTGGCGATTAGGCTGAGCAAGATAATGTGTGAGCTAACAGTGTGAGCTGCTACTCCAGAACAGAAATCTTTCACAGGCTCAGCTATTCTGCATGTTAATTAAAATAGCCTTTAAAAAATCCAGGCAACGCACACTACCAAACACCACATAGGCTTTGCAAACTTCACAATATGGACAAAATGACTTCAAATCCTTTTATTTTGTTTTTGAAAAATTGAAATAAATTGTTTAGCAGAAACAAAATTAGGATGAGTCAAAATATTAGAGTCCTGGACAGTATTCTCATATTTATTTTCAGTATGGGTCAAATGGCAAACATCTATCACAAAGGGAGAGGGAGGAAGCCACTCTTTAATTAGGAAGTATTTATTTTAATTCTCACAGGCATTTGTATCAAGCTCCTCATTCATTTGTCACCTACAGCAGCTATTCCATCAGGCTGTGAGTGAGGACAGAGATGGGACAGCAAGGCCTCTTCCATCAGCTCTGCTGAAAGACCAGCAACTTTCAGGCCCATTTTATTCCATTCTTGCTGCTAAAGATGCCTGTAACAACCTCCATGTTTGGATTCAAGTCACTGTATTTAACAAGCTAATGCTTGACTTGGCATGGAAGAATCTGTCTTTTTCTAGTCTACTTCACTTTCTCATGTGTGCATTCATAAACCATTTCCCTCTGGTTCTGAATTAGCCTATTGTTTTTGTTGGCATTCATCTGTCCATCCATTGACTTGAGACAATGGAGTGCACCACTGGAGGTGGATGCATACCGCTGGTTAACAGCACCAAAGTGACCTCCAAGGGACACAAACCTGGGCAGTATGTATGCAGGTCCTGGGATGCCCTCTCAGCTTCATTGATGTGGACCAAAGGAAAACAGAGCAAAATGTTTGGCACCAGCCTGGCTGCAGGAATTGCTGAAAGGAGGTGTGCAAGGCACCATCCAATCATCTTAGGGACTCCACTCCAGATCAGCGTAGGGTTTACTCCTTAGCCTTCTCTTCTCCTGAAGATATCCCGCAAAGCAGCTGAGGTTTAGGATCAGAGTTTTCCTGCTAGACAGGCTAATTTCCCAGGTTGATGAGCCCCGTCTTCCCCTCACTTCTGTCTACAGAATGTGCAGAGACTGCTTCCTTGACCATTAGACCCACTATTGGCCTTGTCCACTCAATCTGCTGGAAACTGTTTGAGATCTATAAGTTACTCTCACCTGGTTTGAAATGGCAGTTGAAGCTGTTTCCCGGGGTATGTTTTCTGTCGTGTACTGATAGCTCCTACGAACCACAAGTCAAAGTTGAGTGCAGGTTAGGAAACCAAAGGTGGACAAACTACCCCAGAAGCAGCATGATGTATCCCCCTACCAGATGTACCACCCTTCACCTAACACCCCATACAGCCCAAATTAGTCTATGTAGTTTAAATAATAATCTATATAATTTAAATCATCATAATAATATGCATAAAATATATTGACCTATTTAAATGTTATATGCAGATTATTATTACGATTATTTAAAATACATAGACTAATTCAGAAATGCATTTTAACACATTTTAATGGTGTTTTTCTCCTCCAGAATACACATATGTATCCTGAAACATGTTTTGAGTCCTAAACTGTATCAGAATATTCAGAAATCAAAATTCAGTGGATAACAAAGTTCCGGTCCACACATTAGTTGAGGAAATGCAGATCAGGTCAGAATTTGCAAAATATAAAATTCCTCAAGCACCGTGTCTGTTACTGCTTAAGATAATCCAAAAGCATTAGGATCTAATGTTGAAAAATCAGCGAATTCAACATTTGAAATCGAATTCAAGTTCTGGAATGTTTGGCAATTTGTAAAATTGTATGTGATGTTGTCTGACTCTAGCTAGTAGCCCTTTTGCGAACTCAGCCACACAAGGAGGTAAAGCATGTTCATTAAAAGTTTTTACCTCTCTGTGATAACTTCTACTTTGGCCCTCTGTATTTGCAGCTCACTGCAAGAACCCAAACATTTATGGGCCTGAGCTTATGAAAAACATGGGACTCATTCTTCTATATTATTATGCTGCGAAATGTCATATATGGTGATAGCACAGTATATATTAATAGTAATGATGGTAGCAGAAGCAGTAATTTATGTTGTGAACTGCCCTGTGATCTTTGGATGAAGGGCGGTATACAAATTTAATAAATAAAATAAATAATAATAAATAATCCACACACCTGGGGATTTGGCCTCTAGTTCTTGCTACAGGACTTCCATTTTCATAGCACAAATTGTTGTACCATGCCAGACTAAAGTTTCCAATGTAAATTTATTTGCACTAATGAGCACTTGGGGGTGCTATCAATCTTGCTAAACTAAATAGGTATTACTTTCCTGAGCTTTCACCCTCACGCCAGATAGCACATAACAAATAACAGTCACTTCATTTGCATGTGATGCAGGAGAAAGGTCTGTAATTAGAATATGCATGTATTTGCATTTCATATTTATATCTGAATACCTCTTCACCAGCACCAATGCATTCATTACTAGGAATAAGTAATTATCACGATGAAATAATTTCATGCTGGAAAACTGGTGGAAATTAGAGCTGGGTGCAAATTGTATTTATTCTAATAATTCATATACTGTACTGCTTACTGCTGCTGTTTGAAACGGCTTATCGAAATTCACTACCATATTCGCAGGCAGAGAAATTGTGTCAAGGTCATTTCACCAGCTTTCTTCAGGGACAGGAAAAATTCTGCAGCAGTTTTTTTTGGGGGGGCATTCATTATGGTAGTAGCACAGATTATTTTCCACTAAGTCCCCCACCTACGACCAATGCAAGCAGCAGCAGCAGCAACAAGTGTATGAAAAGGCTGGCCACAATTTTGCAACCTGCACAATGCCCCAGACCACACAGAGTTCCATGGGTGGGGTGGAATTGCAGCCATCACCACCCCCACCTCCACCCCCAAAATGTTGGGAAATATTCAGAGGAAATTCCGCAAAGTGGCCTAGGGGTTGGGAGAGGTAAGAAAAGAAGAATCTCATACATTTTCTCAGATAAACATGTTCCGAGCAATTTCAGTTCAGCCCCAGCTGACATTCCACAAGGAGAACTTGGCTTTTGCCCCTATATTCTTACACACACACCATAACCAGATGTAGATATGGCTTCAAGAGCAACCTGTAAACTCACAGACATCCTCATCTTTACAGATCATAGCAAAGCAACTTAGCTGAGTCCTAGGAGGTATTTGCTTATTGCCATCATTACATACCTAGAAAGAAAGGACAGAAAAACTAGTGCTCCAAAGACAAAAAAGCCAACACCTGCCTTGTTTTTGTCGAACATCTCAGATGACCTAATGCTCCCAGCAGCCTGAGATACACATAGGTACCAGCGGGGTGCTTTCTTCTTCTTGTTCTTCAAGAAGCAGAGCTGTTTACTAGAGGTGTAATGAGATAATAGGTTACCTGGGAGAGATTCAGACTCCTCCAGGGAAGGATAAATACCTTGAGTAAATTCCCCTTACTGCCTGCCTTGTCAACCACTTATCTCACTTAAAAGGAACGTTTCAAGATGCGGTTCCCAAAACACTTAAAGGAGAGAGTTCAGATGACTCCTGTGTAAGGTTGGGCTGTTCAGGCTGCTCATCAGAACTTTTCATCTGAGAGAGCATTTCTGCCTGTGCCTGTGCAACAAATCTCTCAAACTTAAAAACTAAAAATAATAATAATCTGCACAACAATTTGCATTTGAATATGAATTTAATATGTATTTCATCACAATATATGTATTTACATATGTGTTTTATCCTGAAACGAACATGTTTTGCCTCTCTGCTCAGGTGTTTGAGGAAGGAGGAGGCAATCTGAATTTCTGTTATTGATGGTTTTATTTGTAACTGAGTTTTGTTTTCTGAAGCAGATGATAATAGTTAATTATAGTAAGAATTGATACTAGATAGATTTTCTAGTATTTAAACACTAATATAAAAACACATGCATATGTATGTGTACACATACATGCACACAAGGAGAAAGAAGGACGTTCATATTTCAGTTTGGCAAGCATAAATGAGGTGAAACCATTACTATATTGTTTCCTACAGACTGTGTGCTTGTGCATTATCCTGTGTCTTAGTGCACCAGAACACGATGGAATTGCTCCATTTTTCAATAAATAAGTTCTCTGGTCGCTATCCCCCTCTTACCCTTTGAATGAATGAATAAATGCTAATGCATTTTTGTATATTTTTGAGCCAAGAATTGTATCAGAAAATTTGACAAGTGCAAAATCAAAAGGATAAATAATACCAAACCACACTTTAGTCTGGGATGTGGGGATCAGGTCAAGGCACCTCATGTTTCACAAAAACCAAATCAGTCACGAATCTCTCATCCACTCTCAATACTATTATTATAAAGTGTGGACCCACTTTTGGATGATGGCGTCAGACTGTAGCCATTTATTTGATTAATCATCATTATTCTACTTTTTCTTTAAAAAGGAAGCCCAAAGCAGCAGCAAGAACATAGAATAATGAATGCAGTAATAGGAAAACTCAGCCAAATTATGTATTAACTGATTTATTTCATTACAGAGTAATCCCAACTCTCCCTCTGAGCTCGGCGGAGCTTTGTGGAGTAGCAGTGTAATATGTGTGGGTAACACACTGGCAAAGCCAACCCCTGCAGTCAGTAAGATTGTACCCTCTACTCACCAATTGATGAGCAGGAGGTTCAATCCTGCTCAGTTTGACTGTGCACATGTATTCTCCTGATGGGAAGACACATGTGCAGTCAATGCCCAGTGTAGGGATGTTTGAAATCTGTGTTCTATTCACTGCAGGGACTGCATGCTTCTCTTTCTTCTTGCTCAACACCCCATACCCTGATAGGTCTGCATCACTCCAGGTGGTCTGAGCCAGGACCGTCTCCACTTGACTAAGTCAAGTCTGGATCCGCCTGAATCAGCCCAATTAGGATTGGGCTTCAGCCGAATTAGATGCACAGCCCCGTTATTCTCCTGTCAAATTTGGTTAAAAGTTGAGCAGTTTCAAAAGCTTCAATCCACCATCTTGATTCAAAATAGCATCCAATGGCATCCTAACAAAGGCAGAAAGCTGCTCCTTCTGTCATGCCAAAATGGGCAATGATATATTCAGATGTGTCCAAATCATCACAGTTTGGAACAGATCCGTGTGCCATCTTGATTTGAAATGGTGTCCAATGGTATCTAGCTGTTGGGATACTGCCAGGGAGATAAAGTCCATCATGGCCCCCAAGCCGGCTGCCGGACGATCCATCGATCTCCCGTAGTCACGCAGTATGAGCGATTAGTGACATGAGTTTCCTGAAATATTTTGCCTCATTCCAGAGCTCATGCACACTCTTTGCCTGCAGATAATGCACAGCCAAAAGTTGCACTCAGGAGAGCATTATTTACAAGGTTTTATTCAGCGTTGATCAGAACAAAGAAAGACACGACTGCCTGCGTCAGTGTCTCCGACAGAGAGAGAAACGAAAGCAATAGCAAACATAAACCTCCTGTGAACAGGACATGCGCAGACTCTGACTCACAAAGCCTGCTCCCTTTTAAGGTGGAACAGAAATATCCTAACACTAGCCATAAACAAAAGCTAGTAAGGAAGTTGACTGTGCAGATATGTGAATCTGAAGAGCATATAGTGAAATGTGGACATAATTCTTTATGTGTGGATAAGTGAATTTTTGGATAGTGGGCATGTGGACAGAGGGACTTGCGTGTATAAGAAAATATAGCTAGCTAGCTATTGTTTTATAGAATCATAGAATTGTAGAGTTTGACGAGACCCTGAGGATCACCAAGCGCAACCCCCTGAAATGCTGCTGTCCCATACAGGGTTATTGGTTTGTTATTGTAATGATGTCTCCTGGGACCATGGCATCAAAGGTAAAAATTAAAATTATGCTATTACTCTTGACGTTGTTAGTTACAGTTCTTTGACGTCTCCTTCAGTTCCTGTAGAATTAGCCTAACAATGCAGTCCATTTTCAGGCCATAAAATAAATGAACCCAAATATGAAATAATGGGCTTGAACCTGCATAACTGAACATGGCATTTCCAAATTGTGTAACACATTTTGGAAGTGTACAGGCATTAGGGCATTAAATATTTAGAGTTCTATTTCAAGATGTGAAAATGGTAAACAATTATCACAATCAAAGGTTGTTAAGACAATCTCACAGGCCCTAAAACATGGTGTGGGTGGAAGTTTGCTTGAATAGGTCAAACTGCAATAATTAAGATAAATGTGTTATGATTTCTATCTCAGACCCTAGTACTACTAAATATATCATATTCAACTTTTGGAACCATTGTGGATTTTGAGAAAGAAGATTAGATCCTATTATTCACTCTACTGGATATGTGTTGCTGTGAGACCCACTTTTGTTTAGTATAGAGTGAGACAAAATGAAGGCTGGTCAGAGCAGCCTAAGATAATCTTAGACTGAAATCCTATACAACTGACCTGGGAACCATTGACCTCAGTGGGACCTATTGCTGAGTAGACACATAGAAATACATTGCTTGTTCCACAAGCCAACAAACCAGCCTGACACCAAAAGGTTGTTATATGCAGGGGTCCACAGATAAATTCACTGGGTAGGCAGTGGTGACCTACAGTATAATTCTGGCAACCAGCAGGAAGAAATTCTACTGCAGGGCTAGCATTTGTTTTGCCCTCCAGATATTGAGGGACTCCAACCTGGAGTTAGAATCAAAGAACACACCAAAACAAACCAGGAGCAGGAAGAATGCTACTGCCTGGGCAAAGTCCAAGTCCAAACAGGAAGCCCTTTATGACCCCTCCTATCCAGGAGGAACCAATGGCCAGTCTTGGTGGGTGGGGCCAGTCAAGAGCCCACGATCACATCTCTTCCCTGGAAGATGTGTCAAGCTGCAGAACTTTATCACACAGGTGAGAAGTTCCTGTTTCCATCCCTCCTGATATTGTGGAGGGAGGAATCTCTTAACAGAATGCTCTGATTTTTGCTCAGCTACAGTGTTCTCTGAGGGAAGCCACAACTGCTATAACATCAGTATACATTTGCAGTGTAGCAATACAACCCATGCTCGCTATTCCCTGCCATTTGCTCCCAGGTGTTAGGAAGGAGTACCTCCTTAAATATCTCAGTGGCTCACACAAGATTCTTAGTACTGCAGTTAACTGTTACTGGTGTTTCAATTGTTCCATATATTTGTGTAATCCTATTTCTGTGTGTGGTAAAATAATACCTCTGGCCATTATTACTTACTGACAGAGAACAGCACAGTTCAATTGTGTCTTACATGGACTAGTCATTGTTAATATCCCTTTTAAACTCATTGCATGTAAATGTCATGGTTGAAGACCACTCCCTTGTGTATCTGATGAGGTTTGGGCTGTTGCCCATATAGCCAGGGGCAGAACTCCCCCTTTTGTTACTAAAAAAAAGACATATTCACCCTCCTCTCCCTGTTTTGGAGGGCAATTAGAGACAGCAGTATTCTGTCCATGGGAACCACTGTAGGCATGGCTGACTGCCCATTTTCTGGGAACTGGGAGGGTTTGCATCTTCTTGTTTTCTATTTTGCATCTCATTCCCAGATTGGCCAGGGTGAACGGCTGAATGTTTTTGTGGTTGCCTTGCTGAAAGCAAACACATGTACCTTGGAATCTGTGTTTTAATTCCTGCAGTTTCTACTATGAAGTTTCCAGTGGGGATGGATGAATCTGTCAGTTTCTGTTTATCTCAGTTTCTCATTTTTGCAGTCTAAAATTCAGTTAGTGGTTTATTTATTTTTAAATCAGATGAAAATTCAGCCAACACAGACCCTGCATCCTATAACCTTTTAAATGTGTTTGTGGGAAGGGGAGAGGGAGAGGATAGCTAGGGATGATGGGAGTTGTAGTCCAAAAACAGCTGGAGACCCAAGTTTGGGAAACACTGCTCTAAAGTTTCCTTCCCATGCACAGTTTCATTGGCTGTTACTTCCAGGGTTGTGGAAACTCAAGAGTGCAATGGTGTCACACCATGTGCTCTGCAACAGTAGACTTTACTAGGTAGAAGCAGAGAATGAGCTATGCTGCTTCTTCTTTGGACCTGCTGTGAATACTCATTCTGCCTGTGAGGTTCATAAAGTTCCTCCAGCCATTGACCATCCTGGAGTGCTCTTTGGATATTGCTTTGCATCATGCGGCACAGTCACAAAAATGATGCCCTCCACAGTCATTTATGATTGACAATCTTGCCCCAGGCAAGTGGCAATCTCTGCCGACACATTGCTCTGTTTTACACAGCCCACAATTTCTCATGTTTCAGGTTATAAAAATCAATTGCCGACTTCCAATTAGTGCTAACACCCATTGCAAGAGAGAGAGGGAGAAATGAGGGGAGGGGGATGTTGAAGTTCCATACAACTTTCACTTTTCAGAAAGGTTGGCGACAGACTCTTAATATCTCTGAACACATATGGTCTCCTCATTCCGCTGAACGCATTTTTAGGGCAAACTTCTCATCCCACTTCTGCTCTCTAGACTGAAAATAGAAGTCTGAATTTTTGGGATGAAATGTACAAGAGTTGGCTAGGGAAAATGTATTCAATTAGAAACTTCAGCTGCCAGGAATATATTATTTGGTGCATATGCTGCCTGTGATCCCATGCTTTTCCTCCCCTCCTTATTTTTTATATATATAAAAAATGGACTTGTTTGAGAGAGCAGGAGAGGCTTGCATTTTAAATTTGCACATACTTTAAACTTTTATGGGTACTTCAAACAACCCAGATTAAAATTCTGTAGCCTCAGACTCTAAACCAAGAGGTGAATGTTGCACTGAGGTCTACAGCTCATTAGAAAGAAAGTTATTGGTAGAAGGGTAGTGGTAGGCAAAGATGATGCAGAAAGCTGGGATTTGTAAAACACAGTTGAAAAGCAGTGTTGCCAATCCTTTGGAAGCAAACCAGAAGTCAAGAGCTGTTACCCATTGATCTGGAATGAAGCCTCAGACAAATAAAGCTTAGGTCTTTAGACTATGTTCAGAAACTGCATTGCTGAAGCTTCTAACTTTCCTGTAAGCTCTCATAGCCACAGCTGTAGACATAAAACCTGTATCTCATAAGAACATAAGAAGAGCCCTGCTAGATCAGACCATTGGCCCATCTAAGCCAGTATCCTTTTCTCAGACTGGCCAACCAGATGCCTTTGGGAAGCCCATTAGCAGGACCTGAGCACAACAGCATTATCCCCTCCTGCTGTTTCCAGGTACTGGTATTCAAAAGCATAGTGCCCACGACAGTGGAGACAGCAGTATGAAGCCATAGAGATAACCATGAAGGAGATTCCTGGGTCACCTTAAAACAAGGATGGAAGATCTATGGTCCTCCCAGATGTTGCTGGACTCCAATAACAACAACTCCCATTAACCTCAGTCTGAAAGCCCAGTGACCCAGGATTATGGGAATTGGAGTCCAACAACATTTGAAGAGTCACAGGCTTTCTGGTCCTGCATTGAAACACTTTTCCTGAACGTTCGGTGATCTTAGGGTTAGGTTAGGCTATTATTTTTGCATACTGCTTCCTATTAACAAGTCCTAAAATGATTTAGAAGAAAGTTACGTAAAAATACCATAATAAAATTACAAATACGTATTAAAGAGCGTTGACATACTTAATACAAATATCATTTGCACTTCCCAAATGCCACCATCTTAGGTCAAATACGAAGGCTGCGTACAGCAATATACATAAACACTATTAAACATAATATATCATAAACTCAATACAAAATGACCATTGAAACAACTGGCTAGTCCTATAAAAAACCCCAAAGACCCGTCAACATGAAAATGTCTTCAGCAGATGCCTGAAAGTCAACAGCAAAGATTCCTGCTGAAAGAGTATTCCATGACACTGAATGCCTAACTTTTGCTGCAGGCAAGTTGAGCCTCTGTAACACAGGGGACAACTAACAAGGCAGCTTCCTCATTTGGTACAGTCCTTCCCTGAATGGAGCTTTTCAGACTGAAGCTTCCATGCCTTAATGGAAGATTCTTCTTTAACCAATCCCCTTTCAAGCCCTGTACCATGCCCAATAAGCATGGGACCCCATTGTCCAGCAGTGCTGTGGCCTATAAAGGTAAAGGGACCCCTGACTGTTAGGACCAGTTGTGGCCGACTCTGGGGTTGCAGCGCTCATCTCGCTTTATTGGCCAAGGGAGCTGGCATACAGCTTCCAGGTCATGTGGCCAGCATGACTTAGCCGCTTCTGGCGATCCAGAACAGTGCACAGAAACGCCGTTTACCTTCCCGCTGGAGCAGTATCTATTTATCTACTTGCACTTTGACATGCTTTCGAATGGCTAGCTTGGCAGGAGCTGGGACTGAGCAATGGGAGCTCACCCCGTTGCAGGGATTCGAACCGTCGACCTTCTGATCGGCAAGCCCTAGGCTTTGTGGTTTAACCCACAGCGCTACCCGCATCCCTACTGCAGCAAAATACTGGGGAAAGCTGTCCCATGAGCCTTTGCAAAGCAGAGGGGAAGGATTATATAAGGCTGCTTTCCCTGGAGCTCAGAGCCATTCTGTCTTGAAAGCTTCCCACCCTCAGATTAGAGCGTTCACTGAGCAATTTTGGCTCACTGGGCCAGACATGATTCCCGCCCCACACCTGACTGGCACTTGGTTAGTTTTTGGTTAGAACTTGCTTATTTGACTTTCACCACAGCAAGGGTAAACACTGTTCAACTCATATGGAACAGGTTTGGAGCAGTCCAAACCCAGCAGATCCATTCCATCAACATAGGGCTTGTGGAATAATGAACTGATCCCGGGACCCAATGCCATGTCAACCCTTTCTCTGCCTGCTGCTGTCAATAAAGATTTGGCCCAATTTTATCCCATCACCATTGTACAGTCTTAATATATTGCTGCTCTCATGGGACACATAATGCGCCTGCCTGAGCAAATGTGTTGTGGGAGGCAAGGAATTTGAAATCTTGCTCATGCCCTCTCAGTGAATGTTCATTTTTCTTTTTGGAAATGTTTGATCACGGAACCTGGAATTGTGATAATGCATTGCAACAGGGCATGGGAATGACTTTGCTGATGGGCAAGTCTGATCTTTGGTCTCTGCCAACTTGCCAGGAGTATCAGGGGTGTATCTCTGTTTCCACCAGGTTCTCCCCTCATTCTTGTATCAGGTTTAAACATCACAAACACAGTCAAGTTGTTCCCTTTCTCACTGAGCCTGTGAACAGGAAAGCAGAGGCTTTTGGAAAGAAAGAAGTCTCTGTAAGAGCCGTTTGCCCCTTTGGCTTGATTCTGCCTGTGGCTCCAAAGAACTTTTAATAGAAATCTTCAGAACGGAATGGGCTACAGCTGTTTGCCTTGATAAATATATTTTATGCTACATGCCTCAGCTGCCATCTGTTTGCTGATATGAGCGTTTCTTCTCTGCAGCAATGGAAAAGCTTTCAGAAGAAATCACAAGAGATGATTTTAGTAGCAGGTATGGAGGGGGGAACGGAAAAACAAGCTGTGCCCATAGTGCTACTCTGCTATTTTGCCATGCCATTATTGCATGCAAAAGTACTGGCGTAGGTGGGAGAACAGGAGAATGATCTACAAGTATGAGTGACCACTATATTGTTAATTCTAAAAACTGGAGTTTTATTATTATTTTTTTAAAAAAGCTTTCCCCTTCCATGATAGCCAAGTGGGTCAAATATTTCCAGAAGGTTTGGGCATTGTTCAAAACTGCAGTAACAGAAGCCCTGCTAAAATGTACATCACAGATCGGAAAATGTACCACCATACCCAAGAGGATGCCAGCATGGTTGATGAGCAAGGTCAAGGCAGCTATTAGAGGCAACAAGCATACAGATGGAGGTGGTCTATTCAATGTTTTGTAAAATGCATGTGTTTATTCATAAGTCCAATCTACACCTTTTCCATATTCACCTGTGATTTCTTTTTCAAAAACTGTACAAAATTTATAATCAAATATATACTGCATCTAAATACATGTGCAAATGTATATTTAAATGTATACGTACATATTTAAATGTATATTTTATTACAAAATGTGCATTTAAATATGTATTTTACCTCAATGTACATATTTTGCCCCATAATATGTAATTTTTATGCATTCTTGAACATTTTTTGAGCCAATAAGTATACTGCAAGAAGTTCAGAGGATAATTAAGTTTCAATCTGTGCATCGTCCTGGAGGTGTGAATTAGTTCAGTTTACTTAAAAATGTGGACAGAATGAAATTATCTTCTACCTCTACTGTGAATACTCAATGCCAGGGAAAACAGAGGTGAATCATTCTACTCATACCTTGCTTGTAAGTATTTGCTGGTATTCACTGCTGTTGGAAACAGAAAGCTGAATGAGATGGACCTTGGTGTAATACAGCAGCACAGTTTCTTATGCTTAGTGGCTTGATTTTGCGATGTGCCGAGTCAGAAAGCAGGGCGTGAATTAGCTGCAAAAATTTACACAATATGACATTGGTTCCAAGATCATCTGTCGTACCAATTCGCAGCTAGCTACATTTTACTGCTCTTGAAAGTGTCCTCAGTTTTGAGAAGAGATGAGCCAAATTCTTACAGGAGTTAAAGCATTTGATTCACAGCATCACAAACTGCCTAATGTGGAAAATGAACCCAGATTCAGATAGGGAGCCCTTGGTAGACAAGGAGATTGGTCATTCCGATCTCCAAAGAACATGCACTGTGTCCAGCATTAGCTACAGATGGGGAGGGGAAGGCCCCCTTTGGCAAGAGGCTCTCAGTCGGATGCCATTTCTGTACTGTCCCGTTCCTTTCCATTGTCACCATTGCCCAATCCCTCTGAGCCCAATTTGCCCAGAAGCAGAGGGCAAGGCATGTAGATGCTGTTGCTCCCTCTCCTTGCTCTTCCCACAGCTTGCACTAGGGCCATGCACCAGCTCTGGCCAGCGGCGTAGCGTGAGTTGTCAGCACCCGGGGCAACGCAAGTAATTTGCGCCCCCTAACCCGGGGCAAGGCAAGTAATTTGCGCCCCCCCAACCCCTAACCTGCGAGTTGCCGCTGGCGCTGCCGCGCAAACAACGCTGCTTGCCCGGAGGAGGATGGAGGCAGAAGCAGCCGCCGCCTGTGGCTGGGCCGAGGGGATGGCGGCGGCGGCAGGGTGCAGAGGCTGCCCGTGCCCGGCCAGGCGTCGGTGGCGGCGGCGGCGCTGCTGCAGCGGCTGCTCCTCCTGCGAGCAGTGAGCGGAGCGCAGCCACAGCGACGGCGGGGGGCGCGCACGCTAGGGCGCAAGGCTGGCGGTGGCGGCGGGGAGCCCGGCGGAGGAAGGAACTTGTCCCTTCCCTCTGGACTCGCGCCCCCCCCCAGATGTTGCGCCCGGTGCGGCTGGCACCCCTGGCACCCCCCACGCTACGCCACTGGCTCTGGCCAAATCCCAAACCAAATTGTATCGAAACAGACCAGGGGAATGGTTGGGGGTTAGGGGATTGTGCACAGCCTCAGTTTGCAAAAACAGGAGCCGCTAACCAAGGGGAGGTGGAGCAGGGTCAGTAGTCTCCTACTAGGATAAGGATCTTAGTAGATGAGGGATGGGAAACCTCAGAGCTGGAGGCAAACGTGGCCCTCCTGGACTCTCCATCTGATCCTCAGACCTATCCCCAGGTGACACCATTTACTGGCCTTCCATGACACCCTAAGGTGTAATAATGCCTCTCACTTCCTTGGATAGAGGATAGTGAGAGGGAGGTGTAGTCTACTATGCAAAGGTGAAATTTGCATTTATTACTCTGTCTACTTTTGCCTCTGGATCCAGTCACCACTGACCACATGGCCCTTGGAAGGTTGCCCAGAAGGATATGCAACTCTTGGGTTGAGAAAGGTTCCCCAGTCCTGCTTGATGATGCTAATCCATCATGGAAACCCTAAGCATGACACATGCAAGCAAACCAAAGATTATTACTGAGACCAGCTCATATTATTCCTGTCTTTCACCAGAACTGTAGAAGGCCTTTGTCACTGCCGGAAACTAATTCACACATTACACCTTAACCATGGTCAGGGCTCACATTAAAAAAATGATGTGTGAATAATAGTAATGTGCTGCAAAGAATGTTCAAAATTTGCAGAATGCACTGCTGAAGTGTGAATGTTGAAAATCCTCAAATCAATTTTCTGAATTTCCCAAAAAAACATAGATACATCAGTCACAGTTGCCAGCATCCACTGATGAATGTCTGTAACATGGGGATGACTACAGCTGTATTTGAACGTACATAGAATTTTATTGGGGATTATCAACAGTCACTTCTGAAAGTCAATATTCAATAGATTTTCGGATGCTCAAAAGTTCAGCAAGCTGTGCCAGAAGTGGATCTGCAGACCTTTTGCTCATAGACTGGGAAGAGAAACAAGTTGTGCTTATAACCTCTTTGCATATTTATTTATTTATTTATTTATTTAAAAATTGAATCCTGCCTTTCAATCTAGTGTTTCAAATCTGTTAGCAAGGAATCAAATGATAATAAAACAGATTTAAAACTGCAAATAAGCATTGATAACAGCATTATACATGTGTATGTTTTTAAAGAAGACTTAGCCTAGCACCTAAAATCTACATACTGTATTAGGCTAGGTCAAAGGCAGGCATCTTGCCTTCCTTGAGTTCTTTTGCCTGGCTAGTATGTGTCATTGAACAGTGAAGAAACTCTGGGTATTGCATGGCTAGAACATCACCTGCTACACTAACATGTTACATTGGTTGCTCCAGCCATTTTTGCCTCTGACCCTATGCACCATTGGGAAATGGCCCCTAAGACAATGCTGTCTCATGGCCCAGTAGACCTTCTACACTCTGGCTTCCAAAACTACTTGCTAACCATAGCTACTGGAAGTGAATGAGTTTCAGAGATTGCTTACTCACAAGCAGACCCCCTTACTCATAAGAAGACTGCAGACTCTCGATCCATAGATGTATACCATGTTGTTGAAGCTCTTCACCTTGGACCCAAACCTTTTGGTGCTGTGTCTCTCAAGTACTGAGGTAGCGGTGGCTCCACCACCTCCTCTGACAGTTTCAGGGAACCAACTTGAAGGACCCTTCAAGGGTACCCTCAGCACTGGATCCAGGTGGCCATGCCTGCTCCTCAAGGTCCTCAATCTATGGGTGTTTAGTTCATCTTCTGAGGACTACATTTGCAGATTTATTGCTTTCTCCGTCCAGCCACGCTTCTCTTGCACACACTCTGAGAAGCACGACCCCAGGGCAGAACACAAGGAGGTTAACTCTATAACCACCAAACTCCACACTACATGTCTGGTACAAGTTCAGGGCTAGGCAAGGCATGCTGCCCTTGGGAAGTAAGGGTTCCCTATCTCTGATTCAGACCATATTCTGGTTTTTTTTCCTCCAAAAGATATTTATTAAAGTTTTTAAGATATAACAATGAAAATGAAAAATACAAAAATACAAAATACAACATAAAAACAGTTAAAAAAACAAATAATTTTCCATAACATATCTTCCTTACACTTATTTCCCCAGACCTCCTCATACCTCCCTTCTTTGTATTCCACTTCAATTTGTTAGTTTAGCAAAACCTTACCATTAAACTTTTACCCATTTGTAAACCTTTTTTTCATATCTCCTAAAGCATTACAGCTGGAAACCCCTTAGTTTCTATCCAACATCCTTCTAACATTCATTAATTTTACAATATTTCTGTAAATAGTCTTTAAATTTCTTCCAGTCTTCTTTCACCAACTCTTCTCCCTGGTCTCGGATTCTGCCAGTCATTTCCGCCAGTTCCATATAGTCGATCACCTTCATCTGCCATTCTTCCAGAGTGGGTAAATCTTGTGTCTTCCATGATTTAGACCATATTCTGTTTCCGTAGAATCACCCAGGACCAGACATGACTCCCCACCTGAAGCATAATAAATGAAATGAAACAAACAAGAGGTAGAAGAGGACAAATTTCAGTAAGGACTTCAGCCCAGTGTGCAGCAGCTGTGAAAAGGGTGAATTCCATGCTAGGGTTCATTAGGAGAGGAATTGCAAATAAAACTGCCAATATGATAATACTGTTATACAAATTTGTGGTGTGACCACGTTTAGAATACTGTGCACAGTTATGGTTGCCTCACCTCAAAAATTGTACTGTAGAGCTGAGAAAAGGTTCAGAAAAGGGCAACCAAAATGGTCAAAGGAATTGGAAAGTTTGCACTATTGGGGGCTTTTTAGTTTAGAGAAAAGGCAAGTAAGAGGTAACATAAGCGAAGTGTTTGCTTGTTGGTTGGTTGGTTTTGTTTTAGAGGCTTTGTACCCCGCTCTTCAGCCCAAAAGGCTCTCAGAGTGGCTCACACACAATAAAAACAAAACAGTCTTTACCCGCAGGCTTACAATCTTTAAAAAAAACTACACACAAGGAAAAAGGGACAGGGAGGTAAGAGGAAATATCAAACCTCAGACACCAATTTATAAACAGTTGTTCCTGTAACGGCCATTTGGCACAGTGCGCTTTTAGCAAAGTTGGTGAAATGAGCCCTACTTGAGCTGCGCACTCATAAAATGTTATTCACACGTAACATTCAAGTGTATAATATTTAGCACGGCGCGAAGAAGGTGGACAGGGAAAAGTTTTTTTCTCCCCATCTCATAACACGAGAACTCATGGATATTCAATGAAGCTGAAAGATAAAAGAAAGTACTTCTTCACACAGAACATAGTGAAACGATGCAAATCACTCCCATGGCAGACAGTAATGGCCATCAACCTGGGTAGCTTATAAAAAGAATTGGACAAATTCATGGAGGAGAAGGTTATTGATAGCTACTAGCTCTTCCTCTACAGCTGGAGGCAGTGGTGCTTCTGAATACTAGCTGATGTTAACCACTGGGGTGAGGAGTGCTCTTGGGCTCAGATCCTGTTTGCAGGCTTCTCACAGGCTTCTGGTTGGCCATCATGAGAATAGAATAATGGACTGCATTGACCATTGACCTGATCCAGCAGACTCTTTTTATGCTCTTGTGTTCTTATCAGCTTGAAAAGCTGGACATACAGTGGTACCTCAGGTTACATACGCTTCGGGTTACAGACTCTGCTAACCCAGAAATAGTACCTCGGGTTAAGAACTTTGCTTGAGGATGAGAACAGAAATCGTGCTCTGGCGGCGCGGCGGCAGCAGGAGGCCCCGTTAGCTAAAGTGGTGCTTCAGGTTAAGAACAGTTTCAGGTTAAGAACGGACCTCTGGAACGAATTAAGTACTTAACCCAAGGTACCACTGTATAGAAGTTGAGATGAAATCCCATAGTATCACTCCAAATGTCTGGCTTTCACGTACAATGCAAAAAGTCACACACACACACACACAGAGAGAGAGAGAGAGAGAGAGAGAGAGAGAGAGAGAGAGAGAGAGATGGTAAAAAATAAACTCCCCCTAAACATGCACCCACAGCTTCCCTGTAGTATTTCTGAGGCCTGGTGACTATATATGTAATGGCAGTATCTGGCTTCTGCAGAATTCAGTTTTATTTAACTCTAACAACTTGCATTCTCCCTTTGTAAGGCAATATTCTCCCCCCCCCATCCCACAAAAGGAGACCTTGCTTTATCTGCAATAGGGTTCAGTTAATTGCCGCTTCCAATAGCCTTTCCAGAGACCCAGAGTAGAGAAAATAGCACTGAATTAACCTTGAATGTCAAAGCAGAGGGAATAAAACAACTTTAAAGAAATCAGAGGTGGGAAATTACCCTTAAATAGGCATTAATGGGGAAAGGAAAGGAGTTGAACACAGGGTAAAGCAAATTGCCCCTGGTTGGCCTTTAGTGCAATGGGGCTTCCTGGGGTTGGAGCCTCCATTTGCCTGGATTGGGAAGTAAAGGGGTTGAGGAAAGTTTGGTTAACAGCAAATGAGACACACTTTGTTTGTTGTTTTGGGTGCCTTTGTACATGCAGGAGCATGCACTGGAGTCATCTGTTAAGACAGGACAAAGGAAATTCTTCTTCACACAATAGGTCATTCCTGTTTGAAGGGCACTGCCAGAAGGTGTAGCGAAGGCCACAGCTTTAAGAGAGAAGTAGATCAAGTGTGGGGAATATTTTCAATCCAAGAGCTGCATTCCCTTCTGGGCAACCTTCCAGAGGCAACAAACCAATAAGGTTGGGGCCAGAGGCATAAACTGTCAAAGCAACAGATCCAAATTCTGCCTTTGTACAGTAGGGTAGTTTCTATACAAACTCACACCTCTCTATCCTCCATCTAGGCACTGCAAGAGGCATTATCAGTGTTCAAGACACATTCCAACCTGTTAATAATACTCAAGGAAGGTACAAAAAGGGTAGCTAGGAGGGCTGTGGAGAACCTTAAAGGCCAAATAAAGAGGCTTGGAATGCCATAGTTGGTCCAAGGTCCCACAAACTCGAGGTGAAGAGGGCAGGTCATTGATGGCTATTGGTCATGGATGGCTGAATTAAACATACATGTTCAGAGGCAGTAGAGGGGAGAAATTTTGTTCAGTTCACATTCAAACATTAACCTACCTAATCTGCACTTCTCTCCCCCCCCCCCAAAAAAAATGCAAACCAAAATGCAGCATTCCTTGAAAATTTGCACTTCTCTTATTTTTGTGATCCAGTTCCTCAACCAAAGAATTTGCACATCAGGGGAAAGTGTGTGTGTGTGTGTGTGTGTGTGTGTGTGTGTGTGTGTGTATTTGGGGAAATTTCTAGCAGAAATGTGTATATACATATGCATATACTGGAAAAAATATACACTAAAATGTTGGCAATTTTTCATGAGGACTGTTTTTTAAAAATTCAAACGTGTGGAAATGTGATGAGGTCTACTTCAGAGTGAAAAAACATGAAAAATAGAGAGATGCCTAAATTTGTCCATGATGAATGAAAACCTAATTATTAAAAATCAATGGTAGAGAAAGTCTACAACCTGTGTGTGAAGGTAACTGTGTATTACCTTCTTTGAAGCATCTTGATTAGCTAAGACTTTGGTCTTCTCCAGGAAGGCTCATCTTACATTCTAGTTGCCCACATAGTGAGGCGATCCCCTTGGTCTGGTTTTCATTTTCTGTTCCCATTTTTATTTCCCAGTCTTCCTGGATCCTGCATCTCTAAACTAGGGAGTGACCATTTTATTTCATTCAGTGGTTGGAGGAAGTCTTGCATTTCTTACAATATGCTACACAAAGGCCTGGACCCATTTGAATTTTTTGGAATGTTTTCCTCCTTTTAGAAACTTTTCATCTCTTTTCCGCCTGAGATGCTCCAAGCTCAGAGCCACAGACCATCTCCCATTAGGGGGAATGCCATTTAAGTGAGTTTCATTATATTACGAGACATTTCCCAGTGCAAATCGGCAATTTACGGTAGCTCACCTTTACGTTAAATGAGTTCTCATCCCCCTGAGTTATTAATAGAATGCCCTTTTCCATTAGCCTTGTCCTTTTCCAGCTCAAATGCCCCTCTCTTCTTACTTTCAAGAAGACATCATCCAGGCAAAGAGTCTTTCAAGAGGACAGTATGGCTGCATGGTGGGAAAGAGGTGTAGGACAAAAGAGAGGTTGAGAAGAATTAATAGGGGCACATTTCCCTTGTCTCTCTCCCAACAGAGGTCATCATACAAGGTGACCAAAATATTGACCAAAACCAGACCTAAATCCTAATTGAAATGAATCTAGAAAATTGGTTTCCTTCACAAGTGCCTGGATCTGGTCCACGACCTCCTGCTCAATAACCTTGCCCAAGTAGGCGAGACTGGCAACTGACTGATAGTTACTTAGATGTTCTGAATCCAGGGAGGGTTTTTTGAGTGGTTTTACCACTGCCACATTCAAGCAGGCAGAGACCACCCCCTCTCGCAAGAAGGCATTAATCACCTCTTTGGCCCAGCCAGCTGTCCCCTCCCTGCTAATTTATATCAGGGGGCAAAGGTCCAGAATGTAAGTGGTTGCCCTGACTGATCTATGCACCTTGCCCATATCCTCAAGACTTACTAACTGAAACTCATCCAATAAAACAGGACTAGGCAATGCTCTGGACACCTCTTGAGATTCAACTGCTATAACAGTGGAGTCAAGGTCCTGGTGGATGCAAGCAATTTATCCTCAAAATGCTTTGCAAATCAATCACCTCCTTGGGACCAGAGTATAAAAGGCCTACACTACCCAGAAAAGCTCCGCTGGGTAGCAGAATGAGGATGCAACGGAAGCAGCAAAGTATGCCTTCTTTTCTACCTTCATTGCCACTGGGTATGCTTAATGATGTGCCCTCACCAGTGTTTGATTGCATTCAGCTGGATTTTTGCTCCACTCATGTTCAAGCCATCTCCCAGCTTCTTTCCTCACCTAAGCTCTGGAGTATACCAGGGAGCCAAACAGGATCCACAAAGTGGGAGATTGCTCTCAGAGGCAATTGTGTCAATGGGTCAAGCCATTTGAATGTTCCAGAGGTCCGCCAGGGCTTCAACAGGAGCACCATTCATATCAACCAGAATATCCCCCAGAGACACCTAGAAATTCATTGGATTCATCAGCCTCGGAGGCCAGACCATACTAATAGATCCCCCACCTCTACAGAGAGAAAAAGGTGCTGAAAGCCCAAAACTCAACAGGAAGTGATCTGATTATAAAAAGATACCCCTACTGCCTGCCCAGATCACCCTCTTCCTGCCCAGGTGAGAAAACAAGGTCTAGAGAGGATGAGAGAGGCCCATTGAGCTTCCTGTTATCCCCACCTTTCTGGTCATGCAAAGCTTCTCTGACAATTTTCCAAATGAATGCAACCGGATTTAGTGGAGGAAATATCACTAGGCAGGTAGCTTGATACTGCAATAGGCTGAATTCAGTACCAAATATACTCTGAGAAGTGACTTTCATACGCTCTCAGGAACATTATCTCATTTTCTCAGACTGTTATTTTCCCTCTCTTTCCCTCTTCCTTCTTCAAGACCTATATTCTTCCCAACCTGTATTTTCAACCCCTATTCATGCCTTCCTTAGCAACTACCACCTGCGTCTGGAAAAAAAAGAAGACATATCTCACAGCTTGAGAACTAGTGTTGTTATTTTCCATCGTGATGTTTCGGCCCTGAGCTCCTGAGTTCTCCCTTTGTAGGATGGATTGTTGTTTAGTCGTTTAGTCATGTCCGAATCTTCGTGACCCCATGGACCAGAGCACCCCAGGCACTTCTGTCTCCCACTGCCTCCCGCAGTTTAGTCAAACTCATGCTGGTAGCTTCGAGAACACTGTACAGCCATCTCGTCCTCTGTCGTCCCCTTCTCCTTGTGCCCTCAATCTTTCCCAACATCAGGGTCTTTTCCAGGGAGTCTTCTCTTCTCATGAGGTGGCCAAAGTATTGGAGCCTCAGCTTCAGGATCTGTCCTTCCAGTGAGCACTCAGGGCTTATTTCCTTAAGAATAGATAGGTTTGAACTTCTTGCAGTCCATGGGACTCTCAAGAGTCTCCTCCAGCACCATAATTCAAAGGCATCAATGTAGGATGGATGTTATATGTCAAAAACCTCAACCAGGATGGGAGACTTCACTTTTTAAAGTTCTAGTTGATGTCCCTAGGGATTAGAAAACAACATTTTAAAAAACAGATTTGACTGAATAACAGAATTAGGGTTGCACTGAATAGATGCCGGTTTCAATGTGAGGTCATAACTTGCTCAGAGGATGACATAGATGAGGAGTCTTCCATCTCTGCTACCAGATCTTTCCAGACCAAAAGACATGGCTTTCTCTTCAGATTCAGAAGCCTCACTTCCAGGGCAGCCCACATTACCCCCATGGCAAAGCAGCAATGGCCACAGTTCATTTTGCAGCTTGCTGAAGAAAACAACCAGTGCTCTGCTCAGAGTTCTGACTTTGCCTCACCTCAGTGTGACATTGCCTCACCTGAACATGAGTCTGCCACATCTGTTGTTATGCCGCCATGCTAAGAGATACCACAAAAGTAGCCCATTTCCCTCTGACCTCTGAACTCAGCCAGGGAAAGACAGGACATCCTCCTTTCTGGATGGGTAATGCCAACCAGACAGGAATCATGTAGTAAATGGGATATCATCAGAGTATTTTGAGGCATCTCTAAATAAAGCATGAGACTCTTAAACTCAGGGTTGTGAGTTTGAGCCGGCATAAGATTCCTGCATTGCAGGGGGTTGGACTAGATGACCCACATGGGGTCATCCAACTCTACGATTCTACGATTCTAACTTTTTTCATCGGGAGCTAAACAATACCCCAACCCAATAGTCTGTTCAGCTACCTCAGCTTTCATCGCTGGTCAGTCAGAGCCCACCCTCCTAGACCAAGAGGAAGAGGCTGGCAAGTCAGGGACCAGATCCCCCAAGATGTATAAATATGGAAAAAAAATTAAACAAATTAACAGGTGTTTCCTCTGACTTTAACTTATGCCTTATCTCTGACCTTGTTTCAGTCTGTGCATCATCTCCATTTATTCCCACCTTTGGCACACTTCCCAAAATCCAATTTTGTACATTTTGTACTCCATTTGGGCTGATTTAATTGAACTTATATTATCCCATAAACAAAGCATTACATAGTGGAAAGCGGAACTAACAAAGTAAAATGGCTGGCTATTCCCAATGCTCTCCATTAGATAGACAGGACATTAGTACTCAGTTAGGCCTGCCAGGTGCCAATCAATGCTCAGCACTATGGATGGTCATCAGGGAGTGCAGTCCAGCAGTGGCTTTATATCCACAGCACAATCTTCCCTGTTGCTTGTTATGAAGCCAAATGGGCTCTGGGGAAAATGTCAAACCTTGATAAGGGTCAAGCTCCAGGCAGGCAGATTCTGGAATCTGTGAGGAACTGGCTGTCAGTCCATGTGGGCCAAAAGAAATGGTCTAGTCAAATGAGATAATAGTCAAGATCCAAAGCAGCATTCAGGGGGGGAGAACAAAGCTTAGCAAATGCCCAAGACTTCAGATGTGCTGCCCAGACTCAGGGGCAAGTTCTGGCTGGGAGCCATGCAATTGGTGTGGAGGCCTCCAGTACTATGATTAATACATCAAGGCTGGGAAGTTCTGCAAGAACAGTCAGTTCATTGGAAGCATGGGCAATTCTATGGTCTTCTGGGTGTGTGTAACTGTGTTACAAAACTGAGAAAAGTATGGCTGTGTTTCCTTTTGTGTATTGTTTCAGAAAGTGTGAATTAAGTTGGCTCCCTTAATTATTATTTTTTGAAATAATTTTTATTTGATTTTTTTCAAATTCATTCACACAAGTAGTATTATCAAAAATATTAAACTCTATGCAAGATTCTTCCGAATCTCAAGACTTCCCTCCTCCTCTTCGTGGGTTCTTTAACTAACTTTTTACACTGCATATCATGGATCTGTCCAGTTTATCATCCTCCATTGTATCCAAAGTCTATGCGTCATTGCAAGAGTTATTTGAAGCCTGCCAAAGAATTCAGGTGTTTACAGTGGTCTTTCAAGTACATTATATATTTATTCCATTCCTTGTTGAAGTTTTGATCCTCCTGATTTCTGATTTTCCTGGTTAATCTTGCCATCTCTGCATTGTCCAATAAATTCATCTGCCAGTCTGCCCTAGTAGGAATCTTGTCATCTTTCCATCTCTGGGCAAGGAGCATCCTTGCAGTTGTTGTAGCATCCATAAACAGTCTTTTCAGTTCCTTCGGTATCTCTGCACCTACAATTCCTAACAAAAAGGCTTCTGGTTTTTAAACAAACATTATTTTAAACATTTTTTTTCAATTCAATGTATATCATTTCCCAGAATTCCTTTATCACTTTAAGTTGGCTCCCTTAAAATGCATTTCGCCCCAGCCCTATTCTGAATCCCAGTTGCTGGGAAATGGGGAGAGTGTTGTTACATTCAGGTCCTGCATGTGGACTTCCCATAGGCATCTAGTTGGCTGCTATGAAAACAGAGTTCTGGACTAGATGGGCCTTTGACCTGATTCAATAGGGCTCTTATGTTCTTGGGAGACAGAGCAGCCTACCTATTATTATTATTATTATTATTATTATTATTATTATTATTACAGTGGTGCCTCGCAAGACAAAAAGAATCCGTTCTGTGATTCTCTTCATCTAGCGGTTTTTTCGTCTTGCGAAGCAAGCCCATTGACGGATTAGCGGATTAGCGCTATTAGCGGCTTTTAGCGGCTTATCTGCTGATCGGATCAGCTGATAAGCGGCTTAGCAGCTTAGAAAAAGGGGGGAAGGAAAAAAAACCAGCAGGAACTCGCAAGACATTGTCGTCTTGCGAAGCAAGCCCATAGGAAATTCGTTTTGCGAAGCACCTCCAAAACGGAAAACTCTTTCATCTAGCGAGTTTTCCGTCTTGCGAGGCATTCGTCTTGCGGGGCACCACTGTATTATTATTATTTATACCCTGCCCTCCCCAGCCAAGGCCGGGCTCAGGGCTGCTAACAAGCAATAATAAAAACAAGTTGAATGATTACAACTTAAAAACAAAATTAAAATACAACATTAAAATATTGAAACATTAAAGTATTAAAATGTAGGAGGAGAAAGGAAAAGAAAAAAGAAAGAGAGGGAGGGAATCAAATTGGCTCCAAGCCAAAGGCCAGGCGGAACAACTCTGTCTTACAGGCCCTGCGGAAAGAAATCAGATCCTGCAGGGCCCTAGTCTCATGAGGCAGAGCGTTCCACCAAGCTGGAACCAGAGTTGAAAAGGCCCTGGCTCTGGTTGAAGCCAATCTAACTTCCTTAGGGCCCGGTACCACTAGGGTGTTGCTATTTATGGACCTTGAGGCACTCCGTGGGGCATACTGGGTGAGGCGGTCCCGTAGGTACGAGGGTCCTAGGCTGTGAAGGGCTTTAAAGGTCAAAAGCAGCACCTTAAATCTGACCCTGTACTCCACCGGGAGCCAGTGCAGCTGGAAAAGCACTGGGTGAATATGTTCCCACGGCAGAGACCCAGTGAGGAGCCTCGCTGCAGCATTCCCATGAGGCAGGATGAAGTGCGTGCCTCAGGTGGTAGAAGCGAACGAGTCAGGGCTCTGCTCATCCCACTTCTAGTGCCGAGAGGGAGGCATTCCAGTGCATGGTATTCCCGGCACACATCACTGCCACTCATCTTCCTCCCCTCAGACAGAGAAGCTAAGCAAGTGGTAGTGATTTAAGGAACATCCTAGCTCCCACCAAAGAGAAAGGTGGAGCAGCAAAAGGAGGTACGGCAGCAGAATAGGGGCGGGGGTAGGAGATGACAATTCCTGTTTCACCTCAGGTAGCAAAACGGGAAGGACCATACCTGTTAGGAAATCTCAGGGTTTTCTTTTTCCTATGAGTGTGAGATTTGAAAGTTTTCTCTGATGCCCCTTGCCATCAGAATCTGAGCATCAGAGGTGCCACCTTGTCTTCCAGTAAACATCTCATCATTGTGATTATCACCCGCTGCACCAATCACTGTCTACGCATATCTGTCCATTTCTTCCCTGCACTCAAACCTCACTCAAGAGTCCTCCCTGCCAGAGGTTGCTGAACACAGGTGCTTGTTATGTCGGCGAACATAAAAGCGCCAATGAATTATTCCTTTCACTAAAGCCAAGCCGAGAGTCATTGGCCTGTGGTCTTGTAAAATTAACGTGCTCTGCAATAAATAATGACACTGTAATGGGTTGTCATTGATGGCTTTTTGGAAAAGGCTTGGTGCATAAGTGCAAATGTTTCAATGGCCAGTAATTGAAATTAAATGAAACCCGTCAATGTTAGGCTTCCGGTGACCCACGCTAGGACAAAAATCTATCATGCACCGGGGGGAAATATGATGTCTCTCAGGCTGTATCAGGAAGGATGCTGTGAACAGAATGCTCTTTGCCTGCATGTGGCTTGATTGGTTGTGGCTTAGGGCAACTTCAGAAATTTAGCCAAATCAAGTGATGTGGGATGGCCACTTTGGACTGCAAGTCAGTGGCTGCATTAAAAAAAAAAAAACTTTTTAGAAAATATTTCATTTGACCAAAGATCTCTGCATGTACAAATTCTGTGAGATGTAATCCATTGGTGCAGTCAAATGCAACATTCCTTATTTCCCTAGAGTGGGCATAGGCAGGGGGACATCCAGTCAGTGTAACTTCCTGTTCCACTGGTCTGGAGTTTCTTCTTCCTGCATGTGATCTGGGAGATGAGCGTGGCCCTGCCTGACTCCTTAAAAGAGCCGAGTCATGCAGCCAATTTCTGTCTCCAGTTCGCCTTGATACTGCTGTTGTCTTGTTCTATCTTTTGCTGCCATGCTACTCTCCTGCAGCCATTTTGTGTTCTATTAATGTAATTTTTGCTATCTGCTGGCTCTCAGCCAGCAGCACATGAGTTCAGTCTCCCTATGAGATTAACTCACAGTTTCTTTGTGCAACTACCAAGTAAAGCCTGCCTTTCAGGGATCATATCGTGAGCTGAAATGTGAGTAAACTTTTTGTTACTTTACTCTCGTGTCTTTATTCTTTTAAGAGGGAATAAAGTGGACACCAGGGAATAAACTTAATTAAGAGATTCAAACAAATCTGCAAACTAGCTTCCAGCTATATTGAGGGAATCTGCTCTGCTACATCGCTTACTAGTGTGAGTGAAGGAAGGATAATACTTATTCAATATATCCTTTCCTACTATCTTTAACATTCCCACAAATATGCCATGTCGAAGTTAAGGACACATAGCAAGCTTATTTACATGAAGTTAGACCACTGGTGTATTTAGCTCAATATTAAGTATGTTTTCCAGTAGCCATTCTCCAGGGTTTCAGATACAGTGGTACCTCGGTTTAAGAACAGTCCTGTTTACGAACAATTCAGTTTACGAACTCCGCAAAACCGAAAGTAGTGTCCCGGTTTCTGAACTTTACCTCGGTCTAAGAACAGAATCCAAATGGTGGAAGGGCACCAGTGGTGGGAGGCCTCATTAGGGAAAGCACGCCTCGGTTTAAGAACGGTTTCGGTTTAAGAACGGACTTCCAGAATGGATTAAGTTCGTAAACAGAGGTACCACTGTATAGGTCTCCCCGATCCTTAGCTGCAGATGCTGGAGGTTGAACCAGAGACCTTTGCTCCACCATACACTGCATCCAAATGCTTTATTTTTCAAATGCTGATGGGTTTTTCACATGGCGTCACAAGTCAGCATGATCAGAGCCTTCACTGCATTCAACCACCCACACTTCCCCTACAACTGAGCTAATACAGTGGATGAAAACTTTGCCACTCCATTTTTGCTGTTTGTATAAACAGGATCTTTGTTTATTTGTATATTCAATGCATACGACACCTTTCCACTGTCAAGGACGTTTCAGGCATTCTCATAGATCTACCACAACAGTGAAAGGACCAAAAATAGCACTGAAAACATTAAAATGAACTCTGTGACAACACTTGAGAACAACAGCTGCAGGTATGCGCATCTCCTGCAAAGGTCTTGTAATGGAATAGGAAAGTCCTGAGACACCAAGAAGGATCCAGCCTGGAGCATTATCATACTGCTGTATTTGGATGTGGAAGTCACTGTAGTGAAGTAGTTAAGAGTTTGAGGCTAGGCGCAGGAATGGCTCAGTAAGTCCCTCGTTCTAACCCACCTCACAGAGTTGTTATGACGATATAATGGAGGGTGTAAGAGAGAAAATATTTTATGCTGCCCTGCCCCTTTAATTGAGATTCCTGCATTGCAGGAGGTTAAACTAGATGACCCTCAGGGTCTCTTCCAAACCTACATTTCTATTATTCTATATTCTATTATCTTCTTGGAGAGAGGATGGGATAGAAATGTAAGCAGTAATATTACATTCAGAGCATGTGAGCATGCTCAGTGGATCAGACACACTGACTGAGTTCTCGGATCTTATTGTTATCAATCTGAGAAGGGAGAAGTAGGCTGTAAGTGAGATCCATCTAATCCCTGGATCCAGCAAGTGTTAAAATATGGTAATCCAGGCTAGCTTGTGTGTTGAGGTGATTGCCTGGGTGATGGACCATTAGGAGAACAAAGGACAGGGGGCTTTGTGCAAGAAGCTTTACCTTAGTATATGCATTTTTTTGTATACATTACTTTGCTTACCTGGATGGAAAACTACACAGCAAAATTGGAAGAAGGGCAAATTTTGAAGGATTTGTTTGTTTCAGTTCGTGTATTGTTTTGGAAAGTGCTGATTGGGTAGGTTCACCTTTAAATGTGAGCTAAATTTATTCCCTCCATCCCATGGCTGTCCCTAGTGTTTAATGTATTTGTATTTCCTTTTCCCCTTCCCTGGCCCTAAGCCTAAAGAGCAATGTCTGTTAGATATCTGAGGAAGCTGCCGGATACTTAAGCCTGGCTACTTGCCCATCTCTCTAGGTGTTGTCTACTCTGACCATCCCAGTGGAGGTTGCTCTATTAAGGCAAAAGGAGCAGTGCTCCAAAAACCACAGACTGCCCTCGGCCAATTCCCACCTGGCTGCCTTCTTCCTTACAGCCAGTCCAGAGGGTGGCACTGCCTTCAGTTTCTTCCTCCTCCTCCTCCCTTCAGTGTTGCCTTTGTAGAACTCCACAGAGAAGATGGAAACAAAACTAGAATTATTTGGTCAGTCATGGGTTCTGACCTCACCTACTGTTTGGGCTTCCAGCCTTCTACTCCACTAGCCACCATTTCCACCAACACTTCTAGGGTATCAGGAACAAGTCTTTCCCATAATCACTCTACATCATTTTCTTTTCAATTGCCATGGATTGACCCTGGAGTTTGGAGGTTCTAGCAGGGGAGCACAGCTATCATATAGCCTTGACCACAGAATGGTAGACTCCTTCCATCTGTGGTGGTCGTCATCTTCCACCAAGCGCACAGCTTTGGAAGGGACGCACATGGAGTGGTGAGGAAGGAATGGCACACCAGCCTAGCCAGCCAGATCAGCCGAATCAACCCTGGCGATCAATGAGGTGACAAATGTTGCAGCCAGATCATCCTCACATCCAAAAATTCTGACATGCTTTTTCCATACAAAAGGTGGCAATCACATACCATCAGCACTTGAAGTGTTTAAAGCTAAACCCCTAGCACAGTTATTATATGGGGCTCAGATCTGGACAGGCACTCACCTTGGATCTACAGAAGCTGTTCAATCTAAGTTCCTAAGGCAATTTTTTCCCCTGTTCCATCCTGTGTTCCAAATGCTTCATTACACTTAGAGGCTAATCTCCCCTCTGTTGAATTACAGATTTGGTGCAGGACGTTTAATTATTGGCTTCGCCTAAATTTAAACCCCACTGGTCTACTACCCTTAGTATCGCAAGATTGTCATGAGAGCACTTGGACTAAAATTGTCAACCAAAAACTTTACTTTTCTGGTTTATCACCACAACAGTTACGAATACTGGGTTTCAGTAAAGCTAATAATTTAATTAGACATGATACTGAGTGACAGAATAATTTGACCACAATAAGGAAATTTTGCCCATGGTATGATTATTTTCCATCTAGTCATTTTGACACTTTGGCACCCTATTTGCAAAATTTAACCATTCCAAAATACAGACACGCTTTCACTTTTGCAAGAATGAATAGGGAGGCCCCATTAGCTAAAGTGGTACCTCAGGTTAAGAACAGTTTCAGGTTAAGAACAGACCTCCAGAACGAATTCTTAACCCGAGGCACCACTGTATTTACATAGTGCAAAAGGCTGCTATTACTAATTTTTATTGTTATTACACAGGGAGAGCTGTGGTACTAGGCACCTGATGTTAATCAGTAGAGCTTACTTGGATTTCAGAACACCCACCTCAGAACAGAGATAGCATGCTAGCTCACTTCAGCTGCTCTTGCATAAGCAGTCCTCCCTGATTGTTTAGCCTTGCAGCTGCAGCTCTCAAATCTCCCACTGGGATGAGACTCTTTGGGGCTATAAGTGGGTCTTCAGAGAAGTTCGCTCAGCCTACATCTGCATCCCCAGCTGTCTTCTCAACCGCTACGTCTTTCCCTCCTGGAGAACAGGCCACAATCCCCCGATGTGAGTTTAAGAGCTCCCATGCAGCATTGCGTGTGTGGCCTAATTGCATGTAACAAAACACTGGCTCTCACGAGAGAGAGGGGTGTTTTGTAGCGAATGCACAGATGAGGGAACCTCTCCAGGAAGGGCTGATTAATCTTGCTTTCCAAGCCACAGGGAATGCTCCTTGAGAAACAGTTTTGACTGTTCAAAAAAATGTACACATAAACATGGAGGACAGGCATATGCTTCAGGACTTCGTTCTGAAGGGCAAGGGAGCAGGCAGATTGGGGAGCAGGGAGGAGGAAGGAGGCAAATGTATTCCTAACAGGCTGTGGCAATTTCCAGGCACTTCAGAAAGGCAGAGCAAAAAAACACACCCATTTCATTATCCCGGAAAAGAAGCTGAATGCACGGCACAGTGGGTCGTTGAAAGGATTAATATGGTCTAATTATGAAGACTGCTTTCCGACAGAGGGTTTTGAGGCACTTTATAAAACATTAACTAATCAGGCTATGCAGCAACTACTCCTCTGGGGTCAGCCGAGTTAAATCCATGATGCCATCTGGTAAACTGAGGCACGCCAAAGTGGCAGGGGCAACTGAACAACAGAAGAAAGCGGCCATGTAAAACAGTTTATTTTTAATGGAAAGGACATAACACACCATTGTCATACCCCACAACTGTCCCAGGAAAACTGGGACATCCTGTTTATTCACATGAGAGCACAACAGCCATTTTGGGTGCCACAATCTCATCCTGGAAAAAAAGCCTCTTTTTTTCAAGGTCGTGATCTTGTACAGGTCAAATGACTTGCCAAGGAGTGTAGCCTGGAAGACACACATCCTGAGTTTTGGGCTGGACAGGTTGGAGGATATATGTTGCTCTCCTCGCTTCCCTAAGTCCTATTTACAACAATAAGTAGAGGGGTTGGGTTGGGTTTGGGGCTTTTTTTGTGTGTGTGTGTTTTACGAAGGGGCACATCTGCATTTCATTTCCCTCTCCTTTCCCCTGTTAAGAGTGATTTCTTAGCACTTTGGCAAAATGTGGTAGAAGACTGGAGTAAAGTTCTGGGAGGGAGGATATGTCCCAAGGCCTTGCTTCTTGACATACTTTTTAAGGCATGCACGAAGCATTCCATCTTCCGGCCATTAAAAATATGGCCTTCCTTTATTTGGAGCTGAAATAGTACACTGCAGTATTCTACAGCCTCAGTCTGCTGCCTCCTCTTTCTAGTTAATGGGTAAAGGTACAGGTAAAGGGACCCCTGACAGTTAAGTCCAGTCGCGAACGACTCTGGGGTTGTGGCACTCATCTCACTTTATAGGCTGAGGGAGCTGGTGTTTGTCTGCTTCTGCAGACAGCTTTTCTGGTCATGTGGCCAGCATGACTAAGCCGCTTCTGGCAAAGCCAGAGCAGCGCATGGAAATGCCATTTACCTTCCCGTCAGAGCGGTACCTATCTATCTACTTGTACTGTGTGCTTTCAAACTGCTAGGTTGGCAGGAGCAGGGACTGAGCAACAGGAGCTCATCCCGTTGCAGAGCCTCGAACCGCCGACCTTCCGATCGGCAAGTCCAAGAGGCACAGTGGTTTAAACCACAGCGCCACCCGCATCCCTTAGTTAATGGGTAGAATGGCTCTAATGTTCTGGTTCTAATGCAGTAAAACAGCTGGGGAATCTTTTGCAGCTTGTGGGCTACATTGTTTCATAGGCAGCCTTCTGGGGGCCACATGCCAGTGGTGAGCTGGGCCAGAGCAAGAGGTGCACCTGTCACCTTTGAATAGTAAAATCCAGAGGTCTCTACATACACCCCGAACCGCCACTTTTCTAGCCTCCATCCAGCAAGCAAGAGGCAATATCACAGACTCTCCAAGTGCCCTATTTCCCAGGGACATCCCTGATTTAGAGAAGCCATACCGGTTTCTGATTTGACCCCAGAATGTCCCACTTTTCCTTAGGCTGTCCCTATTTTCATTGGAGAAATGTTGGAGGGTATGATAGGATTTTCATTGGAGAAATGTATGGCGTTATCCAACCCCCAAGCTGTCTGAAGGCAATCCTGCACAGGGAAGGGTTTTTAAATGTTTTATTATGTTTTTATATATGTTGGAAGCTGCCCAGGGTGGCTGGGCAACCCAGTAGGATGTGTGGGGTAAAAGTTAAAGGTAAAGGGACCCCTTAACATTAGGTCCAGTCATGACCGACTCTGGGGTTACGGTGCTCATCTTGCTTTATTAGCCGAGGGAGCTGACGTACAGCTTCCGCGTCATGTGGCCAGCATGACTAAGCCGCTTCTGGAGAACTAGAGCAGCGTACGGAAATGCCGTTTACCTTCCCGCTGGAGTGATACCTATTTATCTACTTGCACTTTGATGTGCTTAAGTAAGATGTGTGGGGTATAAATAGTAAAATTATCATTATGGAATGGGACATTTTCATTGGGGAAATTTTGGAGAGTATGATATCACAGATCAAGGACATGTTCAACACGCTGAGGAGGGTCAGAGCTGGGCCATTGAGGGGTGCAGTTTGAGGATGGGGGCATGTCCTGGAAAGATGTGTGTTCTGGAAAGAGTCCTCAGAGCCAGATGGAGAAGCCTGGAGAGCTTCACTCAGCCCTGGGCCTCAGTTCCCCATCCCTGGGATAGAGGGAGCAGAATGGAATGTGTCAGTGCTTGAGCACCACACCCACTGCATCCATCCCGCCAGTGCTCTCCATTCTTCTGTCTGCAGCTTTGAAACAGAACCAGCATCCTACGTCCCACAGTCTCAGTTGAGTCCCGTAGGAGAAGCAGACTAGCAAAGAAGAGGTAGAGGAGGCCACAAATAGTAATCAAGTGAGCAGGTATGTGTAGCAGGCTGTCAGGCAAGGCTGAGACTTTACACAGTGGGGCTCCAGAACAGGACCCGGCAGGATCTGCCAGTCAATCCAAGCAGGCCGTAAGCAAAGCTCTAAACTGATGGAAGTCACGTTCCAAGGCAGCAATCAATTCTCAGGAGTTCCAGAACAGCTATTGGGAAAGGGAGCATAGCAGTGCAACTGGGTAAGTGAAGATTCTCCATTACAGGGTTTCTCAGAGCTTTCCCTCTTTATCTGCGAGGTGTGTGTGTGTGTGACTTCTCTTTAGATCAGGGGTGCAGAACCTTTTGGGCTCCACATGCCAGATCGTTATCAGGATCTAACTTTACAAGCCAAATTTGAGGGATGAGCAGGGTTGCCTACCTGACTGAGACACAATGGCATCAGGTGATTGAGCAAATTGAAGTCCCACAGTCAGTGCTCAGGCAGTCTGATGGTAGCCAAAATGGTGCATTCAAAGGACAGGACTCTCTTGGACAGCCCATCAGGAGAAAGGATGCATAAGGCACTGAAGACTGGCTGAAGGTGAGAGCCAGGTGAACTGTTCAGTTGTCACTGAGAGACAGCCACTTGGCTACCCTATATGACAGGACAGTGGTAGCTTATGTGCTGCTTCCCATCACCTGACCATTAAGCTAGCTGGCTGTGGCTGAGGGGTTTTTAGTCTGCACTGTCTGGAGGGCAGCATGTTGACTACCCTTGCTGCATGGCTCACACCTAAGAGCAACAGCAGCAGGCCCAGGAGTTTTCAGGCAAGGAACAGGGGAGAGACTGATTCTTCCTGAGCACCTGGCTTTGCCTAAGAAAGGTCTTGCCCAGAGAGAGCTCTGCCTGATATATCTTGAAGGGCTATGCAGTTCCTTCCTCTGGCTATCCCTCCTGCTGTTGCCTTGAGCCAAGGCTCTCAGAACACTTTCATTGATTCCCTTGGCACTGTACAACCAGGCCAATGAATTCAGAGTCTGAATCATTAGCCGCAACCTTTAGTCAGGAATGTGATGCAGTGAAGAAGTAGGCAGGAGGGGGAAGGGGAGGCGATGAATGGGGCAGGCATCTCTTTCTTCCCTTTCCCACCCAAGATCCCCATCAATCACTGTGCTGATTTCCCCAGGGACATCATCATTAAGTTCAAAAGTGCTGAGTCAGCATCGACGAGCAACCTTGTAGGGAAGGAGGAGGTGGTAATCAACCCTGCAGGCTTCTGCTGCAGGAGTTATGTTACACTACGACATAGTCCTTTGCTGGCTTTTAAACCATCCCCGATGAGCTGAAGGTAGCAGCTGTATCCCACAGGGAGCCACAGTAATGTATCAACTACGTGCTCATTCCCTTCGGTGCCAATAATCCTCTAGCACCATGCATAATGAATTCCAATAAGGACAGCAGAATGCTATGAGCCAGGTTTTGATATGCGCTTGGGTTTTGCTTTGTTTTTTTTAATAAACAAGGTGGAGATCTAGAGAGTTTAACCTAGGACCCCAGGTCCAAAGGTTCACAGGAAACAGCCTTATACTGAATCAGACAAGGGGTTCATCTAGCTCAGTATTGTCTTCACTGGCAGGTAGAAACTCTCCAGGATTTCAGACAAGTCTCTCCCATCCCTATTTGGAGATGCTGGGGATTGAACCTAGGCCATTCTGCATGCAAAGCTACAGCCCTTTAATGCCCTTTAATGCATTCAGAGTCATTCAAAGAATCTAGTCTACTTGAATCTACTTTCAATCCACATTGAACCATGGTTTGCATTCCCAGTATAAACAGGTTACTCTGCAGGTCAGGGAAACTAGCTAAAAAATAAGCCAATGGGTGATTTTATACAGTAGGTTATCTGAAGTAGTAGTGTGTTATCTGAAATACACTGCAGGATCCCTTGCAAAGCTTTACAGGAGTAGTTCCAGGATAACCTTTAATCCTTGACAGCAACATGGCTCCACTTCTAATTCAGGCTGAGTCAAACCTTTTCTAGACAACCCTTTCAGTTCAGAAGTGAGCTTCTGCTGGAGGGGCTGCAAGGTATACACATACACGTTTGGTGGAATGTAGGATAGTAAGTTTTGGGATGAGGTTCTCAGACCTATTTCTGATATTTTACACTTTGAAGTTGATTTTGGGACGGGTTCCATCATCTTTATTTGTGTGAGGAGCAAATAAAGGTATTCTCTGTAAATTGCTAACTATCAATTTCTTCACAACTGCACAAATGAAGACTGCATTTCCTGGGAATATGAATGTCAACCTACCCTTCAATGATGGTATGACCCGGTATGGCTGGAAACTTTGTCAAACTTAACCAGCAATATAAACTACCCAAAGGTGAAATAAAAAGTGACCAGTTTCATGAAGCCCGCACCCTTTTTCTCTCGTATATTAATTCCAATTTGGGAGGACCTTAGCCATCTCTCTCTCATGTTTCCTTTTAGTGAGGTGTGATAACATAAGTGGGACAATGTAATTTCTTACTGTGTCCCACAAAGGTTCTTTCATTTTCTTTTGTGTGTGTGTTATCTATATAAGCATGTTTATGTAGTACACATGTTGTTTTGTATGTTGTTTTTGTATTATTGTACTGATTTTTTTAGCTGTGGGTTAAACCTCAGAGCCTAGGACTTGCTGATCAGAAGCAGAAGGTTGGCGGTTCGAATCCCCGCAACGGGGTGAGCTCCCATTGCACGGTCCCTGCTCCTGACAACCTAGCAGTTCGAAAGCACGTCAGAGTGCAAGTAGATAAGTAGGTACCGCTCCCGTGGGAAGGTAAACGGCATTTCCTTGTGCTGCTCTGGTTCGCCAGAAGCAGCTTAGTCATGCTGGCCACATGACCCGGAAGCTGTACGCTGGCTCCCTCGGCCAATAAAGCGAGATGAGCACCGCAACCCCAGAGTCGGTCATGACTGGACCTACTGGTCAGGGGTCCCTTTACCTTTGCTACTGATTTTTTTAATCATTTTTTTTTAAAAAAGATTTTTATAGGAGCTTCTTGTGGTGGCGGCAAATGGGGAGGAGGTTTCCCAATCCCAATCACATTTTTCATTTTCTGTTCATGACATACATGTTCCCCGTTCTGATGCTTTTGGTTATCAAGGAATCTTGGAGTTTACATGTACCAAATTTCAGGGCTCTGGTTCAGAATCTGGCAGCTGGTTCGCAAGCCTAATATTAATAAACTTGGATGACAGTTCTCCTGCATGATGACCTTTCAAAGCATTTTTGAATTTTTATCCATGAATGTTACCATAGTGCACCTCCAGAATGTGTCATGCATAATCAGACATTCTTTATCCACCCTGTGCATAACAATGTCATGTCTCATCCTTCTCTGGTTGGTCATTATCGCATATATTTTGTTTACAGTGATAGACTGATGTGGAAAAGTGGGGAAAAGAAGATCTATCCATGTGTGTCATAGGCATCTAGTTGGCCAATATGTGAACAGGATGCTGCCCTGATTGTCCTTTGGCTCGATCCAGTAGGCTCTTCTTATGTTCTTAAGACAAAATAAGAGTTTCAAGAGTTCCACTACTCATGAAATGACTTGTTCACAACCTGAACAACAGGTTCGCCTGCACGTTTCTAAAGATGAAGAACCAGTTCATTCCTATTTCCGTTGTGTGCCCAGTCCAATTGGGGCCAGGGAGTGTCATAAATTTCTCTTGAATGTCTGCTTGCTTGGTGCAATAGCTGACCTATAGAAGTTGAAATGCATTCCAGTAAAACTCTGAACAACTGTCTGGTGAGCCCCATGGGGGATTGGGAGTATTTGGCAGTACACCCAAAGAAGAAGAAACATAGAAAGTTATTTCAAAACACCTGGGACTGGAGGGGAAAAAACACCCAGATATCGAAATCTTGCCAGAACATCATTTCTCGTGGTGCTTTAACATTTTAGAGATCAGCCTGGTGAGCGCAGAGACATCTGTAAAATAAAACCAAGGAAGAGTATGTCTCATCCAGGCTCCTGGGAACTAGCGAGCTGCTTGCTTTCATGTTCATGGTGGTGGTTTGATGTTATTCTTAACAGTTCATCCAAGCCTTACCTGAGACTGTACAGTCCCGCATTGGCTCATTACCAAACTCTTATGAAAGGGAAAATATCCCAGGAGGAAAAAGGAGCAGATCATGGGAGATCTGTTTTATTGTATGCATTCTTCTTAATGTAGGAGGGTAAGAGAGGTGTGAAGAGTTGACACCTAACCTTCCACACTGGATAGTGATTTGTGTTTTGGAAGGCGGAGGAAGACAAGCTGTGCTCTCCTCTAAAGAAGGTGAAGGGACCACAGCTCAACAGCAGAGTGCAACCGTTGCATGTAGTGCATCCCAGGTTCAATCCCTGACAGGTCCAATTAAAAGGATCAGAAAGAAGACAATGCAAAAGATCTATTTCTGAAGTCATAGACAGGTCCTCCTGCTCAGAGTAGATGGATGAAAAGTCTGCCTGACTCAACTAGGAAGGCAGAAGCCTACATGACTGCAGAAATTCAAGGTAATTTGCCCTTGAAAATCACATCCTTGGGCCTGGTATATGTTAACTTCAGTAGTGCTGTTCTTGCCACCTCTGAGGTTTACTCCATGCCACTGCAAGTGATGTGTGTGGCAATTATGGTTTAATGCCCTAATTAAACACTGCACAAGGTCTCCAGTTTGGTTGGGACCTGGATCTGAGTTGGCCCAAGTTGGCCCTAGACCTTCTCAGGTTGGACTGGAGATACAGTGGTACCTCAGGTTAAGTACCTAATTCGTTCCGGAGGTCCGTTCTTAACCTGAAACTGTTCTTAACCTGAAGCACCACTTTAGCTAATGGGGCCTCCTGCTGCCGCCACACCGCTGGAGCATGATTTCTGTTCTCCATCCTGAAGCAAAGTTCTTAACCTGAAGCACTATTTCTGGGTTAGCAGAGTCTGTAACCTGAAGCGTATGTAACCTGAAGCGTATGTAACCTAAGGTACCATTGTACTCTGAAAGCTGCCCACAAAATGCATACTATCTAAATGCAGAAGTTTTGTGTGTTCTTTAAAAGAATCTGCACAAAACAAGTTGGAATGGCACTATGATTGAGTGGCAGAAAGACTGAAGCAGGATGGAATTGGGTTGCTCGGTTTCACCCCTAATGACTGATAATGTTTTCCTAGCCTAATGTTGTCGGTGGGTTTTCTGGTGTA
The DNA here is from genome assembly GCF_965113315.1 of Podarcis vaucheri. Classification (NCBI taxonomy): domain Eukaryota; kingdom Metazoa; phylum Chordata; class Lepidosauria; order Squamata; family Lacertidae; genus Podarcis; species Podarcis vaucheri. Next base: position 31,259,123 of record NC_138753.1, read on the forward strand.
AAGAGAGAGCAACAGATGTGGTGGTAACTATTCCATTCAAGGTATCAGGCTTCAGGAAATCTTATCCCTCCTATGGTGGGCAGCCAAGGAGTAGATAACAAGAGTGGCTGGGGAAACCCAGCCAGATGGGTGGGGTATAAATAGTAAATTATTATTACAGTGGTACCTCTAGCTACAAACTTAATTCGTTCCAGAGGTCCATTATTAACCTGAAACTGTTCTTAACTAGAGACATGCTTTTGCTAACGGGGCCTCCTGGTGCCGCTGTGTACATGATTTCCGTTCTCATCCTGGGGCAAAGTTCTCAACTCAAGGTAACTATTCCAGGTTAGCGGAGTTTGTAACCTGAAGCGTTTGTAACCTGAGGCGTTTGTAACTCGAAGTACCACTATATTATTATATAAGAAGTGTTCTTACCAAGTCCTTTATTCAATATTCACAGAGACAGTCTTTGAAAAGTGCCTCTACATTGCAGTAACGGCATTGCTCTGAGTAATCTACTCCCCACTTTTACTCTCAGTCACCAGAAGCTCCACCCCTTATATGGTGGCTCCGTAAGACCCTTTGTCTGTTTGCTTTCTGCTCTCCCACTTTCACAGCCCTCCTGGTTCTAGGAGAAGGGGTGTCAGCCAGCTGTTCTGGCTCTGCTGCTTCCCCCTCCTCCCTTTCCATTATCTCCCAGCTCTGCCCTTCTTCTGTCTCAGAGTCATGAGCTTCTGCAAACCACCGTTGTAAATCTATACTGCCCTCCTCTTCTCAGAAAGGTTCAGGAGGGGGGGAGGCATCCTCCACCATTCCTCTTCAGTCCAATCCCAGACACAAGGTAACGTGGAATTTCCACCCATAAAATTCATCCAGTCAGTCTATGTTCAACAACAGGAGTCTTCCACTTATTCAGAGCTGGATCCCACCATTAACTGCAACTTGCAGCATTGAACCCAGTTTAATTTGTCTCTCTTTCTCTTCTCTCATTGTATCTCTTTTGGCTTTCTTGGGGCATATCTGTACTGCACTTGTTTTACAGGAAGCACTTCTCTAAGTAAATACATACAATACCAAATGCAGTCATAGCATAGAGTTTTCTATCTTTCTAAAGAGCAAAGTTTTAAACAGCAAAGTTGGTAGTGGCATGTGTCAGGCTGAAACCCACTTGAGAGTCCTGCCTCACATAGTGGAAAACCCAAAGTATTGATAAATGTATCTGAAGAAGTGTGCATGCACACGAAAGCTTATACCAAGAACAAACTTAGTTGGTTTCTAAGGTGCTACCTTAGACCTTAGACCGCGTCCTTAGGGATGCAGGTGGCGATGTGGGTTAAACCACAGAGCCTAGGACTTGCTGATCAGAAGGTCGGCGGTTCACATCCCCATGACGGGGTGAGCTTCCGTTGCTCCGTCCCTACTCCTGCCAACCTAGCAGTTCAAAAGCACATCAAAGTGCAAGTAGATAAATAGGTACCGCTCCAGCAGGAAGGTAAACGGCGTTTCTGTGTGCTGCTCTGGTTTGCCAGAAGTGGCTTAGTCATGCTGGCCACATGACCCAGAAGCTGTATGCTGGCTCCCTCAGCCAATAAAGCGAGCTGAGCGCCGCAACCCCAGAGTCAGTCACGACTGGACCTAATAGTCAGAGGTCCCTTTACCTATTAAGGTGCTACTGGACAATTATATATATAATAATAACTGTGTCAGACCAACACGAACCTGAATATGTCACTTGATAATTAGGGCTTTCCCTCATATCTTCTTGTCCTGTACCTAGAAAGCATAGGTCTGAGTGGTTTTCCCCTTGCCCTGCTCCTTTCCCAGGGAAACTTGCTCTTTAACTCTAAAATGGAACAAATGGCAATCCATAGAAACCCAATTGCTCAAAACCTATATCAGAATACATTTAAAACATGCATTGGGGGAAGAAGTATTATTAGAAATGTGCATTTTGAGAGAAAAGGAATAACAACAACAACAATGCATTGTTTATTGATTTAAGGAATTACAGATCATTGCCGAAAAGAAGGCAGAAATGATTTATGGGTTAACAAATGCAAAAGATGGGATGCAGGTGGTGCTGTGGGCAGTGGCGTAGCGTGGGTTGTCAGCACCCAGGGCAAGGCAAGTAATTTGCGCCCCCTAACCCGTGGATTTGCGCCCCCTAACCCGTGGATTTGCGCCCCCTAACCCTAACCCCCAGATGTTGCGCCCGGTGCGGCCGGGCCCCTCTGCACCCCCCACGCTACACCACTGGCTGTGGGTTAAACCACAGAGCCTAGGACTTGCCAGTCGGTGGTTTGAATCCCCACGACAGGGTGAGCTCCTGTTGCTCGGTCCCTGCTCCTGCCTACCTAGCAGTTCGAAAGCACATCAAAGTGCAAGTAGATAAATAGGTACTGCTCTGGGGGGAAGGTAAACAGCGTTTCCGTGTGCTGCTCTGGTTCTCCAGAAGTGGCTTAGTCATGGTGGCCACATGACCCGGAAGCTGTACGCCAGCTCCCTCGGCCAGTAAAGCGAGATGAGCGCCACAACCCCAGAGTCGGCCACGACTGGAACTAATGGTCAGGGGTCCCTTTACCTTTACTTTCCATGCAAAAGATACACAGACTGGAAATAGATTACTGTATTTTTCCATGTATAAGACGCCCCCCATGTATAAAACGAACCCTGGTTTTTTTAACCCCAAATTAAGAAATTAAGTTGTTTAACTTTTTGGGTGGGGTGGGGAAGGCCACTTCCGCCAATCACTCACCCGCCTGCCTGCTGCTGCCAATCGCACTGCTGATCACACACCTCAGCGCAGCCGCCAATTGTCTGCCCACTCGCCTCCACCAACAGCCCACCCACCCACTTGCTGCAGCCGCCAATTGCCTGCCTGTTTCACCACAGCCGCCAATCACCTGCCCAATTGCTGCAACCGCAGCCAGTTGCCAGCAGGCCTTGCCGCAGCCACCAATCACCCGCCCAATCGCCGCTGTCAATCTCCTGCTTGCTGCTGCCATTAATTGTACGTCCCCGCTCTGCATTCACTATCCGTGTATAAGGTGACACCCATTTTTTGCACCCCCTTTTTTTAGCAAAAAGCATTGTCGTACACATGGAAAAATACGGTAGATTGCCTATCCCTACTCATAACAGGAGGAGGAGGTGATACAGTTCACACTGTATCCTGTCCATTTCAGCCATTTCCCAGCGACAGTGGCACAACCAATGGCAGTAGCACAGTGACAATGAGAGCTCTTCCCAGCAGCTGTTGGCTGACAGCCAACATTTCCCAGCCCAGACATGATCTGGGAGCAATGCTACATGACAATGTAACATTTCCCGGGGGGAGGGGGTGTTTCACTTCCTGCATATTTATTTAAAAAGAAAAATATAGGCAGAGCTACATGTCCTGTGCAAGAGGGGGGGAAGTTATAGTCATGTTCCAAAACAATGCAAATTTTGTGCCATTATGACATGCATATATTCCCCCCCCCAAAAAAAAGTTCACATTAAATCTGTTTGTTTGGTTTGAAGGGCGCTGAAAATTCTGGATAGTCCCCATAGCTCTCACCCAATCACTAGACAGTGACTTTGAGGGAGAGCAACCACTTTGTATGCAGAAGGTGCCAGGCAGAATTCTGGAATTTCCAGGCAGAGTTGGGAAATCCCCCTGCTTGAAACCATGGCAATGGGAGACTCTGGGATCACAAATTTCAGTGGTGCCCTGTGCAACACTAAAATTTGTTGTGCCCCCTGCCTCTCTTGCTATGTTCTACAGCATTGTTATGGAGCCTCTGGCAGGGCAATGCCCAGTGAGGTTGAACTGGTTGAGTTACCCTAAAACCAACTCTAACCATGGTAAGACACTGCCAGTGTGGTCCTAGAGATGTTGGAATAGTTCATCAAAAACAGCAATGGGAACAGAAATTGCTGGTGTTTGCTTATTCTTCCCATGTCTGGAACAGAAATCAATCCAGCGATCGCTTTTCACTGTTCTGTTTGGTTTTTGTCCTTAAATGATAGACAACAGATTATGCCACACACACACACCACAATTTGCATTGTGTTTCCTTTCCATTGAAACAAATGGGGTGGAATACGATAATGGCAACATGACTTATGTAGTCTATGTAATTAATTACATATATTACTTAAATGGTGTAATGTCACCACAGCAGTCATGTCATTTTTGGCAGAAGGCAAACTGCAGCAGAACATAAACAATGCTGTATGCAACAAATACAGGGCAAAGGGAAAACAATTCCTTCTTGCAACCCCAGTGGTGTCCTGCAGATGTTATTGGATGACAGTTGCGTGTTGAGGTCCCCAGGGCCACCCCAATAACTCACACATCACACAGAAATTTTTGTTTAAGGTTTTTGGCATAATTTTGGCCAAAGCTTTATTAAAATACAAAAATGTGAGTGGTTGCTTAGGCACTGGTTGCGACTATCTTCCCCCCCCATGGGGGACAGACTGACATCCCCCATACCTGCGAAAGTCAGAAAAGGGGAATACACTTGGGTGTAGCGATGGAGCAGGGAACCTGCCCTCAGCCCTCCCCAAATGCAACCAGGAGCTCTTGCAATGGCCCGATCCCCCTTGACAGGGTGGACAAGCAATAGTTAGCCCCTGATTCCTTTAATGGAATCCCTTGCAGCAGCAGGATTAGAGGGGCAGGCACAGCCAATCCATGCCCCTCAACCAACCAAACCATAAACCAATGCCTAACCACAACCTTACAAGTTGTGACAATTTGCTACACAGTAGGCAAAAACCAAATGGCCCCAGCCAATCAGCCAGATGGACAAAATTCCTACCGGGCCCCTGCCCCAAGAACAGGCAACCCCATGACAGGCATAGCAAGGTCAAAGCGAACAACCCTAAATATAGGGAGGGGAAACAGGCAATCCGATGCACGGGCGAAAAGAGGAAGCCCTAGCCTCGTGCAAAGAGTTTTAGCATTTCTGGCTGTCAATCAACAAATGGAAACATTAACTTCTTCCCAACAACAAGGGAAGCCCAATTGCATCAGTGGCCAACGATCAATTAGCCCGCCCCCAACTTTGGAATGTCCTAGCGGCCCCCACCACAACACGTGCTCTCCATGAAGGAGAACACACTTTGCAATCACCCCAGTCAGCATGGTCAGTGGCCAGGAATTATGGGAGCTATAGTCCAGTAACATCTGGAGGGCCCCACATTTCCAATTCTGAGCTAAAAAAGAGCAATGGCCTGACAGCTTCCCAAACTTGAGGCTCCCAAGGCCTTAGTGTGACCAAAGTACTTTGCTCCTCATACAGAGTTACCATTTTGTGCAGCCTGGAAAGAAGCATACTTTCTCTTAAACAAATGGAAGGATGGCAGAGAATCAGCTTTTAAAAGCATTCAGGATTTGTGTTCCTTTGCAAGAAATCGTGAATTCAAGGCTGCCTTTGTTGCTTCAGAGACTTTGCTGCATTACTGATGAGGCTGGGAGACTAAAGGTTTTACAAGCGAGTTTCATTCTACTCCCCCCAAAAAACCCTTGGCTCAGTAATTCCTTGTTAACATGATAAGATTAAACCTGTGTCCCAGTCAGAAAGTGGTGATTTGACTGTATTGCTTCCATCAAGTATTCACGTTTGTAAGATTTATTTTTTTTAAGATGTTGTAATCTAAAGATAAGTGTAACTGTCTGCAAGCTTCCCAATTCTCCTCAATCTGATTACAATGGCAGTCAAAGGACAGGAGCTAATTAAAATGCCAATCAAGGAGAAATGGGATTCCTTGGTGTTTTAAAATACAAACATTTGTAGTTTCTGCAATTTTATTCTTGTTCAACTGGTGGAAGACAACCTGCAGTTCTATCCTTGACTACCAAAATTTCAAGAAATGCAATTATGAGCATAGAAGCCAATTCCTAAGGGCCATGGGGGCTTCAGCTCCCACAATAAAATAGTTGAGGGGGCCAGGCCCCCGCAAAGTTGACAGGCATTCCCATTCAAATGCTGTGTGTACACTGTGTCATGTGATCGATAACAAGGAACAGGGCTTACCTGGGCCCCCACAATATTCTATTCAAGTTGGCACCCCTGAGGATGTACAACTTGCTAATAGTGTATCATTTCTTACCAATTAGAGTAATCCAAGGAACACCTGTCCCCAATGATACAATGAATATTCAGAGGTCCATTTCATTTTAATGGAAATGAATTGCAGGGGTTGAATTGAATATCTAATTCTTCTTACTTTTGTTTTTTTTTTTAATAAATATTTTTATTATTTTTTTTCCAGGTACAGATGTAAAATCAGATATAAAAAGGAATAACAGAAAAAGAAGAAGAAAAGCAAAAGAAATCCATCTTTTCAAAACGTTTTTTCATGACCAACCGGACTTCCCCACGTCTCCCTCACCCTGCATTCTTAACAATAAAAATATCAACAAATTATTACCTTGTTTAATTCTTCTTACTTTTGTAACATGCTCTTATTCTTGCAAACATTTGTTTTAATAGCATCTTAAATAGAGTTAAGAGGGATTTGCTTCTTCAGTATTGTCCACTGCTGATTTTGAATATTTTTCAATTATTTTGGGGGTGTTTGGAGCTCTGCGGTTTATTTGCTATTTGAACTTCATATCTTCCAATGCTCATTTTTCATATTTGACAACTAATATTAGACATGTTTTAGTGATGAACAAATTTGATAGTATTTAACAGCTGGTGTGCAATTGTGTTAGCATTGGATGGTTGACACTCTATAGTATAGAGTGTGATAAAGTTTTTCAAATGGCATGCAATGGTACGTAGCATTTGACTGTTGACTGCTTATGCGATGCACACCTGTTGTAACATCAATACATGCCAAACTGTTTAAGGGTCTAAGTACATATTCCATTGAAAACATAGTTTGCAATGATGCCAAGAGGTGTTTTTAAAAAGCAGGGGGTAGTTTCTGTCAGCATCACAGGGCATGGGGAGGGGATGTTTAACTTCCCTCCCCCATCATGATTCCATTGGTGCCAATGGAAGCTTTCTTTCCCTAGTTCTAATTGCAGTTCCTTTTTCCCTAGTTCTAATTGCAGTTCCTTTTTTTAAGGAACATGGTGGGAGAGTGAAGGGTTAAAGGCCTTCACCCCATGTGCAATGGTGCCCATGGAAACAGTGGTCCCCATGCCTAGAATTAAAGGAAACATTCCCTGATGTGGCTGAAAATGTTGTATGTAACATAATGTGTAGTTCGGCACTAAAATACTCACATTTGTAATCCATCAAATTGAAAGTTACACAAGCACAATCAGAGAGGGAAACTTGGGAGTAACATAAAACTTTGAATATTTGGGGGGGATATATGTATACATTTCAGCTCTTAAAATCACAATTAGCACATGGAAACTAATACAATATTTGTCATAACTTCCTCTCATGAAGAAGCAATAGCTTCAACTTAGAAAACCAGTTTGTCAAATCAGATTTTCCTTGATATTAGATCAATGGTACTATCACCAATTTTTTTTTTAAAAAAAAACTTTATTGAAATTCATAGATAGCATACAGTATCTTAAATCCACACAAGGACCAAGCAAGGGAACTCTTGAGATCAGGGATGGGGAAGGCCTCTAAATGTTGCTGGATTCCAAGCTCCAATCAGCTCTAGCTCCAGTTGGAGTTTGACAGCATCTGCAGGGCACCACATTGGCTGCTCCTGGTTTAGGCACATGTGCATTCAGGGGCAATGAGGAGGGGAATCTGGAGAGTTATGGGGGCCAGATAGAGAGAACTGGAGAGCTGCATTTGGCAGCTGGACCTGAAGTTCCCCACTTCTGAATCAGGAAGTTGGGCAACCTTGCAGTTTCAATTACCAATGGGTCCTTCATACAGGTGCCTGGCTCTTCCTGGAATTCAGGTCAGGAAGGTTCAAGTGTTATAAACAAGACGTACTGGCTACCTGCACGTTCTCCTTTTGGCTTGTGGAGTTGGTTTGCAATGTCCAAAGAGGAAATTTTGTCAAAACATTGTGTAGGTGCATATAGCTTAGCACCACAGGTCTTTCCACAATGTTCTGGTACAATCTCTCCTTTCAAACATCACAAGCAAGCCCTGCCAGCCAAAGGGGGCAGAGATTGCCCTTGGCAGCTGTTGGTGCTTGTTTGTAACATCTGAAGCTGCAAATCCAATTCATGAAATCAGGGATAATGTTTAAAGTTCACACTCTAGCCTGATGCAACTCCATTTGGTAGTAAAATGAAATTTGTACAAATTGGCAAATATGTTGTTTACATGCTTGGGCTATGCTTGAGTTTTGCCCATAGCAAATGCAGACAGTAAGTTTGTATAGTATGTAGTGTATAGTATAGTATAGTATAGTATAGTATAGTATAGTATAGTATAGTATAGTGTATTTGTGTAGTGTATAGTATATTTTATGCATAAGTGTGTAGCTTTATTGGTAAGTTACAATGGTATTTTATAGTTCAAGTGAAAAAGCGTAAGTGCTCCTAAGCATATGTGCTCTGAATTTCCAAGCCATTCCCTCTGGGTTCGGTGGGACTTGCTCGCTAGTAAATGTGCGTGGGATTGCAAACTAACTACTAGTTTTCAGTTTGTGGTGCTATGAGAAATTTATCGAAGTATAAGACTTTGCCAAAGAAAGAGGCCATAGTGCAGAGGCAGAGCAAATTCTTTGCATTCATAAGGTCATGGGTTCAGTCCTCAAAGTCTCCAGTTACAGAAAATCAGGTCACAAGTTGAATAAAATTCCCTCTCCAAGGCCACAGGGAACCATGGCTAGTTCAAGCCATTGTTGGGGTCAAGGTTTTTGGAGTACACGACCCCAAATTCACTGGTTGCCAGGGCATTTCTGGGCCCAATTCAAAGTGTTAGATTTCATCTTCCAAGCTCCAAATGGCTTTGGATGTGTTATTCTATGGACCGCCTACAGCCATATAAGCTTGCCAAGGTATTAAGAGCTGCCTCAGATGCTCTGCTTTTATGCTTACGTGTTGGCAAACTTGGGATGGCAAACTTGAGAGAGAAACAAACGGGACCTTTTCTGTACTGGTCCCTACTATGTGGAACTCCCTCCCCACAAGGTGCATATAGCTTAGCACCACAGGTTTTTCAGTGGGCCTGAAAAACCCATATTTTTCAAACTTCTTTCTCTTAAGGAAGCCTATTCTTCAAAAGCAAATTAAGGAAACTTAGGCCTGTTACCTATACTGTGGTACCTTGGTTGTCAAACTTAATCCATTCCAGGAGTCCCAGAACTGTTCGAAAACCAAGGCGTGGCTTCCGATTGGCTGTAGGAGCTTCCTGCACTCAATCCTAAACTGCAGAAGTTCGGCTTCCAAAAAACATTCACAAACCGGAACACTCACTTCTGGGTTTGCGGCGTTTGGGAGCCAATTTGTTCAGGAACCAAGCCATTCGACAACCAAGGTACCACTGGATTGTAATTTATATTGGTGTTTTAAATTGCTTTAACAGACCTATGTTTTAAATAAAGCACAGGGAGCCTGTGACCCTTCATTCTTTTCTCTTTTGGGGAACTCCAGCTCCCTTGAGCCTCAGGCAGTTTGACCAATGGTATGGGATAATGGGAGTTATCCATCAAACATCTGGGGGGGGGGCACAAGTCCCCCATCCCTGATGTACACCTGCAGGAATTTTCATTCCATCGACTGAGATATGCAGGTTGTGCTACACAGCCTTTCCTTTTCCTGTCCTTCCAGAATAAACTAAGACTCTCCGTTTTGACATTCCACTCATGTGTTATCCCCCAGGTCTTAGCAATGCCAATTAGGTCACAGTTTCCTTCGTTCCTTACAACTTCTCACTCACAAGGGACTGTGTATCTTCATTTTGTCTCTCAGAGGGCAAAAGGACACTTGGAAAGCTAATTAGCTTGATCCTCTGTGGACTGCAACCATTTCTTGAGTGGAATCAGAGCATTTTATTAGACGTCATGTAGGAACTCCTGGTGACAGGCTGGAGCAGGGAGTTCATGCTAAGATTTGGCTGATGGAGAGTCATTGTGGTAAAAAGTCTCCATAGAGATAGTCTATGTGGTTATAAAATGACCACACTGAGCAGTGTATGGGATTATGGCATATATAGTGCCTCCCATCACTATTCTGGAGGCAGTGCAGATAGTAGTGAAAGGGAATTTCACCCCCAAGCCCGCATTCTAGCTTCTTATGTTACTTCATATTTGCTTTCTCTCAGAGATGGAACTAGACACAGGCAACCACCTGAGGCACTAGACTTTGATGGGGAGCAGGGGAGATACCATGAGCTTTCTACTCTACTAGCTATTCAACAGATGAAACAATGACGGCATAAATACATACACTGTCATGTGATAGACAACAATCCCATGACTGCAGACATGGGGAATGAATCTCCAACACAGAGATCCTCATCCCTGCTCAATGCAGTCCTCCTGTGGTGATGGTGGTCTGTTTGTTCTCCTGCCAGTATGGTGTAGTGGTTAAGAGCGGTAGTCTCGTTATCTGGGGAACCGGGTTCGCGTCTCCGCTCCTCCACATGCAGCTGCTGGGTGACCTTGGGCCAGTCGCACTTCTTTGAAGTCTCTCAGCCCCACTCACCTCACAGAGTGTTTGTTGTGGGGGAGGAAGGGAAAGGAGAATGTTAGCCGCTTTGAGACTCCTTAAAGGGAGTGAAAGGCGGGATATCAAATCCAAATTCTTCTTCTTCTTCTTCTTCTTCTTCTTCTTCTTCTTCTTCTTCTCCTCCTCCCTTTTATCCCCTTACTGAAGTAGGTATTTTTTGTGACACTGTCATATATTCAAAGGACCTGTTGTCCTGCCTTAACACAGTATGGATCAGGAAGTTCCAAGTCACACAGGGTGTCTACATGAGTAGAGGCAAGCTCCCTGCTGCAAATGGTCACTCTGCAATTTGGCAGCGGGGAATGGCAATGGTGCTAGCAGAGCTTGCACACCCATCTCCATGTGTTACATGTCCTCATTAATATAATGCTTGAATAGAGCTATAGTCAGTGCCCTATTAAACTTAGCAGCTCCATGGAATTCAATACGATTGGGTCATCAATCATTCCTTCATACTCTTGTTCCGCAGCAAGATCCTAGGAAGCATATTTACTTTTAAAGTCTCACTGAGTTCAGTGGGATTTCATTCCTGTTAAGTGACCTTAAGGTTGCAGCTTCAAACACTTTTCCTTGTTATCAACATTTTCAGTATCCTCTTAATATAAGCAATTAGTCTTTCTATAAGTAACCTATATAAGTATCTGGCCCTTATCAGCATTATTTATTTATCCTGTAGAATGCAGCAAGAGCAGAACCCTGAGTGGGTAGAAGGGTCAAGCTTCCTTGCCATGTTTGCATAAAACAAACTGTCATCAAATATCTCTTGTTGCCTTCTCATACTTGCATTGCTCCCAGGGACTGCCTGCTTGTCTCTCCAAGTCAGCACTGTCCCCTAACACACTGTCTAATAGCTTATCACATGCTGCAAGAGAAGAATTTTTGGCAGCCATCCATGCACAAGGGAGATCTCGCTTGCACCCCGTTATCTATGTTTTCTGGAGGTGCCACAAGGAACTGGCTCAGTTTCAGATATTCTTTATGCTGAGAATATTATCACTAGAGGCAACATTTGCAGAACTGGTGCTTTGTTCTAGCAAACCCCAAAGGTTCTTCTGCACACTCGCTTCTTGGAAGACCTGTGCAGAGGTCCAGCTGTTCCTACTAACTGGGAAACACATTTGTGCAGGCTTCATTGGTGTTAAAAAATACGACTTACTTCTGCCCCAGTGAGGCTTAGGATGCAAGTGAGGCTCAGGGTGCAGGGCTAGCCAGAGCAAGCCAAAGATATTTTGCTACCTAAGGTAAAAGACAAGATGGTCTCCTTCATCCTCTGCAGATTCAGAAGCTACCTGTATTCACATTGGCATTGAAACCAACAAGACTGGTGATGGGAAAGCAGTCTCCACTGAACCGGAGGACAGCAGGCAATCTTCATGTCGGGGTGCAAGGCAGGTTGTGCAGCACACACAGCTCTGCCCTCCAAACAACTTGCTAGGGAGTACTATTCCCATCTGCTGTTGTTGAACTAGCTAGGGCTGATAGGACTTGAACTCAGCAACATCTGGAGGGCCACAGATTCCCTATCCTGGTGCATAATGCCTCTTTGGATATATGCCTTTCCAGACCTTGGGTTGTATCTAAAGTTAGTTGCATGCAGAGGAGACCCAATGAATTTAATGGGCATGACTAACCTAAGTCTTCTGTCCGTTGCTTTTAGAATAAATCTATGGGGGTTTTAGTACCTGTTGTTTTTACGCTTTTGTATATTTTGTATAGTATGGAAACCATGAATTCTGGTATGTGTATCAACAGGTTGAGAGGGGATTTCCCCAAAAGAGCACCATTGCAACTAAGCATGCCCAGTGGTCACAGAATGCTCAGAGGCTGTATGGTGTGTGTGTAGAAAGTGAAATGGGATGAGGGATGGAAGGCAGATGCTGGAATCGTGCACAGCTGTGCTCTGCCCTGCAACAGTTTAGGCACACATAAAAATCTGCTTGAATGAACTCTCTCTCTCTCTCAGCCATGTTGCACACAGAAGTCAGAATACTCTGTTGTCTTATTTCTCAAGGTTTAGAAGCCTGACTCAGACATGACTCAGCCACTGGTAAATATTAACCATCAAAACAGATTGTGTCCACCTACTGAGAATACAACAGAAATGGGAAAGCTCCCACTTTGTAAGAGACACACATGGCTAAACAGGGATTTCATCAAGGCGGGACTTTGGGGGCAACAGTCTAGGGCACTCACTCCGCAGACTGAGCAGAAGGGTCATCCTCAAATGCAACAAGGCTGGCTGGCTGTGTTTTGAAGTACTGATAACTCACAGCTTACAGTACGTGCATTTAACTTGTGCACATTTAGCTTTCTGCACTTGACAAAAAAGGGGGCAGGAGTATGGAAAAAAAGATTTTGGGTTCAATGGCGGGTGGGATTGCCAATGTGTTTTGTCTATATACAATTTTGACTTCAGGTACTATCCCTGGAATGTCACCCCTGTGTAAGTTCTTTTTTTAATAATAATAATTTTTATTAATTGTAACATATACATTATAATACATACCACAGAACTTCATCACTTATATAATCTTTTTTGGACTTCCATCAGCACCTCTGATGATCTTCCGTTTTGACCACACACCCCCGTGTAAGTTCATGCCTGTGCGTGAACCAGTAAACATTATCTGAATAGGTCCCTTTAAGACCAATGGACAGTGCCCATCAGTTCCAGGTTTTCCACTTGTAAAATGGAATTACATTCTTTTTCCTTCTCTGCATGCTCCCTGCAACCTAAATCTGCCCCAGAGGGTTGGGGAAACCCATAGAACAGATTCAGGTGGTCTGCTGGGTAAGGGGAGAAGGAAGAAGTTCTGTTGTGCAAGTACCTGTAGAAAGCTTTTTGTGGACAGAATGTGTTAGCGGGCTATTGCCCATTAAGTCCAGAGCCTAAACTTCCTTAACTATGCCACTGTTGCTGTGTCACGTGCCTTTAGGCTACATACCCTGGGTCCAAATGATATAATACAAATTCATGGAGCATAGGTCTGACAATTGCTACTAGTCATGATAGCTAAATGGAACCTCCAGATTCAGAGGCAGTATATTACTAAATACTAGCTGTGGTGAAGCAAACAATAGAGAAAGCTTGTTGCCTTCATGCCTAGCTGGTGAAGCCATCTAGCTGGCCACTGTGAGAAGGAGGATACTGAATAAAATAACCTTTTCTCTTTTTTTCATGCATAATTTTTATTGGTTTACAGAAGTCAAAACACAAAATAAGCTATATCAAACTCATATCATTCACCAAAAGAAAGAAAAAAAAAGACTTCCTTCAGTCGTTCCACGAATCGTCCATAATGACAGTAAACAATATATCCGCGTTTCCATGTTTGTAATGCCATAAGTCGTTCTCATTCAACCGTTTTCTTTTGGCATTACCCTTTACCTCTTACAGAGCACCTCTGAAACCTACTAGTGTTATTTGTTCATCACTTAAGCTTTCCAGATATTTCGTAAAGCTTTCCCAATTTTTAACAAACCTCTGATCTTTTGTATATCTAATTTTACCTGTCATCCTGTCCATCTCCACATAATCTAATAGTTTGGATCTCCATTCCTCCGTTGTCGGTAAGCTCTCTTGTTTCCAGTTCTTAGCTATTAAGACCCTTGCTGCCGTTGTTGCATATTGGAACAATTTGTAGTCTTTCTTCTTTATCTCCTTTTCTACCAAACCTAGCAGAAACGCTTCAGGTCTTTTAACAAAGGTATATCTTAGCATTTTCTTCAGTTCATTATATACATTCTCCCAAAACTCTGTGACCTTTCGGCATTCCCACCACATATGGTAGAATGTCCCCTCCCTCTCCTTGCATTTCCAACATTTGTTACAGGATCCATACATTTTAGCTAGTTTAACCGGAGTCAGGTACCAGCGGTAAAACATTTTCATTAAATTCTCTTTAAGTGTCACACAGGCCGTAAATTTAATATGTTGTTTCCAGAGTTTATCCCACTCTTCTAGGTAGATGTTACGACCGAAATCTCTGGCCCAGTGTGTCGTTACCGCCTTAACCTCCTCGTCGGCTAAGTTCCAGTCCAATAAGTACTTATACAACTTAGATAGTATTTTTGTGTTGCTTCCCAAGATCTCAATTTGAAATCTGGAACTTTTATCAGCGTAGCCTTTATCTTTGGCATCTTTCCTAAACATATCGTTTATCTGGTGGTAATGCAGTCCAGAGCCTAAACTTCCTTAACTATGCCACTGTTGCTGTGTCACGTGCCTTTAGGCTACATACCCTGGGTCCAAATGATATAATACAAATTCATGGAGCATAGGTCTGACAATTGCTACTAGTCATGATAGCTAAATGGAACCTCCAGATTCAGAGGCAGTATATTACTAAATACTAGCTGTGGTGAAGCAAACAATAGAGAAAGCTTGTTGCCTTCATGCCTAGCTGGTGAAGCCATCTAGCTGGCCACTGTGAGAAGGAGGATACTGAATAAAATAACCTTTTCAGCAGGGTTTCTCTTACCTTCTTATATAATTCCGTGTCAATGGGGTAAATACTGTTTCCATTTGCAACGGTGTGCAAATCCTCAATCCTGTACACTCATGAAACTTCAGCCATAATAGGTTATAGCTGATGTTAGTCCTACCCCAAGTAGACCTAATGAAAATACTTATATTCATTAGTTTCAATGGGTCTACTCTGAGTAGAACTTAGTTGGACACAACTTAGTGTAGCCATGTCAGAGACACTGCTTGGGTAATATGAATTCTGTGGGTTCTGCATAAAGACAACATATTTTTCGGATGGGTTATTTTAAGAATCTGGCGTATAATTGTAGGTTATAATTTGCAATTCTTATTACCTGAAGTACTTGTAGTGCATACAGAAATTAGATTTTATATAAAAAATAAAACAAAACTGAGAAAGCTCAACCAAATTCACAAGTTTATTTTCACAGGCAGAAGATATCAAAATAGTCCTCACTTTGTTTAACAGCTGTTTTGCTAGGTGTGTGTGGTTCCTTATACTATACATTTTCTTGACAAATACATAGATTCATAATGTAATATTTAAATTGGATCATCGGTAAGACACACCCACCCACTCACACCCATTTTAAGAGGAATCTTATGATTTGGGCGCTTTATGCTTAATGCCAAAGCATTTGGCAAAGACTATATGGCGCCCAGGGCTCACAAGATACTAGCCACAGTGGCCATGTTCTACCTCCACTGTCAGAAGCAATATACCTCTTTAGACCAGTTGCTAGGATTCACAGGTGGAGAGACTACTGCTTTTGGAACAGAATGCCATACTAGGCTGGCCTTTGCCCTGATCCAGCAGGGCTCTTCGTATGTTCTTGTCTGTTCTTGTTGTCTAAGGTCAGGAAGATATATTTGAGCTTGTAGGGAAAGAGTGGGAGAACCCATGTCTGAGCCCCTCTCTCCTCACCACTATGACTTCTTGAGTGCCAATAAGAGAGAGAGAGAGAGAGAGAGAGAGAGAGAGAGAGCGCACACCAATGTGGTGTAGTGGCTAGAGTGCTGGACTAAGACCTGAGCCCAGGGCTCAGATCCCTACTTGGCCATGAAGCTCATTGGGAGACCTTAGGCCACTCATTGCCTTTCAACCCATCTCACGGGGTTGTTATAGGGATTAAATGAGGAGGAGAACCATGTATGCCTCGTTGGAGAACAAGGTGGGATATGAATGCAAAGAATAAATCATGATAATAAATAAATGTTGATAGGGCCAAAGGGGGTGGGGAATGTCAGGGAAAGAGAATGTTGGGAGGAAGATTGGATACAAAGGACCTTGTCCTTTCACAGCAGCCCAAAATGCCTCTCGGATTTTGGAGAATTCCCCCCCCAGCTCTGTTGATGGAATAAATCAGTCTCTTTTATAGTAATGGAAGGGGGGAAATTGTGGAGGGGGTAATGTGGCCAGGACAGAAGAGTGCTCCGCTGTTGTCAATTTTGCCCTGCTGGAAGGAGAAAACTGCCTTCCTTCAAATAAATTCTTCCTACATCAGCATTGCAGTCTTAAATGTTTGGAATCATTGCAGGTGGTAAGTTTGCTTTATTGTGATAAAACCAAAGAAATGGGATATATTTTGTTTTCAATCCAGCATTTTAGCCTTGTGAACTATTATTTCTAGCACATGATGGATGGAAATGTGTGGGCTTTTAAACATGTCTTTCACGTTTGTAACTCGTTTGCTTCTTGCAATTATAAATTGGATTTGCTTGTTTTATATATAGCCATTACCTCTGGCTTCTAAGAACAGAACCACACATTAGTTAGCAGGTAGAAAACATGGGAGGCCACAGCTAGCTTGTGCAATAAGCTATAAAATAAAAGTTTACCCCCAGTCATTCAAATCCAGCTCATCTGTTAGATGGCTGGCACATGTGGGCCTGAAAGTGGACCTGCCAAACAAGGCACTGAGAAAAAGGAGGCAACATGAATTCTGGGAAGGCAATGGAAGAGGAGAACATAAACCAAAGGTTGGAAAACTAGGCGCTGCGGGCTGGATCTGGCCCAATTGCCTTCTAAATCGGGCCCACGGATGGTCCAGGAATCACCACGTGGATCAGCATGGATCTGATTGTTCGGGCTGCGCCAGCGTGCTCGTTCTTTCCCTCTCCCTCATACGACGGCAGCGGAGGCACCTTCTCCCTCCCTCCTCCTGGCTTCTCCCTGCCCTGCCTAGAGGAGGAAGGGGGCTGGGCTTTGTTGGTGCCAGCAGCAGCACAGTGTGAGTGCTTGAGTGGCCGCCATTTTAAGCAGGCTCAATTAGGGCTTTGTTGCTACCAGCCCCTCTCCGGAGCCCTTTCACGTGCCGCTCATCATCCCGCTGCTGCCAGCCCCTGCCGCTCACAAGACACAGGTAAGCAGCCACCAAGGCTCGTTCAGTGCTGTGGAGAAGGGAGTGGAGAGTCGTGGGGGGGGGTGGCTTCCCTGAGTAGAATGTGTCCTTTTATTTAAAATGCATCTCTGGGTTATTTGTGGGGCCTGCCTGGTGCTCTTACATGGAATGTGTCCTTTTAAAATGCTTCTCAGTGTGCATAGGAATTTGTTCTTCTTCTTCTTTTCAAAATATAGTCCAGCCCCCCACAAGGTCTGAGGGACAGTGGACCGCCCCCTGCGGAAAAAGTTTGAAGACTCCTGGCATAAACAAAAGGAAAGGTGCTCTGTCCAGGTTACAGTAGTACCTCGGGTTAAGAACTCAATTCGTTCTGGAGGTCCATTCTTAACCTGAAACTGTTCTTAACCTGAGGTACCACTTTAGCTAATGGGGCCTCCCACTGCTGCCGCACTGCCGCCATCCGATTTCTGTTCTCATCCTGAAGTTCTTAACCTGAGGTACTATTTCTGAGTTAGTGGAGTCTGTAACCTGCAGCGTCTGTAACCTAAAGCATATGTAACCCAAGGTACCACTGTATTTGCATATTTTAGGGCCATAATACATGAAAATACAGGACACATGCTATTCAGGAGTTGTAAGCAGAGACATGAAATAAAAAGACCAGTCAAAAGCTTTTGGGGTAAACAGATGTTGGGTTGTTCCTGCAAGCTGCAGGAACCAGCATTCACCTGTAAACATGGCCCAAGGTGCTCATCTGCTGCTCCCCCCCCCCCATCTCAGAAAAGGAATCAAAACCCAAAATCAGCCTACTTAAAGACCCAGCCCAGGCTAATTAAATAATCTCCAAGGGTATCAGTATAGTGTGTGTGTGTGTGTGTGTGCGCGCGTGCGTGTGCTACAAGCCAATAGAAATGCACAGTAAGAAACTCCTGTAAACCACTTAGAAGTTTTACTGGAATCAAGCAGTATATACATTTTGTTAAATAAATAAATAAATAAAGTGTCCCCTAATCTCCCTGCAAACAAACAAAACCAAATTCGTACTGAATAGGCAACATTGTCTAACCTCCCCACGAATGTTCTACAGACAAATCAGGATGATCAATAAATAGGTTATCAATATAAATATTTTGGATTATACTCAGAGTAGATATATTGGAATTAATGGACCTAAGTTAGTGATGTGCATTAATTTCAGTGTGTCTACTCTGACTATAACTAACACTGGACTAATCTACACTGGTCAATTAAAACATCAAAAATGTGTTATAGAAATGTGACACCAGAGAGATTTCCCTACAAATAGGGATGGGGAGAAAGTCTATTTAGTTCACATTTAAAGTCAAATTTATGAAATTCATATGTTCTGAAACAATATAAGAATGCAAACTCCACAACACTTTAAAATTCGCATTTAGCTGAATTTTGCAATACAGCACTCTACTATTTACCAAAGTATTGCTGAACATAACATAAAATGCAATATGTTAAAGTAAATTGCTTGCAAAAATGTGTACATTAGTAAAAACTGCATACAACCATGTAACTTATTGGAAGAAAATTGCACTAAAATGCTGAGGAATTTTTAAAAGAAAAATCACAGATTGCTGCAGAAATATGGATAAGTGAAATTAAGAATGTAAAAGAGAAACTGAGAGAACCAAAATTCACAGATCCTTCCATCGCTAGATCTAAACAATGGCAGCTCTTTTCAGTAGATCTGAGAGGGCTCGACATTCTTCTAAATTGATGGAAACTGAACATTGTCTTACAGAGTCAGGTGATAGTTTAATCTAGCCCAGCACTGCCAACTTTGATAGTGTCAACTGTCTTCTCCTCCACTCCAATTTAGGTTAGGAAGATGAAGGCTGGGTGCCCCCCAAATCTGTGGGTTCAGCCTTGAATGTACATTGTAACACACACACACACACACACACACACACACACAAACACATATATATCGAATTGTTAAGGGAAGACCATAGCCCAGTAATGGAGTACATGCTTTGCATACATTCAACCCCATATTCAGTGCCTAGTAACTATAAAAGGATCTGAGGAAAGACTGGGATAGTACACACACACACACACACACACACACACACACACACTTGAGGGCCACACTCTCAGCAATCTTCCAAGGGTCAAATTCCAGTGATGGCTGGGAAGAGAGGCCAGAGTAGTAAATGTAGATTTTATCTTTGCACAGTGTGCTAGTTTCTGTACATACCCACACATGAGTTCATCCAGGCAAGCAAGATGCATTATTAGGCTTTCAGCTCACATTCCACTTAGGATGCTCTAAAGCAGGGCCAGAAAGGCCTGGGCAGGGTGTGTAGCCTGAGGAGGGATCCCCAGGGAGTTTGGAGGATGGAATGTGGCCCCCAGACCTGAGGTTCCCCATGCCTGCCCCAGAGAGTCACCCCTACACAGCACAGACACCACTGGCAGCATGGGTCAGTAGCCTGATTTAGCATAAAAGTATCTTCATGCATAAACTCTGGAAATGCAAAAACCCAATTGGAGTCACATGCATTTAAAAAGCCATCTAAAAACCATGTTGAAATTATCTGCTGTTCCAACATAAATTTGACTGCAACATTGTTTGCTGGTCTCATCATTACCTCCCCAAGATGAACTGTATTTGCTATGCACCATTGCCCAGATACTCGCTTAACCTAGTCCCTGTTCCTTTGAGCTAAAGGTTGCACCATAAATAGATTTTGCATTTTGGACGCATTGCTGGTTCTGTGGCTCTTGATAATTTCAGCTCCAATTTACCCATGTAAATCCACAATAGCTCTGCTGAACCCTTACTACTTTTTATATGAGTTGAACGCATAATTTGTCTCCATGTCTCTAATGGGTTCCTTGGATTCCTTATTCTTGTGTGCGTTTTGTTCCATTTCATAAAAGCAGTAAGACTTCAGGCAGCTCATTACTAGGTGATTATTACTGTGCTCAGCTGGCTAAAGCCATTCAGCCATTGACTTCCTGGCTTGTACCAGGATGAAGTCATGCAACAGGCCCAAACCTTTTGGACTAGAACCACACTGAACATTGGTTTCACTTGCAGTTGTTGAATTTGATCTCAATTCACAACAAAACAATTTATCCTGGAAAGCAGAACTGCCACCTTTCCCCAAAAAGATGGGATGGAGAGACCCCAGTCTAGCAGCTTGCTGATATATGCATATACATAAGTTCTTTACATATTTTTTTTCTCTATCACATGAAGCCTCACGGTTGAATATTTAGCTAATCTGCAATGAAAAGCGTTATGTTGGGGAAAGGTGCTTATTTTACAAGAGTTAACATCCAAGGTTGCCTAAAAACAATTCAATAAGTGAACCTTGAGGACCATCCTCAAGGACCAACCTTGAGGACCATCAGGCAAAATATTTGAGGGATTTCAAGGGAAAACTTTGATTAGGATCCTGAAATTTTTCATGGGTAGTTCAAACACTGTCAATGCAATATGAACACACCATAAGTGTGGTATTTGATCAGAGGCTAACAGGAGCTGGAGTCTAACACAAGTCCCTCTTCCCCGCCTTTCCATGATGGGTTCCACCCAACTTATTATTAGTAGAGAAGCTTTTGATGATCAGCAACCAATCTCCACATTCCAGAAAGGAAGGTACCTACTTTGAGAAATTATGGTGAAGTTTTCTGGTAGCAAGACCCTGTGCCAACTTTTCCATGCTGAGTGTCCAGTCCAGAGGTGTGTGTTAAGCTTTCCACTGCTTCTATTTCAATAAAATTACCCTGCAGAGGAGACACTGCCAAAAAAATCTGTGCCAAATCAACACATGTCAACCTGATAAGAGGCAAAAAAAATAACAAGAGTTTGCCTTGTTGAATGGGCACCTCCACCAACCACAGCTTTCTACACTCTCCACTTGGAATGTACTGCTAAAAACCTTTCTGCCCCCTAGCTTCTGTGAGGAGACCAGTATGAGTGCTGAGCACAGCCTTGGAACACATATTGCAGTTCCAACAGATTCTCCAAAACTCTGTGAAAAGGGCCATGCCATCTTCCTCCTGCAGCAGCAGGAGGTAGCAGCTGTCTAGATACTGAATGCTAATAGGAAAAACTTGCAGAGGAACAAGAAGGGGTGATATGATAGCCATGTTCAAATATATAAAAGGATGTCACATAGAGAAGGGAGAAAAGTTGTTTTCTGCTGCTCCAGAGAAGCGGACCCGGAGCAATGGATCCAAACTACAAGAAAGAAGATTCCACCTTAACATTAGGAAGAACTTCCTGACAGTAAGAGCTGTTCGACAGTGGAATTTGCTGCCAAGGAGTGTGGTGGAGTCTCCTTCTTTGGAGGTCTTTAAGCAGAGGCTTGACATGGTGTTTCCTGCTTGGCAGGGGGTTGGACTCGATGGCCCTTGTGGTCTCTTCCAACTCTATGATTCTATGATTCTAAGGCTGCAATGCATCAACTTTTTTCACCTGTGTTTGGAAGCTCTCACCACTGACATGAGTAGGGCACCTGAATAACCTCCTTATCAGGCTGCAGAATGATAAATGCCCATTACCACTTTTTTTTTTTAAATGAAAGAGGGGACATTTTCAGCTGTACATCATCTTTGGCCTGGTAACAAGGAATGCAAGGAGCTCACTGTCCAAGTCAAAGTGGGCTCCCCCCCACCCCATTCACTAAAAATAAAAGATTTAAGGAGTTCAGAATTGTTCTCATAGGCTCTGGCTTTATGCTGCTCCTCTTGAAGGGACTTTTATGGTTTTCATGGATTGCTAGATGTCTGTTTTTATTGGCACTTTATTGATTTTGATCTTTATGATGCTTTATGCTGTTTTTGCACACTGCTTTGAGATTGTGATGGACAATCATCCTAAAAATAGACTGCATAATAATAAACTGAACCCCCATCACCACCACCCCCTACTGTTCTTGAACAGCACTGGATGCCTCCATAACATGCACTGTTGATCTCAGTTGCTAATGCACCAAAGAGGAAGCAGGGACAAACTTGGCAGAGTTTGCTTCCAGATGTTCAAGAATGCAGAGATGGCAACAAGGGAAGATGGGAATGGCAACAGCAGTCCAAGTGGGAAATGAGAAGCAGCCTTGTGTTACTTTGCTCCCTGGGAGTGGCAATGGACCCTGGACTAGTTCACACAAATGGCAGATGAGGCAGCAAAACTATTCCTGGCCTGTACCATTCCAGACTGCAAATGACAGTTTCCTTGGCTGAGGTTGCCTCCAGACTGTCAGGGAGGAAATTACCATCACGTTATGTTGAATGTTCCATCAGCACAAGCTTTTCAGCTTCACAAACAGAATGATTCCAGCTCTCCTCCCCCCATGTGATGTTCTGAGGATTCTCCCAACCCTGCACAAAGCCAATTTCAGGGAGTATTGGGGGGGGGAGGGGAAAAAGCTGCATTGTACAGTGAAAGTCTGTGAATGCAGTTTCCACTGACAGGTGAATCTGTCCTCAGTATTTTGCAGGAGAGAGTCAAGTACATATTGGAAATTTAGATTTGCACAATTAAAGTGCATCAAAATGCTCTCTTGCCCTGGTGCAACACACACACACACACACACACACACACACACTTTTTTTGCAATTAGGAAAGTGATGGGGAAATGCACTGATAAGTGTGGGATGAACAAATGATTAGCCATTGCATAGCCACTGTGCGAGCAAATCAGGACGGATGCTCATGGGCATACAGTGGTGCCCCACAAGACAGAAAACTCGCTAGACGAAAGGGTTTTCCGTTTTTGAGCTGCTTCACAAGACGAATTTCCCTATGGGCTTGCTTCGCAAGACGAAAACGTCTTGCAAGTTTGTTTCCTTTTTCTTAACACCATTAATACAGTTGCGACTTGACTTCGAGGAGCAACTTATAGAACGCAGTGTACATAGTAGCCTTTTTGAGGTTTTTAAAGACTTTGGTGATTTTTGAAGCTTTTCCAAAACTTCTTTTGCAGCCATTTGGTAAGTTAAGCTTTTAAAACTTTTTTTGGGGGGGGTTGGATTTTGGGTTGGGGTGTTCGGAATTCAAGGACTTGGTGTTGGGAAGGGGTTTGTAAGAATCTGGAAGCTTGTGTGTTTTTTCTGCATTTTTATGATTTTCTGTGACCATTGGGCCACTCTGCTGTTTTTTCTAAAAAAATCTGGATTTGAATTTCTGTGTGCTGGGTGGCTGGGGGAACAGTTGGGGAGGGGTTTGCAAGAATCTGGAAGCTTGTGGGTTTTTTTCTGCATTTTTATGATTTTCTGCGACCATTGGGCCACTCTGCTGTTTTTTAAAAAAAATTCTGGGTTTGAATTTTGAAATGCTCTTTACAGTATGTGTGACTTTAAAGAGCACTTAATAAACTCTTGTTGTAGCAAATTTGGCTTTGTTTGGACTTTTTTTGACCATAGGAATGCATTAATTGATTTTCAATGCATTCCTATGGGAAACTGTGCTTCGCAAGACGAAAAATTCGCTAGATGAAAAAATTCACGGAATGAATTAATTTCGTCTTGCGAGGCACCACTGTATAACCTTCCTGCAAACAAGTCAGACCAAATGCTCAACAAAGACGAGACATAGTGTAGCCTCTGTGTAAGCTTTGTGCAAGCAAATCAAGATGAATGTTCAATAAACAGGCCACCTGAAGGAGTCAAGAATCATCCTCTTTGGAAAGAAAACTCCCTACAACACCAGAAAAAAGATGACAGGAAGAAGAGTTCTAGCCTTCCCTTCCCTACATAAGCTAGTTTTGTATATGTATCTTCCATGGGAAAGGTGACCACCATGCAACTCCCCACCTGCACTCTAAAGTTGCACAATGCATGAACAATTTTACCACCTCCTTTGTTGTTTGTATAAGATAATGCACATGCCGCAAACTGGTCCACAGTGTACATCCAGGCCCCAAGAGAACGGTAGGCAATGGTGACTGCAATCTAGGGACTGAGATCTGTGTAGTAACAAGAACACGTGCAATTCAAACTGAGTTTCTGGGCAGCCATTAGGGGTGGGATCCAGAAAAAAAGAGGTAGCTTTATCTTTCTTCCTCTCCCACCATTCCCATTTCCTGGATTGAAATCTCCCCCCTGCCTGAAAGCTGCTGCCAACTGTGTACCTGTAATTGTACCCCCAAATCTACTAGCAACATGGGGGATTTGAATTAAGAAAATGGGATGAGGGAGAAGGGAGAAGGGAGGAGGACCCCCCCTCCAAGAATGGTGGCTCTCTTACAAGTCAGACACAGACAGACACACACACACACACACACACACACACACACACACACACACAGCTTCTAACAAAACTAAAGTATGCTTGCATAATCTCCAACACTTTGCCTAGTTTCACTATTAGAAAGCTTGTCACTTCCATGACCGAATGCAGAACCAATCGCTTGCTGTGAAAGAATCCTCACACAGGTTTTTGGACAGCAGGAGCAGTTTGTGCCGGTATACAAAATAGGAATACTGGATGAAAGCTTACAAAGAGGAAGTCCCAGGAAGTTGGGAAGCCAGAGGTGGGGTGCTTGCCAGGAAAGGCCAAGGACGACAATGACTGGAAAAAAGCAGGAGCCTGGGGGAAGGGTTGGTTACAAAGGAGAGGAGAAGCAGAGGAGAAATGGTAGGCAAGCATGAGAAAACTGCAGAGCCTCTGGAGAAAGAGGGGCAGACAGAAATGCTGGAGAGGCTGGCCGAGAGTTTGATGGCAACACGCAGAACGTACTTGCCTGTGCAAACAGTAGGGAATGGATTGATGGGGATATACACAGGAGGGTGAGAGGGGCTCTGTGTGGGAGATAGAGGAAAAAGGATCTCCCAGGGTGGGAGGCTAGGGGAAGAAACAGAAACACCCAGGTGAGAGCTGGGAAGGTCCACTTTTCTGTAGAGGAATAAAGGATATGCAATTATTATTATTATTATTATTATTATTATTATTATTAATAATAATAATAATAATAATACCCCGCCCATCTGACTGGGTTTCCCCAGCCACTCTGGGCAGCTTCCAACAAAATATTAAAAATACAATAAAACATTAGACATTAAAAACTTCCCTAAACAACTGAGATAGAGGGTTTTTATATCTATTTCTCTTCTTTATTGTTGCTTTTTCTTTTAGATTAGCTTGGTTTTTGTTGTATTGCATGTTGAAAACTTTCAATAAAAAATATTAACAAACAAATAAAACAGCAGGTAAAAGAGGCATGGAGATAAGTGTTGAGAACTTTCCCCTCTTTTTTCTTTTTTTTCTTTTTACTAGTGACTGGGAAGCAACTGTACTATTGTTGTCCATGTCATTAGATTTATTACCCTCCCCTCACCAGCAGGTCTCAGGGTGGGTTACAACAATTTCAAAACTCAACATTAAAAACGGTTAGAACAGATCACAATCACAGGGGGGGCTCTGAAAACATGTGTCTCAGGCATCGAAGGTCAGGGTAAACAGGTGGGTCTTCAGCATTCATTGCAAGCTGTACAGTGAAAAAGCCTCCAAAATTAGAGTATTTTTCATACCCAAGGGCCTCTGGTGGGGGTAAAAGAGACAGTCCTCACTCACCCTCCAGTAAACCATTATTCCCATTACAGTGGTACCTCGGGTTAAGAACTTAATTTTTTCTGGAGGTCTGTTCTTCTTAACCTGAAACTGTTCTTAACCTGAAGCACCACTTTAGCTAATGGGGCCTCCTGCTGCCGCTGCGCCGCTGCTGCACAATTTCTGTTCTCATCCTGAAGCAAAATTCTTAACCTGAGGTACTATTTCTGGGTTAGCAGAGTCTGTAAACTGAAGTGTCTGTAACCTGAAGCATCTGTAACCCGAGGTACCGCTGTATTTTTTCTTTTCTTTTTAAAAGGGTAGGTTTCTAGCATTTGTAGAACTTGAAACATGAGACAAAATGTACAGGGGTTATTCTCATTTTTCGGTGAGAAATTAGCCTGCTTCCTTTCCTTTTCAGTGGTTTTCTTTGCTTGCCCCCTAACCCCACCACCTCAACCCACACAGGAGCTCCTGCCCACACCCTTTACAACGTGCACAGAATGAAATCTGAGGCAGCAGAAGCCTGAGTTAATTGCACATTGGGCCTTCTTTCCAGCTTGGGTTTCTGGCGGGAACATTCTGAGGGAACATTCTGAGGTGTTTCACTTGTGACTGCAGTGGGCAGCAGCAGACAAGATGGAGGCAGTTACCTCACAGCAACTCACACCACTGGTCCATCTAGCTCACTCTTGTCTACACCGACTAGGCAGCGATTTTCCAGGGTTTCAGAAAGGGAACATTCCCAGTCCTAGCTGTAGTTGCTGGGGATTGAACCAGAGGCCTTCTACACACAAAGAGCAGATACTCTGCACTAGGTCATGGAAGAAGAGGGAAGGGCTAGTCTTGAAACTTGACAATTTCTAACTTTTCATTCCTCTCCCTGCTCTGTCTCAGTGGACACTTGGCACCTTTTAATCGGTTCCATGCCCCTATGTCTTTTAACAGTGGCCAGGCATGTTGAAATGGATGCTTTTCGCAGCACATGCCCCTTTTGGTTCTCTGCCCCAAATAACTGCCATTTCAATGCCACATGCTGAAGCTGCTGGTTAGTTGAACCAAATTTGTGAAACATATTTTTATTCCCTGAGCCACACAATTCTTTGGCCTCCCCCTTAGGATGGAATCATATACTTGAGCCCAGTCAGTGAGATTTTAAGAAATGCCTAGGACTGCACTATATAGGACTACACTATAATCTTTAAGATTATAGAAGGGAATCTTTCACAAAGGCAGTCAGTCCATCACACACCCAGCAGGATTCCCCCATTCTCTCATAAGCCCTGTCTGCCAAATTGTCTGCCGCTCAGAGGGAGGAGCAAGGAAATTAAGGTTGCCACCTGCATCTTTGTGACAATGCTCCTATGTCCTGAACTGCTGTACTAAAACCAAAAAAGGAACAGCTTTGGGTGGTTGTTTTCCCCAACACCACCAGTCTAGGCATTAAACAGAGGAACTTCATTTTTGCTAGATTGTAAATACATGGAAATGACGGGAGGACAAGAAGGTTGTCCAACAACAGGAAAACAAGTAAGTGGAAGGAAAAATTATTTCACTTTCTGGATGTATCATTGGGCCATCTTTGTGTCTGTGGATCCCACAAAGAAAAAGCCAGGAAGTACATTTTTTCAAAAATCTGTTCCAACTCCCTGGCTGC
Organism: Podarcis vaucheri; assembly: GCF_965113315.1. Taxonomy (NCBI): domain Eukaryota; kingdom Metazoa; phylum Chordata; class Lepidosauria; order Squamata; family Lacertidae; genus Podarcis; species Podarcis vaucheri. Next base: position 31,286,723 of record NC_138753.1, read on the forward strand.
TGCATACCATAAATGTAAGGTACATTTAAAGCACATGACTTCACTGCAGAATCTTGACTACTGTAGTTTGCTAAGGGTACTGGGACTTACATCTCTGTGAGAGGTAAACTACAGTTTCCATGATTCTTTGGGAAGTCATGTGCTTTAAATGTACTGCGTGTACTCAGCCCCATTACGGGGATGGGGAACCTGCGGCTCTGCAGCTGTTGCTAGACCACCACTCCCATCATTGCTGACCATTGGCCATGCTGCCTTGGGCTGGTGAGAGTTGGAGTCAGACAACCTCTAGAGAGTCATAAATTCCCCTTCTCAGCTCTGCACTATTATATGGAAAAAACATACCCATCAGCTTTTTCCTTGTCACAAATACAATGTAGTGCATTTTTTTTTAAAAAAAAATCACTGACCCTCCCCTTTCTTAACCTGCAGCAACCATCACCAGCCTTCCATATAATTTGGACTACAACTCTTATCAGTACTGGCCAGCACAGCTGTAGTCTTAAACATCTGGGGGCACCAGGTTGGCAAAGCCCTCTAGAATTAGGGCTGACCCACAAAAACAATTCCCAACCAAGCACTCCCTGATTAAGAACATAAAGTTAATAACTTCTCTCTGTGTTCTTTTATATATATATAAAGCCGCGCTATATTAACCGTATACATTTATGTTGATTATAAAAAGTCATTTTCCAAATTGATTTTTTGTCTGAGGAGATTTAAGTGTCTGCAAGAAAAGAACAGGCTGATTTATAATCTACAAGATGCCGAGGTGTAGGGATTAGCACACACATCAGACAGAAATGTGACCTTTACTGTTTGACAAAACCCTACCCCCTCAAAAAACACACCAAATAAAATAAAATAAAATAGATAACTGCTTCTTTCCATATGTCAAATCAGGAACCCTTAAATCAAGGGATCTTGTGGCCCTGCAGATGGTGTTGGACTCTAGCACACAACATCCTTGATCTTGACCATTGCTCGTACTAGCTAAAGAGGACAGGAGCTGGATTCAGACAACCTCTGGAGGTTCCCCATCCCTGCCTTAACCCAAAGTGGTTACTCTCTGGCTTAAACATTTTGCCCCTGCACAATTTGTGACTAGGGCATTGGCAGTCATCTAACTGTGGAAATCTTAACCGATTTATTGCATGGCTTTTAGTCAATTAACTATTTAATTAAAATTTGCATGCAAGGAAAACAACTGATCTAAAGCAGGAATGGCCATCCAGATGCTGGATTCCAACTCTCAACATATCCGGTCACCAGTGCTGGATTTACGTATAAGCTAAACAAGCTATAGCTTAGGGCCCCACTCTCTTGGGGGCCCCAAAAAAAATTAAAGGAAAAAACACCTGGATGCACATTTCCAAAATATAAGATAAAAAACAAATAAAATGGCTTTAGATACCTATTAGGTCCGTAAATTACCATATAGCATATATTCAACACAAAAAACAGCGACAATTTGTTGTTGACAAAGGACAGCTGAACATATAAAGGGCCCCATTACCTTCAGTAGCTTAGGGCCTCATCAAACCTAAATCTGGCCCTGCCGGTCACCATGGCCAATAGCCAGGAAGTTGGTGTCCAAGGCACTAGGTTGACTATCACTGATCTAAAGCATTCTGTCTGTCTGTCTGTCTGTCTGTCTGTCTGTCTGTGTCTGTGTCTCTCTCTCTCTCTCTCACACACACACACACCATCCTTTGTGCTGATGCACATTCAGCAAGTATCCTTAGGAGACTCATCCCGTTCTGCATCGGGTAGAAAGAGGAATACATATTTTAAGTTCATGCTCATTAGGTGTTTGGTTGTTTGTTAAAGTTGCTTCTAGTATACAAATTATTCTTTTTTTAAAAAAATCAGCCCAGTTAATTGAAGTCCTTTTTCAGCTGATCAATAGATTTCATAATTGGTTAATCTAACCAGTTAATTGATTAAGCATTGCACCACCAGCCATATACTGTGGCCTCTCATATACTTTTGAAATCCATTTCCCCCCAGTCCTTGGCAGGCATAAAATTCAGGAGGTTGCTAGGTGGATTTATGGACTGGCCTAGATGGCAGATGGCATTCATTCTGACATGTCACAAATTGTGAAGGTCTGCTTTAAGATTACATGAAAATGAGAACTATGAACATCAGAAGTAATCTTATGCCAAGTCCATCCAGCTCAGTATTGGCTACTGGCTAGCAGTGGGTTTCTAGGGTTTCAGATGTGAGTCCTCCTGAACCTTACCTGGAGATGCTGGGGATTGAACCTTGGACCACCTGCATGCCAAACATGGGATCTACCTACCACAAGGCCTTTCCCCTTTCCCTGATGGATTTTGTTTTGTTACGGAAACATTGTAGTAAGAAAACCTGCAGTGGCTGGTGAAATATCTATTAACATTATATTAGCCTTCACCAATCCAGTGCCTCTCCCCCACCACCCGACATTTCGGACTGCAACTGCCATCAGCCCCATGCTGGTTAGAGTTGATGTGAGTTGTAGTCTAAAACATCTGGAGGGCAAAGGTTGCAGTACATGAAAGAGGAGCTCAGTTGGGTCTAGACTGAACAACTCTACTCCACAGGATCTCTCCTAATAACAACCACACACATACTGAATTATAAGAAATTGCATCTAGTGAAGATATATATATATTCCCAGCAGCTTTCCTACAACTCAGAAATTGCTTTCCTGTGGAAGCTCATCTGAGTATATTTCGGAAATAATGTTTTGTGTGTGTTTTTTAAGGACATTATTTCACTTTTCTCTTACGACTGCCAGTAGAAACAATAAAGAGAAAGGGATAAATGAGGACAAGGATTACATAAACCCTTATGTGAAAAAAATCAAATAATAATTATTTTGTTTTGAAGAACACTCTTCATTTAACAATAAGATTGCAACTCAGGTGTCAAGACTCGCTTAAGAAATCAGAACAAGCAGTACTTATATAACCATCCATATACCCTGCATAATAACAGAGAACTCCCTTAATAAGTAAACAAATTATTATTTTGCTAAACAAAATTAATAAGTTTAGGATTTAAGTTCTGATGGTATAAAAACAATAACCAATAAAATAGGAAAAATACAGGGTGTGTACCTACCATCTACTCTCCCCTCACTCTTCCACCAAGTACTCCTAGGTGTGCTGGCTTGCTCCATGGCAGGTCAGAAATTCAACAGGTAAATCTTTTTATGGCATTGAAATGCAGGGATAGGGATTAACATTATCTGGGGTTTTTTTCATCTAGTAGAGCAGCTGAGATCTAGTTAAAAAGGAAAAAGAAAGACAGGGAGAAGCTAGTAGGGTTTGAAGGCTGGGACAAGGGTAAAATCTGATTCAGTTCACATTTAAAAGTGAATCTACCTAATTTGCAGTTTCTGAAACTACACAAAAACCAATACAGCCACCATTTGGAATTCTCGCTTCTCTGAATTTTACACCGCAGTTATCCAGCTAAGTAATGTGTGCAAAAATGAATGTACTAGGGTAAAATGTGCATTAAAATGCCATTACAAACATTATTCTGTGTATTTTATAGTTTATTGAAAACAACACCCACAAGGCATTATATTTAGTGGTGGGGGAACTGCTTTGCAAAAATGCGTATATTAGGCAGAATTGCATACAAAAATGTGTTCATTAGGAGAAATTCATGTTAGAATGCTGAATGATTTTTCATGAGGACTTTAAAAAATAATCTTAACTAGTGTGGAATTGTGAAGAATTGAACCCTAAGATTGGAAAAACGAGAGACACAGAAATTGCCCAGGGAGCTTGAGCTCCAGGACCTCTTTCTCTTGTTGTTTTTTTAGTTAAAATGCTGTTACATTTTCAGGAGGAATTTTTATAAAGTATATGCAAACGTCTGCTAGCAGCCTGTGCCTTAAGCCCTTTAAATACCTCACAATAACTTTTCAGACAGCTTTTTCCCCCTCCTCGTCAGCAGCACTGCTTTCCAGGAAAGGTAATCTTCAAGAGCTCAGGTGTTAGTCTCAAGAGTAATCAAGCAGGTTATTCACCTGCCACCCTTTCCAAGAACTTGCGGCATTAAGGGACTGTAGCGCTTTGCGCTCTTGATAGCTGTTTCATTTTGAAGTCTTTCCCTTTACAACCGGAGAAAGAGAACTTCGCTTAAAATCAAGTAAAGAGGCTTCTTTACAATGCAGGCTTATTTTAGTCAGTCGCAACTATCAACCATCCTTTCCGTTTCCTGCCTGGGATCCAAACTGTAGCTCAGGAGGATTGCCAGCTTCTTTACTGGCGCGTGCTCTTCTGCTTCTTAGAACCATCTTGCATTCTATATGGAGGGAGCGAAGTTGCACCTGCTAAAACACCCAAACATCCTCTCTCTGTTGCGCGGTTCTAAAAGGTATAGGAGCCCCCGGCATTTGAGCCACGTTCCCTGTCCAACCTTATACGTACATGCATGCTTCGAGTTTTCCGTAGAAATAACTTTCCGGTATGTGTGCTCAGGATCGGGTCTTTTTTCTTTTGTGCCGGGAGCTGCGTGTCTATGCGCTTACTTGAGAGTAAGTTCTAACTGGGCTCTCTGTGGAACTTTCTTCAGCGTAAACCGTGTATTAGATCGGCACGGCAAGGCTGCTATCCGAAGCATATATACCTGGCAGGAAGTCTCATCGGAATCTATGGGACTTACTTTCCAGAGCAAATAAATACATGCATCGGATCGGGCTGCAAGATTCCCTTTCAAAAGCGGGCAGAGGGGGAAGGGAGGAGGGGGGAGATGCTAAATTCATTCCTGTAGAAGAGAAGCCTTCCTACCAACCCTTTACAGCTGCAATTCTATGCCCACTTACTAGAGAGTAATCCCATTGACCGCAGTGGGTCTACTTCTGAGAAAGCACGCCTGGAATAGTCGCGTAAGGGCCGTTTCCTCAGAAGTAAACTCCAGCGTTTTCCGCGCGAGGTTCTCTCCGGCAGGTGTGCACAGGCAGGCTTCCCTGAGCTTGGCGAGTCATTGAATTCAGTAGGGGTTTGCTTCTTCAGAGCAAAACATGCCCAGGGATCGGGGCTGTCTCAGGCTGGACTACCAACAACGACAAAAATATTACTTGAACTTGTAATAATAGCAGCACAGATTTTGTAAAGAAGGACGAGGCGAAAGAGGAAGGGGGAGAGAATAACCCCACCGCCCTCCTTCTCTCAGGTTGCTCGCAAGTCGTTCCTCTTTAAAGACTACTCCAGTCGGCGTGTCAGTCAGTCCAGGCAGCGGCTGTGGGAGGAGCTCCTCGGGAGGAGGCTGGCGAGGCTGAGAGAGCCAGGGAATGGAGCGGAGAAGAGCGCGTACATGAGCGAAGAGGAGGTAGGCGCCGGGAGAGCGAGCGAGGCTGAGCAACTAAACTCCATCTCCGCCTTAGCAGCAGAAGCAGGAGCCGCCGCCGCCGCCGCTATTGCTGCCAACCCAGCGAAGGCTTCGCCGGTGTGTAGGAAGAGGGCTTCGGCAAGAGAAGAAGGCAGGCGAGAGCATCGGGAGGCAGATCAAGCTAGCCCCCGAAACTGCTTAAGCGCGCAAGTTCGTCTCTCTTATTTCCCCGCCGAACTCTTAAGGAATGAAAGCTTTTCAGACAGATCTCGTCCTCCTCTGCTTCTTCCTCTTCAGTCAAGGTAGGACCCATCTATATATGTATCTCTCTCTCTCTCGCTCTCTCTTTCTTTTTAACTTTCCAGGTGGGTTGGGGATGATGATGGTGGTGATGAAGGCATTTGCGGCCAATGTGTCTCTCGCAGCTGGGCAAAAGGAGGAGGAGGAAGGAACTCCGATGACTTTTGTTTTTGGAGCTGGTTTCCTCATCCCCCTGCTATTCCTCTCCAGCCCCCAACCGCCGCTTCTTCTTGGCGTATCGCTGTTTCAGTTGGAAGTGAAGGGTTTAAGCAGCTGGTGTGTGTTTTTTGTAAATCTGCCCCCACCAAAAAGAAAAACGGGGGGATGGACGGGCGGAATGAGTTTGCTATTGTTATGCTTCAGCTACTGTTCGGGAGGGGAGATCTTGGCGTGTATTTTTTTAAAAAAATATATAATTATTATTATTAAAAAAGCTTCCAAATGTTTCTGTTCCTCCATATATAGCCAAACCGGGGGGGGGGGGGGTTGGCTTCTGAGGAGTAGGACTGAAGAGGAGGTGATGATGAGTTTTAAAATGATGATGATGAGAGGATGATAGGCATTCCGAGCCTGTGCGCGTTTACTCGGAAGTAAGTGCCGCTTAGACCCTCCCAGCAAGCGTGCATAGCGGCGTAGCGGGAAGGTGCGTTACCACTCTCTCTTAGGCATCAGTAATTATAGTCTCCTGATGGTTTCTGTTCAGGTATCTGTGTCCATTGGATACATAAAGGCTGCACAGAGAACAGCCGTGCGTTTTTTCCTGGGGTGTCACGTTGACTTGAATTTGACTTGTCTGTTTCTACAGGAGAGGGAGCAGTAGGTACACCCAGTACCTACCATGATTTGGGTTTGAAGTCCATTATGTCCTACGTTGAAACACTGTGCAGACAACTGATGGGCAGGTGCTTTTTTCCTTTAGGGTCACCTACATGCATTGCATCTTTCCACAGCAACTGTTCCTGCATTTTTATAGATGTCTGGAGAATAGACCCATAAATTATTCTGGGTTATTATAATGTTGTTCATGGCTGCGGGCAAAAGCACTCACCTGTGGAATAAGGGGAGTGAGGATAACTCAGCTTTCCATGTGCCCTGGAAAAACCCACCATCACCTTGTGCCAAAGCTGAGTGCCATCTGTGTTTTGCTCACCCACCATCCCAGCATAGCTCTTGGGGACCAGTATGTGTGCTTTGTTTTTCAAAATGAACACAACAGGTCCATCTGTTGATTAAATTAAGAAGAAAAGTTAGTGCTTTGGTGCTTAATCGAGAAATTGCTTTTGTACCCCATCACATTCTCTTTTTCTGAAAGCATGAGACTGTGCAGCTATCAGTTTGTTTACAACTGCTCTAGTTTTGCTGCCTGTGTTGTATCATAGTGCCTTTTCTCCATGCTGCTTCTCTTGCACTTAAAACAAAGAATTACTAAATTGATAAGCCCGCACCAAAGCTGATGCTTTCTATGTAGTGGAGATTCAGGTCCTTTTGCAATATAGAACTCTTCCCCCCTCCTTTAAAAGAACGAGCAGTTTCCCTTCATACCCTTAGGTACCATTGGGAATGGATATGTAGGGGAGACTGGAAGTTTGAGTTTCTTTTTTCACCTTATTTCTTCTTTTTTAAAAAAAGTTGGTGCTCTGTTAAAATAAAGATGATGGTATTTAAAAGCAGCTGCTTTGTTCAGCATGGTTGGATACGATTCTCCTGTCCAGTGTGCCTCTAATAGCTCCTTAGTGTCTGGCGAGGTGATGGCAAAGTCTCTTTTTCTCAGAGCTGCTACTGCTCCTTCCTGTAGAATAACCTAATTTCATTGGTGTGCAGCTAGGTTTGATGGCATGAAACTGGGTTACTAGCCCACTGGAGTATAGCTGGCTTCGATACAATTATTACATCACTGCTTAGATCAGCTTGGTGGCTAATAGCAAGCCGGCACTTGAAGCCTACTTTAAAGGAGTTAGTGGGATGAGATGTGTTCAGAAAGCTTTCTCCTTTCAGCTGTTGCATACAGTCCCGATTGATGTTCATATTGACTTCTGTCCATAAGTAGACGTGTATCCGTAAAGGCACTATGTTTCAACACTTAGGTGGTGATGAAAATATGAATGTAATTTTCTCCTCTTACTTGCCTTGCATTATGAAGTGACTGCCACAATGTCACAACAATGGCACTTCAGTTGTTTGGTGTCCTACTCAAATTTATGTGGCTTTTTGTGAGTCCTATGGGATCTTGTTAGAATTTCAGAGGTCTCGATTAACAAATTGCTTGGAAACAAGTACGTTTCTAGTCCTTGTAGCTACATGACAAGCTCCTAAGGTCTTGTCCCATGTGAAGATCATCCAGTATCTTGCTGGCAAACACAAACACACACACATACACATAGACACAGCAGCTTGCTTCAAGAGTATGCAATTCAATGCTTGGGAGTCTGGCCTGAAGCCAAATAGGTTTCCCTTCAGATCTGCAAGGAACTATTGTGTGCACACAAGAGATGTGGATAGAAGTACAACATGCAAAATGTAGTGGAGGTTCTTTATGTAGGTGTTTGAGAGGTCTGCATGATGGCTATCCTGCAGCATCTTACACTTGGCCAAACAAGTGCACCTGTTCATTTCTTTGCATTTGTGGGATGTTACGCTAGGAGAGAGTATGTCTGGTGTGTGTGTGTGGGGGGGGGGAGAAACTTGGCACATAGCCCCGACCCATATTGTGGGAGTCTCTAGTCCTTTATTATTATAATTGCTTCCTAAGCATGTTATACTTTTGTGCGTTCTCAGCTCTGGCGAAACAGGTATCGGTTTGACCTGTCTCAGCTGGTGTTTCACTATGTAAAGTGCAGCTACCTTTTTGGAGAAGAGCCTGCTAATACATTTCTGCTTCCCCGCCGAGCCTTTTTAAAGCCTCTTAGCAGAATAATTTTCAGACATGCTCTTCAAAGCCAGATTTCAATCGTATCTACAACATGTAAATGTCCAGTGGCAAATCCACTGTGCCAACTTCCTGGTCTCACTGCCTTTCCCCCCTGTGCCTATGGTCTTAAGAGAGGTTATGAAATAATTAAGGATATGATCTTTAAAGACTCAGATTTAAAATGTACTGTTGTGAACAGTCGGGCTCTGGCTTCTCTTAAGATGGCACAGGGAAAGAAACCTCTTCTCTGTGACTTTGTGTGGTGTGTTGGGAGGTGGGGTTCTTGTTTCTATAGTTGGCAATGAGAAAACCAGGTCCTGGCTCAGAAATTTGACAGCTGCCAGTGTTGCGTATATTTGGTCTCTGTGTGTTCCTCCCTCCTTTCCTGCTGGTTGTTTTTCCTTGTGCTGCTGCTTTCCCTAAGCTGTCAGGGCTATAGTGCTTCACAAAAACTGGTATAATGTCACAAGACAATTTACCTCCTGCTAGCAAGAGGCATCAACCGTGTGCCTTGGTGGAAAGAGAAGTGACCCTGTCATAGAAAAAAGCGTGAAGTTCTTGTTTGTGTATGTGTGTGTTTGCTGTAGGGTCCCCCCCCCCATTGCCCTCTTATTTATCTCATTCTCATTCCTTGGTATGAAAGTATTTTTAGGATGGGAACAACAAAAACAGAGAGGCCCCCTGCCGTCTGTCAGATCTGGAGTGTGGTGACGTCCGGTCACAGCTGAACTACATCCTCCTTGTGCCCTTGAGTAGAACTTTGCTGTCACACACACAGGGAGCCCCTGGCACTGCTGTGGTTGATCCTTTGGGGGGTTTTCTTCTGTGACTCATGACTCTAACTCTGATAAAACGAGCATACTTGGGGGGGCATGGGTTGGCATTTTTCCAGTTACACTTGAACACCAGAGAAAACAACAACCATATATTGAAAATTGGTGGCACGGAGGTCTAAATCACACCAGGTTGCAAAACAAAGGAATTCGTATAGGCATAGGTACATCACGTTCATGTCAGATATTATGGGCTGTGGTTTACCATAAGGACCTCATTATAGGTCCATTTCTGTGATGCCTCCAGGTTTTGGAAGCCTACCACCCTGGGTGGGTTTGTTTCTGCCTATTCCAGAGGTAGTCATTGTCATGCCCTCCAGATGATGATACGCTCCTAACTCCCATCATCCCCAGAGAGCATGGTCAATGGTCAGGGATGATGGGAATTACAGTCTAACAATAGCTGCACTATTCCCAGCTTATTCATTTGCCATATCTCTTGGGGCCAATCTCCACAGGGAGAGAGGGCAGGGGAGCAAAGTTTCCTGTTGCTTGCTCCTGCCACCATTCACCTTTGAAGATTTAAGAATCCCCAAAGGACAAAGGAATGGTCTACTAAGCAACTGATCAGGGATCAGGATGGAAGAAAGAGCCACTTCTCACAAGAACTGTGATACATGCCCTTTTGTTTCTCTATAAGTTGGAGTGGAGCATGGCCCTTCAATTAAGCTCTGATTATGCAGGACTTAAAGCCTACATTAAGAGCCCGATTTTTCTTAGGACTTCCCTGATAATGCTGAAGTGGAGCTAGGACCGTCAGCGTTACAGAGTTCTTATTCCTTAGCTGTCTTTGTGTTTGATACTTGGTGAGAAGGGTGTTGCAGGTCTTATAAAGTATTTTCTTTTAGTCCTTAATGGAAGACGTGCTTCCAGAAGGAATCAAATCCCCAGCGCAAAAGAGGGGATTCATTTTTGCAGTATCTGCATACTTACATCAAGTCACAGTAAGTGTAGCTAAATCAAAGAGACAATGTTTTGACCCTTTTCCAAGTTTTCATATGGGAAAACTCCTGTCTCCTGTGTGTATATATGTAGGGGAAATTTCTAAGAATTGCAGGATAGGGGTTGCATGTATGTACTGAGCATAAAAAAGTTCAAAAAGAGAAGTGATGCTAATGCTTCTCCCCACCCCCATAACTTCATGGCGGTCTGCATGTATTGTGTTACTACAATGGAATTCCCTACAGCAAATACATGAAAGAGTGAATTGCAGCCCTGATTGAGATACATTGCCATACTAAGTACTTCGTGTGAACAGGTCAGGTACACTTGCAGCAAGCTGTAGTTACCATGCAAAATTCCAGATTGCTCCTAGGAAGCTAATGCTCTTGCAGGGGCAGGCAGATGACAGAGTTAGGAAAAGGTATTTTGCATAAGACAGTGTATTGCTTTGCCCTGTTTAGCTTTAAAGTACTCTGTTAACAGGGTATACAATATGCAGAAGTCGACTTTTCTTTCCCATTCCGTGAGATGCACTTCAGAAGAGAAGAACTTCTGAAGTGCAATCCTTCTTGACATGCTTACATTGAGCTACTGCTGCTTCATTCTTAAACCCATGGAAGTAAATGCCATTTATTTTGGGGGAACTTACTTCCCCTTTAATTTCTTCTTGGAAGAATTCATTAATTAAAGGAAGAATCTTCATGGAATCATATCTGCTGCTTTTGTGCATCTGATTCTTTGCAAACTGGGCTATGCCTTTAATTCAGACTCTTCTAGGTTTTCTGCCTTGTCTGGTACTGGAGACAACTTGATAACACACAGTGCAAATAAAGGGGAGAGACTTGTCCACTGGTGCAATGAGGTGAAACAAAGTTAACTTTTGAGCTTTTAAAACAATCCAATAACTGATCAAACTCTGAGGACACTTGTAGCAATACACCAGCTTATTCCTGGAACATTTGCTGATAGCCTTAAATGTAAACTTCGCAATATTCCTTTGAGCATGGTTGGCATCAGCATTTGACATCCTTGGGCACCTGCCAGTGCTTTGGTTCCTTGCCTTTGGGCCCCACACTTGATACTTCACTTTGCAGCAGGGGACTTATTTTTCTGACCTAGTCACCAATTTAATGTTCACAGTGTCCCTGGTATTGTGAGGAAATAAGCTGGTGGGTAGATCTAGTTGCCTGGCAGAGTTCTAACATCTCTGTCCACTGCTGCCCTGTAAGCCTACTACTGTCCTTATTCTTTACATTTATATACTTCTTTTCATTGAAAAATCAACAACCCATAACAACTACAGGCCATAAAATACAACTACAGAATTCAACAGCAACTCACTAAAACTTTTCAATAGGGGTGGGAAACTTACTCCCTCAGAGGAGGGTTGCATTCCTTTCTGGCCAACCTTCCAAGATCCAAACATCAGACATAGGTGGAGCCTGAGGCAAAATTGGGTGGAGCAATGAATGGGAAGGGGAAGCTTTTGTACACTAGGCTAGTTTCTACACATACTCAGGCACCCCGTCTATCCTCCATCCATGAAGCAAAGAGGCATTGTTGGATTTCAAGGACGCATCCCAGACAGGCAAAAACACTCAAGAAGGGTGTGAAGCAGAGGTAGTAGGGGTTGTGGTTGAGGGTAGTGGCCCAGGGAGAGTCCTGAGGACCAGACAGAGAGGTTTGGAGGGCTGCTTTTGGCCCAGGGGCCTGTGGCTCCCAACCCTTGCCCTATAGAACAGTACTGCAGGAAATATGAAGCTAGGGATCACTTACAAGGAGAGGGGTGGCACCAGCTATTTTCTCACCTCCACCCCAAGGCTGAAATCCATCTTGCTCTTGAGCTCTCTTAAGAAATCTTAAACAGAATGTTGGAAGATCTCCACAAAACTGTTAATTTCCTCCTTTGAACCCATAGGTGGGCTTTTCCTTGTGTTTGTGCATTTGGCGACAGTGCAACCTTCCCCCTACTGCCTCTTATTGTGAGGTGCATTCTTCAACATGATTCCCCTCCTTGCCATTACCTTCTTCTGCAACTTAATGCTAACATTTTCAGTTCTTTAAAGAACCAAAGAGGAAGCAAATGTCAATCCAGTATGGTTGTGCCCCTGGAGAGCAGAGACATCCCAGGTCCTCCTTATATATATACCTGAAAATGTTAACATCCCTTCTGCTTGGTCAATGACTCCTTGAGAGGCTGTTGTAATGTGTCAGAACATGTCACACAGGTCTTTAGATTCCCACCTAGGTGCATGGTGTCCGCGCACATTCAGCAGCTGGGGCTATGGAGGTGGACCAATTGACTACAATTGTACTAACCAGCTCTTTGGATTGATGTTGGCAGCCAATTCCAGCAATTAACTCTGTATGTACTGAGGCTTGTCTCCTGAGTGTTCTAAGGGTTTATCACATTTCTCATGGAAGCAACTACAGGTTTGCCATGCACGTACACTTACCAAGGAGTTTCCTGCACCTCTTTGTGCTGAACAACATGTTTGCCACATTTGCCCTTAACTTTGCTGTGCCTTAGAAGGTTTAAACATTTGATGCAGCTGTTAGTTTTTCAGAGGCAACTATTATGCCAGTTCCCTGTCTAAAACTTTCTGACATGTGTTAAATGTCTGCTGTGAGATCACACTTGCTGGGTTCTCGCGTGAGAAGGTATTTTCCCCATTAAGTACAATCTTCCAGTTAAATACTTTTAGCAGTGCTTTTTTCCAGGGGTACTGCAGGGGTACCTGCACCTTTCTTCTTCTTCAGATGTTAAAAGTGTGTCACTTACTGTAACAAATTCATGGTGAGTACCGGCACCTTTCTTTCCTTAAAAAATGCACTGCTTTTAAGGCATTATTGTTCCTGAGTTGCTGAATAGCTTGCATGAATCTATGTTAATGATTTCAGAAATAAGTATTAATATGGTTTCCCCTTACTTAATTGCTTTAGTAGTGTTCATTACCTTCCAACAAATACACTATACATGTGTGTGGTTTGAGTTTTTTGCATAGGACAAAGTCTCTACCCATTTCTAACACCAAAAGACACATATGCTGAAGTTCCACGTTTTCTATATGTTACCCTATTCACATGATTATCGAAGTGTGTAGCAGTGAAAGGCAAAATATTTTGCAAGTTGGTTCTAAGTTTTGACTAGTAAGTTCTGTGCCATGCACAGGATTCCTCTTCTAAAAAGCCAACATGAATACTCAGCAAGCAGTTGTTGCATGTGCTGCTTCGAAAGCAGCACATGATGGTAGATGAACACAATCTGCTCATTGTGGGCTGGTAGCCAACATGCACAGGCTTTCCCAGTGTCCCCAATCCCATCCCCTGTGGCTATTCTATGCTTGGTGGGGCACATTAATATGCACTGAATAAGAGAATGGAGGAAGAAATTAATAGTGGAAGGGTGTGTTGCAAATCTCTTTGGTAAAATTAAACATGAGTACATTCAGTGTAGTTATGTACACATCATGATCTTGATACTGCTGTTATTGGAGGCATGGTTAAAACGATCATGCAGTCTACTCAGATTTGCATTGTTGTATTCCCCAAAAACATTTTTAGGCCCAGCCACACTGACTTAATTATAGTACCTCCATCCTAGCGAAAATTGAGTGCAATCTATAAGAAGTGAGAGTTACATTCTCTGTATCTTGATAAAATATTTGATTCTTTAAATGGAATCAATTATAGTTTAACTGGTTATAGTTTTGTAGTCTAGATACAGCCATTTTTGCCACCTTTGTTTAGCACACCCCCTCATCCCATGTTAGCTTTTTGAGGTACTGATTAACTTTGATTCCAAGCAAGGAAATTGGACTTTCTCTCTCCATTCTTGAAGAAAAGGAAAAAGAGTATATCTAAGTACCAAAACTAGCATTTCCCTCTTGTGTTATTGTCGGCCCTAACTTCATCACTTTCCTTAAACTTCACTGTGATGTGAACAATGATTAACTCACAGCCATGTGTGATTGAATGCTTGTGCTGAAGAAAAACTAGTGACCGTTTGCTTACTTGGCATTGGGTAAACAATGGGGTTGATCTACAAACTTTTACCCTGCTGCCTTACAGAAAGCCATAAAAATTGCTGGGGTCCTATCTCCTTGAACAGAAGATCCAATCCAGCTCCACGCACACTCAGCAGTTGGGGCTGTGATATATGGACCAGTTGGATGCAATCAGTTATTGGTCTTGATGTGGTGGCCAAACCCAGTCATCTGCATCCTATTCCAAATTGCCAGTCAGTAGTATTGCAAGTATTTGCCAGGCTGTGCATATATAGCGTTGGCTGCCACTTCTTGCTGGGAACCTTATTTGTGCACACGATTTTGTTCAAGTTCAAGAAATGCATGCTATTTCCATGTACAGATGATTCTCCAAGCCCATTCCCTCCCCATAAACTCCAAGGAAATAGAAAGCATGTTACATTACATAAAATCTATTGAGCTCTGCCACCCTGCCCTATTATGGAGAGCTGGCTACTTCTCACTGATTGTCTTTTGCTGTTGCTCTCTAAAAAGAAATAAAAATGAAGAGCCTTGATTATTTTTTCTACCACAGACTCTTTCCAAATATATTCTATGGCACAAATGAGAACATAGACTATATACTGCCAGGAGTCAGTAAATGTCAATAATGGCTAAGTGTTTCCTTTATATCACAGCGATTTAGCATAAGCTTCTTGGAAACAAATGTCTTCCATAACTGTGCAATATTTAAGTACATAGTCAACAGTGCTATGAAGATTAAATAAATGTCAGTGCTACTTGGGTGCTCAGTAACAAGCTAGATTGACTGAACTTGCATAATGACCAGTTTGGCTGAAGCAGATCTCCTTTCGGAGGGGAGCGGGGGGAATGGGAAAGAGAACAAGGAAAAGCAGTTCATTTCATGCAATCATCTCCAGGTTAATTTGTATGGATTATCACCATCATGTTTGGATCTATATAATAGGAGATAACTCTAGAACAGCCTTTCCCAACCTGGTGCCTTCTATTATTATTATTATTATTATTATTATTATTATTATTACTATTATTATTATTATTATTATTATTATTATTATTATTATTATTATTATTACTATTATTATTATTATTATTATTTTCTTACAACTCCCACCATCCCTATCCATGGAGGATGCTGGCTAGGACTGATGGGAGTTGTAGTCCAACAGCATCTGCAGCACACAGGGTTGGGGATGTCTGCTCTAGAACAGCAATTGTGAAGTGGTAGTATTTAAGCTGTCAGATGTTCATTTAGAAGAGTGGGTTGCTGCTCTTAGCAGATGATGGTACTTGAGCAAGATAAGTGTGCATTCATTTGTAGTTTAAGCACTTGGACTGACAGGACAATAGTAGGTTATGTGGGTGGGACCGCCTCAGACTCCTGAAAATTTGGGAAGGAAGTTACTAAATCATGCTGTGGGGTGAGAAAAATATTTTAATTGGTGTTGTAGTGTTTGATGATTCATTTTTTGGATAGCATGAAAAGTGTGGGGTAAGAAGTTGAATGCTGCTGCCATTAAACAGTGGATGGCTTAGCATATGTTGAGCTGTTTTGAAACACACACAACATAAAGGAATTGTACTGCTGGGTGGGCCAATGTGGAATGTTCTGTATGAGCATAGAAAATACTTGTATCCCAGGTGAAAGGGATGATAGAGAAGATTGCTAAGTCATTCGTGATTGTTTTTGGACAGAAGCCAACAGGCCTTAATGTTCTTGCATGAGTGCACAGGTGGTGTGTTTCAGAAGATGCCTATTTGCATCAAAACCTCATCAAGCTGAGCTGGAGGTGTATTTGATATCCTCTTCTATAGCAATTTCAGCATCTGGCCTATGTCTATATTTACAGCTCAGTCTGGGTGGGAGGGAAGAGGACTCAGCGCATGTCTACGGGAAGCCACTGGGCCATGAAGACAAGTGTCCTAATTCTGCAGTAGTTGAGAAAACAATCTTTCTGGCACAGTTAATTCAGACACGTTGTTGGGAGGGGTGTTGGTTGCTGGGGAATTTCCTTTCACAAATGCCCTGGGAAGCAGCTGTTCAGATGTGAATAATAGATTTGAGATGTGTGAAAGTGTCCATGTTTCTGCCTTGCCAAAAAGTGGCATTGCATGTTCCAGACATTTATCTGCAAAAGTAGTTTTTCAATTTTCTGCAATTGTAGGATTTTCCAAATGGCTAGCTAACATCCTAGCAGAAGTGGGTATAATTCCCCATCCAAGTGCTGTCAGTCCGGCTATTGCATTTGGGTGCTCAGCTACAACTTTTCACCCTGTGCGGTTAATTGTGCAACAAAACATGGTTTCTTGCCCCTATCCTTTCTTCAGAAAGTACACTGTAAAGTGTTATCTTTACTAGAAGCATTTACTTGTAGTGGCAAATAATCTCTACATCAGGAATCAAAAATTCTGAGACTTCTGGGTATAGGGTGGTATATAAATTCAAACGACAACCACCACCACCACAACAACAACAACAACACCTATTCAAAAGGCTTCTAACAAAAAAACAGCTACCCACTCCCCAGCATATAAACATCCCCTCACCCCATTTCTTTTCAATTATGGGTCATGATGTGACAATGGTAAAGAGCAGGTGGACTGGAAGAGGAGTCTGTATTACAATAACTTCAGATGAGTCATATAAATAGGGGAGTGTCCCCTTTGCAGGGGAGGGCCAAAAGGGAATGTGTTCAATATCCATTTTGACCTGGAAGGCGGGAGGAGAATATTTCTCAAATGGAGTGATCAATCATCCCAAGGAACTATTTCTGAGCACATCTGTGAGCTTCTACCATACATCCTGTCTCCCTCTAATTGTGGCAATTTCTGATGTCCTCTGTACAGTTTTTCACTAAGCCCTTGACAGACAGAGATCCTTGTGCTTTAAAGGATAAATGCTGATAGCTCTATGTCATTATTGAAGCTTTAGTAACTAGTGCTCTTTGAGTGAACATCATAAAAGTCTTGTGGCTTTGCCAAAACAGATGAGAACTTCTCATTGGGCTTTTTTGTTTCTAGCTTGCGAGCACCTTTAAAAGAAGTCCTGCATAACTTGAATCCAGCCAGTAATATAGTGTGACAACTCCTCAGACAGGTAGCTAAAGCCAAAGGTTCATTGCACCTTTGTTGGGCTCTCCTTCATGGCTGGTAGACTGTGCTGTGTTTAGTCATGTGTGGTAGACTTGGTTTTTATAAAAGGCGTCCTTATGCGAGGCACACAGAAAGCGTTGGTCAGAATGAGTGTTTGAGCTTCTTGTTGGTCAGCAGATAGAGAATTATCTGTAGTCCTTCTGTTTTTTGTTTTGTTTTTTTTCATAATGTGACTTGTAAACTGTGTCCCCAAGTCAGGTGCTGGATTGTCAGATGTTCTCTGCTTTTGATTCATCTGTTTCATGGTGCACAAGGCATAAGCAATGTGACTCTTGCAGAAACCAAATGTGACTGCGGGAAACTGCTGGAGGCCTCTGCTTAGTGGGTACTGAATGTCTGCTTTCTTCCAACAGTATTGGCAGATGATCCAATGGCTTCCAGCTTCACAGCAACTTCTTGGTTCAGAGATGGGGCACTGTGAAGGGCCTCTGGGTAAAAGGCGTGTTGCATGAATTCCCTATGCAGAGATTTCACATTCCACATTATGAAGTCTGTGCAATTTCCACTGTAGATTGCAGGTGTCTTGAGTTGCACTGGCTGCACATTGGATCTAGTTTTCAATTGCAGGGCAAATGTGTTGCAGATGAAGTGTTGGATTTGAACTGGGGAGACTTGGGTTCAAACCCTGCATCACCCCTGAAGTTCAGTGATTAGCTCAAGGTCACTCAGTATGTCTCAGCCTAACCTAACTCACATGTCTGTTGTTAATGATAAGGACCTCATGTTTTGCTGTCCAAAGTTCCATGGAAGAAGGGCAGGATGATTTACAATGGGTGGAGAATGTGCAGCCCTCTGAATGTTGTTGAACTACAACTCCCATCAGCGCAGACAGCATGACTAATGGCCAGAGATTATGGGAATTGTACTACAACATTATCCACAGAGCCATAGATTAGCCAGCCCTGAGACAAAAAAGA
Source organism: Podarcis vaucheri (assembly GCF_965113315.1). Classification (NCBI taxonomy): domain Eukaryota; kingdom Metazoa; phylum Chordata; class Lepidosauria; order Squamata; family Lacertidae; genus Podarcis; species Podarcis vaucheri. The sequence continues at coordinate 31,305,111 of NC_138753.1, forward strand.
TGTGGGAAAACGGCCCCTGGTTTGGCAGCATTAATGTTAGGCCATTAAGCCAAGATGCTATTTAACAGACAAAGCCCCTAGCTTCCAGTCTCCTGCATAAGAGCCTGTAAGAATTTCATAGCTGCCCATCACTTTGCATCTCCATCAGCTGCCCTGTGGTATCATTGGTTGCTATGTCTCGGCTGGAGCTTGTCATTCATGAGCTGAGAAAAATAATGCGAGGGTTGGGGGTGGGGGAGAAAGACACACACACGTAGAGGGAGGGAAGGAGGGAGAGAATGAAACCTATCGAAATGATCTTACGTTTCATTCTTGTAGATACAGAACTGCTTCTGTTCCAGCTGATTGCAGTCTTGACATCTGCTCAGCTGGGCCAGAATAGCTGCTGCCAGCGCTGTAGAGATTAGAAGTGGAAAGACCATTTTGGGCTTCCTAATAAATCGTTCCTGACTCCCAGTTGCATTAAGCCTGTTTCCTTCCAGCATGTCCTTTACTGCTGTGCTCTGTCTGCTGCAGCCCTTAGTGACTCAAAGAATGTTTCCTGATTGGGGTCTGATTGGTCACTGCCCACCATTAAGGGATTTGCAGGCGACTCAAATAGCCATTCCCCAAAACTGAACTCGAAATGATCGGCGGCTTTTCCCCCCAGCTGTGTACTTGCTGGCGCTAGAAAGGAGCCCAGATACAAATGTGGGGTGCCTAAATAATGCAGGCATATTGAAAGGAGGGAGATTGCTCTCTCCCCACCACCCCCTAAATAAAACACATGCCTTTGGAATATTAATTCAGCTTGCAAAGTGGTAGCACTGCTCTTTTAATGTTGGCCTTGTGGTGGCAGCAGCAGCGCTTCTATGGGATTGAACAAGTTGCTCTGTGTGGAGAAGGCGGGCAATCAGATGAGGCTTGTTTTCTGGCTCCTGCAAAAAGGAGGCTGTGATTTGAGCTCTTGGCAGGAAGGAGCATTGCCTCAGACCTGAGACCAAAGTTCTGGAAAGCGATCATGAGAGAGATTAATGTGGAGTGCCCCAGTATGTTTTAGTGGGTGGGTTCACTGTTTATTGGGAACCACTGAATGTTGGAGGTTGGAATTCCTTCCTGTTGCTTGACTCAGGCTGAAAGCCTTATCTCAACAATGCAGTGATTGTTGGTGTTGAGTAAAAAGGTAAAGGACCATTAGGTCCAGTCATGACCGACTCTGGGGTTGTGGCGCTCATCTCGCTTTATTGGCCAAGGGAGCCGGTGTACAGCTTCCAGGTTATGTGGCCAGCATGACTAAGCCGCTTCTGGCGAACCAGAGCAGCGCATGGAAACGCTGTTTACCTTCCCGCCAGAGCAGTACCTATTTATCTACTTGCACTTTGACGTGCTTTCGAACTGCTAGGTTGGCAGGAGCTGGGACTGAGCAACGGGAGCTCACCCCTTCGTGGGAATTCGAACCGCCGACCTTCTGATCAGCAAGTCCTAGGCTCTGTGGTTTAACCCACAGCGCCACCCATGTCCCGGTGTTGAGTAGGGACAGGGATAAATTGGATTTAGCTCACATTTGCAGGTGAACCTACCTAATTCACACTTCATGACACAATGTGTGAACTAAAACATAGCAATCCATGAAAATTAGCACTTAGCTGTGTGTTTCTACCAGGGTAATGTGAGCATAAGAATGTATGCATCAGTGAAAAATAACATCCAGAAATACATTATATTAGGGGAAATTGCTTTGGAAAAATGTGTATAATTAGACCACATTGCATACAAAAATGTGCATAATAGGATAAATTACCTTTAAAATGCTAGTGAATTTTCATGAGGACTTTAAGAAAAGAAACTGCAATGTGATGCAAAAATGTGAAGAACTGAACTTAAGACAGGAAAAGTGAGAGATAAAAAGCGACAGATTCACCATCCAAAGTGCTGAGGCAAAAAGGAGAATAAGACTGATCAGGCTTGCAGTTTACATCCAAACTGTTTCTTTTTGGCAATTCCATTTTCAGCTACTGCTCTGACCCTCCTATCTTTCATTAGGGCTGTGCCTGATTTATTTAATTTATTTATTACACATCATAACACACCTTTCCTCCAAGAAGTTGGTTCTCCCCCTCTGTTTTATTCACATAACAATCCTGTGAGGTAGGTTAGGCTGAGGCAGCGACTGGCTGAAGGTCACCAGTGAGATTCATGGCTGAGAAGGGATTTTTAACTTTGGTCTCCCAAGTCCTAGTCCAATACTCTGAACTTTGAAAAAATCTGATCCATTGGTTCAGCAAGCAGGCCAAATCTCTCTTCAGATTTTCCACACATCTGCCAAGATCAAACAAGGGGAGGACTTTGGTCTTTCAGATTTCAGTGGCACACTGCACAAGGCCAAAATGTGACACCCCCCCCCCACGTCTCTTCTTCCATTCTGCGTGTGCACCACGTCATAGTTGTAACATCCTGTGCAGGGGTGGAGGAAGGGGGGTGCGGTGGGTACAGGCCGCCCTGGGTGTCACCAACTGGGTGTGTGTAACAAAATGCTGGGCAGCACTCACTGCAGGCCTGCAGCACACCCAAGCCACGCATCTCTCCTGGGATTGATGCAGTGGTTTGGACGCCTGCAGGCTCTGCGCTGCTCCAAATGGTCCGCCCACTGCCTCCCCCTCAACTGTAGGGTGGCTGAATGGGAGAAGGCAGGCAGACTCCTTGGAGGCCCTGTGGAGCATTCTGTTCTGGCTGGCCCCGCCCCTGGGTGCAGGGCATGTGCACCGCCCCAGGCACCCAATCAGCTTGCGCCGCCTTTGATCCTGTGGTGCCTTTCTCATCTTGATGCCCAGTGTGGGGAAACCAGTTGGGCTGCCCCAAATCTTCCTCCAATCAGATTTTAGCAAGACTCCTATGGCACAGCCACAGAACAGCATAAAAAGCTCTCATGGGTGAATTAATTGGTGCACAAGCCAATCAAAATATGGGGCAAGTGAAAGTATGGATGGCCCCTTAATCTGTTCTTCATCTGCCACATTCTTGCTGCCTTACTGATTTCTTCATTGTTTTATAACTCCCCATTGCTCATTGACAGTCCATTTCCTTTCTACTCTTATCCTTGCCTTGTTGCATCACTTCCATACAGCACCTACTACATAAATAAAGAGCAGCAAGTTGTTTGCTGTGACAGGTCTGCTTCTTTGTTTTTGTTTTTGTTTGCTTTTTAAAACCCAGGTTGATGCTTTGGGGTATTTCTGAAGATAAGTGTTGACCAAGGCTTGAGCTAGGTGGCCAGCTTTGCCATATCTGCTGTTTAAATTGTTCCTCCATAGTTCATGCAGTAAAATGCTGGATATTTTATAACCTTTTCTTTTTTTAACCAGTCCAGGCTGGTGCTCAAAGTTAAAGCTTCCTACTGCTTGTGAAAGGGCTGAAGTGTTGTTGGCAGCTCAGTGTCAGAAGTGCAACTCGTTTACATTTAGAAGAGAAGTCAGATGAGGCTTTCCAGGAGATCAGAAATGCTTTTGCTCTCGGGCCCCATGATAGCTGAAATGTCATCCAATGCTGCTTTAATAGCTGTAGCACTGTTCAGTTGGGTAAGTGTCTGCATGCTGTATAACACACACTCTCTTCCTCTCCATGTCTTCAATATTTTTTGCATGTAGGCAGCATCCATCTCCTGTGCTAGGAACAATTTCTGAAAATGTTCTCTCTCTCTTTCTTTCTCTCTCTCTCTCTCTGGTCATGCTCCAAATATTGGTTTAAGATGTACATTTAAGATAAAACTAGGTAATGTGGAGTTCTTTCAAGTCTTCAAAGCCCTCTTTGATCAAATCAGTTGTCTTAAAGGAAAATTGCTGGTCACTTGGATTTCTGCATTTGAGGTACAAAAGACCCTTCTAAATTGTCTTCATTTCTAACATCCCCTTCATCCTTTTCCTCTCTCCTCCCTCCGACAAAGCCTCACACTATCAGTGCTGTATCACTTGCTATATATGGGTTCTGTATTTCCACTCTGCCTCCATTGTACCTTTTTGATCTCTAAAATGCTTATCTTTTTAATACAGTGGGATCATACCAGAGGGGAATAGGCCACCCAAACAAAATGAAAAGTATTGTGTGTGTGTGTGGTGGGGGGAAGCAGCAGTCAATGTACACCATGCGTGGGGAGAATAAAAGGCTGTGTGATTCTGCAAACTGGCTCAATGCCCCTTTGTTGCCTTTTGCAATGGTGCCTACAGCCTCCTTTCATCCTGAGATAGAACGCTGCAGCCTTTATATATATATATTGTCACTTTACTCTTCTGTGGGTATTCTGGAAACATCTTAAAATGGAAAGTCAAATCATAATACGAAGTGACCTTGACCTGGATTCTTCTTACTTTGCCTTCCGCTGCCCCATTTCTGATTTCCACTTGCCGTTCAAAACATCTTGCCTACAGAAAACCAAGGATTTGTGTGTGGGTGCTATTCTTGGATGCTTAGTTTGGCATAGAGATGGAAATGATGAGCTGCTGGTTATGGATATCGTCGTTTTCCCACTGCAGCCCTGGTTATGTATTTATTGTGTAACGTACCAGGCTGAATTACTAAGCAAATCCTTCCATTGATCTACATGAAGCAATCTTTCAACACCCTTTATTTTAGCAGCTGTAAGCATATTGTAGTTTGGCAAAGGTGTCCACTTGCACATGTTTAAATATGTGTATTTAGACAGTGGCCTAAGCATAGCACTGGGATCATACTTTGAGGGAGGGGGGGACACAAAAGTGGCAGAACTGAAGTACTGTCAATTACCTCCCCTGCTGCTGCAAGCTACTCCAGGGGGATATCTTCCCTCTTCTAATAATAGTGAACTCAGTTGGCGAGGGTCAACATAATTGGAGCCACTGAGACCCAAGAGGGAAGGCATCAACATGCTCAGGAGAATAATTTAAAGCCTATAGGAGCAAATTCCTATTACCACCACCTCCAAAATTTAAAAATACAGCGGTACCTTGGGTTAAGAACTTAATTCGTTCTGGAGGTCTTCTCTTAACATGAAACTGTTCTTAACTTGAGGTACCACTTTAGCTAATGGGGCCTCCCGGTGCTGCTGCACCGCCGGAGCACGATTTCTGTTCTTATCCTGAAGCAAAGTTCTTAACCTGAGGTACTATTTCTGGGTTAGCGGAGTCTGTAACCTGAAGCGTCTGTAACCTGAAGCATCTGTAACCCGAGGTACCACTGTACCACTGAAGACTGAGCATGCTCAGTAGCCATTGAACATCGGTTGGAAAATGGGGTCGAGGCAGAATCCTGGAAAATAATATGGCTGGTTGGAATCCTAGTTGGAGCTCTCCTTTTAGGTGAAGATACACTGCAGGCAGTGCTATTTTTCTAGAAAAAGAGGTACCAGAACTCACCATTAACACTTCCCTCATTCTCTTAGAATGGCAATGGCACCCATTTTAGCAGTGTCAGAACCCACCTGAAAGGTGCCAGAACTGAGTTCCAGCTGAAAAAACAACCCTGACTGCAGGATTGGGTTTTGTTAAGTCCTACATTTCTGCTCTCGATGGTTCAAATCCCCACGATGGGGTGAGCTCTCGTTACTCGGTCCCAACTCCTTACCTTTACATGTCCACTCCAGCTCAGCATTGTATGCTTTTCTCTTACCTCAAAACCACTGTGGTTTTAAGAGAATGCACTTAGTCCAGGCCTTTACACCGAACTTTCCTTTGAATCCTTCCAGGCTGATAGAGACAAATGCTGAAGCCCTGTTCTTGCCTATAAGAAAATTAAGCCATTTCAACCAGCCCAGTGCACTTCACGTTTCTGGAACTATATTGTGAACAAGCTTGCAATCATGTCAGACCAGCACAAACTGCAAGATGAGTTGCTAAAAGTATTTATCACTAGGCTCTATGGCACTCAAACTTTAAATTCATAGTAGATGGGTGGTAGATTGCTGTGGTAGATTGCAGACAGCTGAAGCCAATATACAATCTTAAATAAATATTTTGTCTAGCATCCTGTCAATTTTTTTTGTTGCCTTTGGATTTTTGTGTGTTTAAAAGCATATTTATTCCACCATTAGCCAAGCTGTATTCTGTATGGTGGAGTTGGTGCAGAGAGTATGTTTAAAATGAATGTGGGGCAGGTGTTGCTTTAAAGGTGGTGAGGTTCAATATGTATGTGGGGGGAGTGGATGTCTGCATGGGTGGATGACAACAGAGTCCAAATTGTAAATGGGGACATTGACCTAGACTGTGGCTCGGTGCTAAGAGTGCTTGCTTTTCATGCAGAAGGTCCCAGATTCAATCCCTGGCACCGTCCAAGTAGGCTTGGGAGATGTACCGATCTGAAAACCTAGAGAGCTGCTGCTACTCAAGTGTAGTGAAAGCAGTACTGAGATAGGTGGACCCAACGCTCTGACTCACAGCTTCCTATGTTCCTGTAAGAGAAGTGTATTAAAATAAGGGCCATTTCTAAAATGGAGAGCAAACTTGTAGATTTAATTGCATTTCTTTAATTAAATGGTTTGATTCTCTCTCCCCTTCCCCACCTAAGCTATCTTGGAGAGCCTTCTCAAACAGAAGGAGGGGTAGAAATTAAGTATTCCTACCCTTGGCTTAGGGATGTTTGTGTTTTGCCACCTGCTTTTGTTTCCTTCCATTCTGCTTTGATAGATTCATTTCTGTCAGACAATGCAAAAGGGAGGTGTGACTTGCGTTTCTCTCTCTTTGGAATGAACCCTTAATCTGCTCATAATTACATTAGAAATTCCCAATGATTAAAAAGGTGCTGCTGACATTCATTTGGCCCCCGTGCATTGAGGAAGCAAGCAGAGGTCCTGAGAGGCAATAGACCTGATTGATGGGCAGGAGTGTACAGAATAGCAATTTTTTTTTGTCTTGTGTGTTTAATAAAGTGGTGATTGATGACAAAATACGGGCCAGGGCCCCCCTGGCTAAGAGGCCAGGAGAGGCAGTTAAGCACCGAAGCTGCTTAACTTAATGAGGCCCTGCAATAAAAATGAGGCATAATGAGTGAAGTATAATAGTGCTGTTATGTTTATAACTCCGCTTCATTGGCAGAGAGCTGACTCTGTGGATATAGAGGAAGGATTTCTGTTGGGTGCAACCTCTGTGGACGGCCAAATCCTATAAATCTTGATTCAATTGCAGTGGCAAAGAGGGTATAACAACCAATCATTGTGCTCTGCCAGTGAGGGCTTCCTACAGATATCATCTCATTGGGAGGTCTATTTCCTATGATGTAGGAATTAGGCCTTTAGCATGGTGGCACCTAGCCTTTCACAGCTCCTTCCTAGTATATATTAGTCAGACACCATCTCTGTTGACTTTTTGGCTCCCATTGCAAAATCCCCCTTTTTCAGCAAACCTTTTAAGTGGGGATCTTTTCCCATTCTCTCTCTGTTTTGTGTGTTTTGGATCTGAAGTTTATTTTAGATGTGATGTCTTTGTTTTTATTGTTCAGATTGTTTTTATAAATGAAATGGTACAACTGTTTCTTGCTGTGAATCAGTTTGATATATTTTATGGGAAACAATTCATAAATGGAAATCAATAAATAAAGGTGGGGGTTGATGGGGGAAAGTATTGGTCACAACTAGGGATAGGTAATTGTGTCAGTTTCTCTTTTTTTGTTTTCCCACCCTTATGGTGTGTGCATAAAGTGCATTTGCTGCCTTCTTCAAGTGCGTTTTTGGATCAGTATACTGTAACATATTGTTAACTTCGTGTTGCTGTTATAATGTTATTTTGGAGTTTTGAAAGCACATAGAGCAGTTACAAGCCTCCTTACATTTTGCAATGCATCCTGAAGTGCCCCTTGCCTTGGTATGGAAACTGAGAGCACATTCTCTGTGAACCTTCTATTGGGGAAGGTCTTATGATGTTGTTGGGCTGCAGGTTCCACTAATAGTTTGCTTTTTAAAAGGGCATGCGGAAACTGCCACCATTAACTCTCTTCTGTACTTGAAAACAATGGGAAAGGGGCTGGCTTCTGTCATTAGCATTTATTATTTGCAAGTACTTCTCCCAGTTCATCCAAATCCCAAATAGTTCCCTCCTTTCAGAAGAGAGCTAAGCCACATAACTACACAGTTCACAGACTACCCCTTCCAATGTGACCTTTGGTGGTGGCAGAGGGGTGGATGGGTGCTGAAGTGGGAAACTTAACTTTGGATGTCCTGCATCATGTATACTCCAGCATATCCACTGGAGAGCCAGTGCCTGTCAATGTGGATAGTTGTTGTTGTTTAGTCGTGTCCGACTTTTCGTGACCCCATGGACCAGAGCACGCCAGGCACTCCTGTCTTCCACTGCCTCCCGCAGTTTGGACAAACTCATGCTGGTAGCTTCGAGAACACTATCCAACCATCTCGTCCTCTGTCGTCCCCTTCTCCTTGTGCCCTCAATCTTTCCCAGCATCAGAGTCTTTACCAGGGAGTCTTCTCTTCTCATGAGGTGGCCAAAGTATTGGAGCCTCAGCTTCAGGATCTGTCCTTCCAGTGAGCACTCAGGGCTGATTTCCTTAAGAATGGAGAGGTTTGATCTTCTTGCAGTCCACGGGACTCTCAAGAGTCTCCTCCAGCACCATAATTCAAAAGCATCAATTCTTCGGCGATCAGCCTTCTTTATGGTCCAGCTCTCACTTCCATACATCACTACTGGGAAAACCATAGCTTTTACTATACGGACCTTTGTTGGCAAGGTGATGTCCCAATGGCCTAATTTGCTATAAGGCCTCTCTAGTGCAATGGTGGAAAGCTCTGCATTGCTGGAGCAGTCAAGGGGTTGTAAGGGCAAAAAGGGGGTGCATAGCTGTGCCGTTGCTTCTCTAGAGCAGATGGGGGGAAACCAATGGTCCTCCAGGTGTTACGATACTACAACCCCCACAATCCTAGGCTGTAGAACATGTTTGCTAGGACTGATGGGAATTGTAGGTCAGCAACCTCTGGAGGGTCAAAGGTTCCTTGTCGCAGCTCTAAAGGCTGAAGCACTTGAGGAAAAGAGGGCTGAGTAGATAAGAAAGCAAAAGATGAAACCATGATCTTAGTTCTGAGCTATGGCTAATCCAAACTATAGTTTGACATGAGTTTGAACTGAGCATCAGGGGCAATCGCAAGTTAGCCTCTATGGAGTGTGAGGAATTTCATTTAGTATTTCTAGACTAAGATATTGTACAAAGCTCTGGTTTTCTTACAGATATAGGGGAACTAGTTAATTCCATTAGAAAAGATGTGGATTGCACCTACAGTATGTCCCAAGACTGAGTGCCTGAGAGGTGTTGATTCCCTCATAAAACCAGTGTTCAGATAGTATCATGACAATTGCCCAGGCAACAATCCCTTGTCATATTTCATTCCCTTGGTGATAGGTAAGAGAATTTCAGATGCATGGAGAAGGGGTGTGTGTGTGTGGTGGATTAGCACAGTCATCCTAAAGCAGAGTCTTTTAAAATGCTGTTAGTTAAACTTCAATGACTCCTATTCTAATAATGAGGGGAAGAGAAACTAGCACTCTAAATGATGCATGTCGCTCTTGAAATGTGTGCTAATTGAAAATAGATATTTACTTCAAATGAAAATGTAATACAATAAAAGGATGGGTTTGGGAACTCCACGCATGAAGCAGCGAGCATTTCTGAAACCTCTTCATCTGAACTGTAAATGTTTTCAGTTCATGTGTGGAGGATCAGGCACCTGCGTGCCTACCTACATCAAAGTTCTTATGGGGGAAGGATAGGAACTCTGTTGTGGAGAACATGGTTTGCATGCTAAATCTGAGGTTCAGTCCCTGGTATCTCAGGTTGAAGACCTGTGGTAACAGGACTGCCTGAAGCCTTGGGAGACCAACTGGAGCAGATAGGCAGATTGCTTAACTCCTCATAAGCCAATTTCATATGTTATCCTCCATTTCTTTGGAGTTACTGCTTGAAGACCAGTTTCCACAGTACTTGAGGGAGGGCTGAAGGGCTATTAAACAGCCGATCTAGCTGTGGTTAGACACTGGCCAAACATAAATATTTACATTTTCTGGGGGGACGCAGGGGGACACATACCCCTAAACATTTTGTGAATCTAAGTTTGGCCTCATTGAGGGGCAGTGTTTCAATATGAGTAGGGAAATGAGAGTACCCCTAAACATTTTTAAGGGAAAAAAACACTGCATTTTAAATGGATTTTTTATATGTATATCGTTTTAATTCTATTAATGTTTGGTTGTATTTTTCTGTATTTAGTCATGCTTGTTTTTATCTGTAAGCCGCTTTGAGTCCCACCAGGGGGAAAGGCAGGGTATAAATAAATATATAAAACAACAACAACAGTGCTTTGAAGAAAAGGTGGCACAGGGGAGCTACAGTCAAGTTTCTTAAGGGCACAGAGAGGGAGAGAGAGTGAAAGAAAATGCAAACAGTCTTGACAAGGAGCCTACTACCTGTTGCATTAATTGTGTGGTTTGAAGGTACATCAGGGAATTTAAAAAGAAAACAAAAACCCTTAGCATAGGGGAAAGGAGGGATATTTCTATTTGGACTACAGCATATGGGAAGGGGAGATTTTAACCCTTCCCAGGTGTGATCCAAGCGCACACACCCCTCTCTGCTGTAATTAGCAATAGAATAAAGCTGTGTTCATGCTGATGAGCATCCTTCCTCCTGACCAGGACTATTATCCTAGTTTATATTTTGCCACTATAGTGTGTGTGTGAGAGAGAGAGAGACGGGGGTGTACGTATGTGTATCCTCATTTGCACTATCAATGCACATGGAACAGCTTTGCCTCTGTTCTTCCCACCTGTCAATCAGACTCCTAGAGGCGATAGCAGCAGCCTTTTCAAGCCAGTCTGCATCCAAAGCTGTCTGATTTGTGACCAGCTTCCAATAAAGGTTAATCTGTCAATGCTCCGAAGCAAAAGGTCCCACCCTACAGAGTGTCTTCCATTGCACCCACCCTGGATTGAAACTGAGCTGATTCTAATCCCATTATGCATAACTCCCTTGTTTGTTTTCTTCTTAGGGATGCATTAGTATACATTTGCATTGATTCTGTCTGATCATATGCACAGAATTCAAATTGAAATAGGGTTGAATAGATTTGAATATTAACAAAGCATTTCTTTTTCTTCTTCTTTCTCTGTTTCCATTTGGAGTTTGAAATAGCAGGCAGCATTATGCCGGAAAGAAGTCAAGTTTCTGCCAGCAGAAGTGTCCCTCTGCCCTGCTAGAGATACTGCAGGTTCCTGCCCTGGGATATGGTTGGAAAACAACCCACACAGAGCAGGTGTCAATATTAAGCAGTGGTTCTCCATGGAGTAGATTAAGGGATGGCAGTCTATTTGGGCCCTACGTTTGCAAATCAGAGAAATTGGCAACTATAAAATACTTCTTTCCAGCCTTATTTCAGCTCTGTGGGTGCCCATGGGGGCCACATCAACACTCCCTGGGACAGATGAATGAACAAGCAAAGAAATTCTATTCAAGATAGATAATAGTGGAAGCAAACCTGTAGCAGTAACACATTACTCAGTAGAGAGCCCAACCACTAGGAAACGGTTGGGATAATTTCTTCTCCTCAATTTTTGCAAATAAAAGATCTTCATAAGTTTTCTGCTCATAAACAAGATGAACAGCTTTGAGACAATTTTGTGTGCCAGCTATAGTCGAACCAAGGTTGGTCTCTCAATCTACTGCTGGTTTGTGCATGTGTTATGCTAGCACTAGTATTGTGTCTCCTACTATGTCTGCTTTGAGTTCATCATAACAACTTCTTATGCTGGCACTCTTCCTAATGAAACACATTGGTAAATGTGTTCAAGTGTTTGGAGACTTGGTCCCAATGGCTCCTGCCTTCTGGGAGTCTTCTCTGCAATTACTCTCTCTCTCTCTCTCTCTCTCTCTCTCTGTGTGTGTGTGTGAGAGAGAGAGAGAGAGAGAGAGAGAGAGAGAGAAATAATGATGAATCAAGTCCCAATTGTATAGCACATCTGGGGAGCTGCATCAGTAGAAGCAATATTAAGCTGCCTGTGTCCTTCCTAAGCCTGTCCAGTGCAGACATTCTCAAAGCATGTTGAAGAATTTGTCTACCGTATCCTGATGGCCTTCAGCCTCTCTCAGCTGTAGGACTGCAGCTGAGCTCATTATTAGGCAGTTTTCCATCACTTGGTTCTTCAGCTGTTTCAAAGATCCATTGGGACTAATATGAGGTGTCCTTGTCTTGGGAGCTCTCCTTTCAGTAAGCACTGAAGAATGCACCTATTTGTGTCATAAGAAACTTGCAGTAAGCCCCTTGGTGTGATAGGTGACACATTTGTATGGGTAAGAGAGAGTTTATAGATAGCAGTGACCTCTTCCTCCAGAGGTCCCTGCTATTTCACTGTTCTCTCTTCGCGTCCTCCCCTCTCCCAAGGGCAGCACTCTTACATTCTATGTAGGAATAAATGGCAATCATTCACTTGTATAAGAAAGTGGTGAAATGTATTTGGATGCCATTGGGGTTAGGATACCTCTGGTGACCTGGGTGTTGCTAATAACAATCAAGGGAGCGAATGGTGCTGTGGCCTCTTGGAATTGCCGATTGGAAGGTCGGCGGATCGAATCCGCACGATGGGATGAACTCCTGTTGCTCTGTCCCAGCTCCTGCCAACCTAGCAGTTCGAAAGCATACCAGCATGAGTAGATAAATAGGTATCACTGTGGTGGGAAGGTAAATAGTGTTTCCGTGCACTCTGGCTTCCATCATGGTGTCCTGTTGCACCAGAAGCAGTTTAGTCATGCTGGCCACATGCCCCGAAAAGCTGTCTGCAGACAAATGTCGGATCCCTCAGCCTGAAGCAAGATGAGCGCTGCACCCCATAGTTGCCATTGACTGGACTTAACCATCTAGGGGTCATTTACCTTTACCTTACCTAATAACAATCACATGAATTAAGAAAGGAGCTTAATTCTTATTTGGCTCTTCCTGGGAACTGTTTTTTGAGAACAACTATTTACCTGGATGTTGTAAGCTGATACACCATTATGTAGTGCTTATTGCTAATGCAAAAATTGCATGCATTGCTTTCTTTTTGAAATGGTAAAAGCTGCCTTTCCTTTTTTAGTATGCAATTAAAAAAACTAACTTCTTGGCTTTTATCTATGGATCAATAAATCACTCTTAGTCTTGCTTGATCTCTCTCTCTCTCTCTCTCTTTCTCTCTCTCTCTCCCATTTCTTTTGTGCCCAGAGATGCACATGATCTGAACTTGGGTACAAACACCTAAAAGTCAAGGGAAATGTTGCATACTGGAAAAGAAAGTTTGTTTAAATTCTTCATTTTATTCTAGAGGAAGTTCTTCTTTGCAGGCTTTGCTAAGAATACCTATAGGAGTTGGGGTCTTTGTTCATGACTCTCTAGCTTGTCTGCCAGCTTTAGGTTTTATCCCACTGACAGAAAATTACATTTTCTGGGTTGATTTTTCTTCTCATTGTTCATCACATTTCCCCCTAATGTAGCTGCAGAAACCATCTGTGGCTGCATTTATAGTCTGCTCTGCAGCATTCTTGCTGCTTGTCTTCTCCCTTTTGCACACAATAGGCATACCAAGGACAAAGTGCATTTTGCAACTTGATGCTGACAAAGTACCATGGATCTTACTTCTGCCAACTTTTGAGCAAGGATAAAAAGCCATGCTGAACAAGAAAACCAAATGTCTCACTGTTGGAAGCCTTGAGCCAAAGTGTCTTTTTCTCATCAGTGAGAAAAGAAATAGCATGGAATTCAAAAGGGAAGAGGAAATGGTCAAATTCTGGTGCATGGGTGAAATTCCCATTTTTGAGAATTTTTGTTGCATTCATAAAAACAAGACAAGCCTGGTGGATCAGGCCAATGGTCCATCTTGTCCAACATCCTGCTCTCACAGTGGCCAACAAGATGCCTGTGTGAAGCTTGCAAGCTGGACATGAGCACAACAGCACTTTGCCCACCTATGATTCCCAGCTATTGATATATTGGCTGGACTTTCCAAAGTTCAGGAAACACAGAAGCTGCCTAATGTGCACCTAAGACCTGTTAATTGTTTTTAAGCAATGTACAGTGGTACCTCTAGTTGTGGACTCGATCCATTCCAGGGTGCCATTTGTACCCCGAAAAATTTGCAACTAGAGCGCCGCTCCTGCGCATGTGCGTGGCATGGTAGAGTGCTTCTGTGCATGTGCGAAGCACGCAGATCTCTTCTGCACATGGTTTGCCACGTCTGTAACCGAAAATGATGCAACATGAAGTGGATGCAACATAAGGTATGACTGTATTCTTACCTTTAAAGAAAGCAGTGCATAAAAAATAATGCAAAATCACTGATGTTTTACATATCCTCTAAGGGCAGTCCCTATGCACAATGCAGTTTCGTAAGGAAGTCTGGATGTTATCAGGGCATGGATGGCTGTGGTGTGGCTATCTCTGCATAAAATGGGCTACAGGTGACACATCAACCTAAGATGGAGAAAGCCATTTCATTCATTACAGAAGCAGAAGTTATTCTTATACTCATAGGTCTGATTCACCCATATTTAAATGTCATTCCATGGAGCAATCCCATAGGTATGCCCCAAAGCATATGGACCAACCTTACCATTGGAACACAAGAAAAGCCATGTTGAATTGGCCAAAAGGCCCATCTAGTCTACCTGTTCTCACAGTAGCCATCCAGATGCCTATGGGAAGCCTGCAAGCTGTACATGAGCATAACATATGTCATTTATGATTGGAGGACTCTTCCACATGGAAGATTTTAGCAGCCTATTGACCAGGTGAAGGAATTAAGCATGGTGATAGGTATGGCAATGACATATCTGCATCCACCCTTCTTTCCCCTTTTGCTTAACTACCATTAGGACCCACTTTCCTTCTGTGAATTAATCCAGATCTGGAAATGCCACTGACCTCAATCACAGTCCAAAAAAATGACAGCCCTCCTCTGAGATTGAAGGGCCATTAAAAAAAAAGTCACAGGTCTTGGCGTTTCAAGAGAGAATGCTGCACAGCAAGCCAGATAAGCTCATTTGTTTTACATTTTGCAACTTAATGAGACAGAAATCGCAAGACAGTTGTCATACGTAACAGAGATTGCTGGCTTGTGTCTAAATAAAGTATGAGCACTCCTGCAACAGTTGACACCATTCACAATAACAAGAGAAGGGAATGTGACATCTATTGCCAGGTCTTTAAAATGCTGTGATTGGGTAATACTGCATGGACAAGTGCTCCCTATTACTGCTGATTAGCACAGATGGGCCACAGCACCCAGTCAACATGCTGTGCTATCATGGAGGAGTAAATGTTGCTGTGTTCCATTACTTTCCCTGGGTTACATAGTGGACATTAAAAATGGCAACCTTCAGAAATGAGATGGGGAGCCTCTCAGTCTTCTTGAACTGTGGCTGGACTTAAACTCACCATAGTTTAAAGTCAGAGGGGAACTTGAGCATGAAGTTGCCCAGGTCAATAATACATTAGCAAATCAATATTGTAATGCAGTAACTAATGTTGTGTTGGCAGATTGGCTCAGCTGCCCTAAAACCATAAAAAATGTCTGCACGGGGACAAATGTGCTTATAAATGCAATTAGCAACCTCTGTTATCTCATTCAGATACAGGCGAAGATTGCTGAACCCATGAACCCTTTCTTAAGCATAGCTGGGTCATTGGTACCTCTAATCCAGTATCTGGCCATGTGGCTGGCCACTGTGACAACAGAATGCTGAACTAGATGGGTCTTTGGCCTGATCCAGCAGGGCTCTTCTTAGGTTCTGAGTTACTTAGGAGTAGACATCTGGTCCTTAGTGTTTTCCCATCTGGCCATAACATCACACCTGAACCTTCTCTTGGATGTTGTTTTAGCCAGTAGTCCTGGATGGAGCATCATGTACTGTATGCCTGTTTTTACATACATCTCTATGCTGCTAAAAGGGACGTGGGTGGCACTGTGGGTTAAACCACAGAGCCTAGGGTTTGCTGATCAGAAGGTCAGCGGTTCGAATCCCTGCGATGGGGTGAGCTCCCGTTGCTTGGTCCCTGCTCCTGCCAACCTAGCAGTTCGAAAGCACGTCAAAGTGCAAGTAGATAAATAGGTATCGCTCCAGCGGCAAGGTAAACGGTGTTTCCGTGCACTGCTCTGGTTTGTCAGAAGTGGCTTAGTCATGCTGGCCACATGACCCGAAAGCTGTACGCCAGCTCCCTCCGCCAATAAAGCGACCCCAGAGTCGGTCACGACTGGACCTAATGGTCAGGGGTCCCTTTACCTTTTACTATGCTGCTAAACAAAGAAAATGATGTTTTCTGAATGTTGCACATAAACCCGACATGAAATCAAAAGTAAAAACATAAAAAGGCAAAGCTCCAAAGAACATAGAAGCTGGGTCTCATGGCAGGGTAACTTGTGTAAATAAAAGCATTTTAAACTGGCATCTAAAACTAAACAAAGCAAAGATGCTTGCCTAATACAGAGGGGGAATTTCCCCAAGTATAGGTACTGCGATGCTAAATGATCCACTACTTTTGGCTGCCAAACCAATGTCATAAGGGTGAGCCATTCCCAATGTTTCCCCATTTTGAAATCTGGGCTAAAATGGAGGGAATAATCATTTTCTAAAAGGCCCTTTAATTATTGTCATTTTACAGTCAGTTTCCTGCAATTTGTTTCCTTCTCTTCTGCTTTAGTGCCATTTCCCCCCCCCCTCTGGTTAGGACTTTCAAGTCCTTACAGGTTAGTCCATCCCAAAATGCTCCCAGCCAATCAAGGAGCATGAAGGCTCTAAAGGGCTATGTAAGTCATCAGGTTTGGCAACATTAAGTTGCTGAGGGAAACCTAAACTAATTTGGAGTGAGTACAGGGCTTCTTTAACTGGTCATATGTGTTTGTAAGGGGGGGGGGGTCCATCCAGTACAGAAGCTGCTTTATTCAAAGTCGGACCATTGATTCATCTAGCTCAGTATTGTCTACACACTGACTTACCAACAAGTTCTCCAGGTATTCTTTCCCACCATAGCTGGAGATACCCAGAATTGAGTCTGGGGTCTTCGTATGGAAACCACTAGAATACAGCCATTTTCCTTTCTCTGCATGTGTCAAGTTCTGCCTGCAGTCTCTCCATGACCCTACAAACTGAAACTTAAGAATGGGAAGCCAGTCTTTTAGCTCTCATTAGTATGGTTGCTATTCAAAGCTTTCCCGAAGAACTCTCTATAGGGTTGTTCAGTTTAACTTTATACTACCTATACTGTAATGTCCCAGTATCTGGAACATAATCATTTTTATTTCCATCAGCTCATTTGCCAGCAATACTCAAAATGAATATAGGGAAAAAACACGTAACAGGGAAATTTCTTACCACCATTCCCTTAACAGCTTTCCTTTTGTCTTCACTGGGTATTTAACAATTCTTTAGCTTTGCTAGTCCAGGAAAGACAGCTGTATTGTTCCATGATGTGATATTTATGGAGCCATTCTCTGTTTGTTTTTTTCCCTTTTAAAATTCCCATCTTCACTTTGGCCATATGCAAGGATGTAATACAAATTGCTGCTTTAGTTGAACAATATCCTGTTGCATTCCCTTGCTGAAAACTAGTGCTTTTTGGTGGCTTGTTTTCAGGCTTTGCTAGCAATTGGATATTCTTTCAGAAGTGGGCATAAAGGGCTTGAGTTTGTCTTTTGGCAGTCTTCCTGCTCCCTTGGGTTCACTCCAAAGGCAGGTACTTAAAGTGAACACATTGCAATAAGGAATGGGCAGCGTACTGTGTAAAAAACCCCCACAAACGATTAAGATAAAGTGGGCAATATTATGATGCAATATGGAGAACCACGCAATAAGTTTCTGTGTGAATTTCACTTAGTTTCTGCAACTGTATAATATTTCTGCTTCCGGATTTCAGCAAGGTTTAAAATGATGGTACCATGTGTTGAGTGGAATATAGACCCTTCTGATTTATCTTTTTGTTTAATTTCTAGATTCACCCTTCACCAATTCTTGATCCCAAGGATGGGTTACAACATAAACGTACAATACCAATTTCATTAAAGCAACCAGAATGAAACAGTATTACAATTAAAACATAAGAATAAAAAATATACAATCTTAACTAAGCAACAAAGAGACACCCATCATTCTGAGTTAACTCCCAGCAAAGGCCTAGCTGAACAGGTGTGTCGTCAACCAGTGTTCACACATAAACTGTGATGGGGCCAACTGCACCTCCAAAGAAAGGAGGCTCCATAAATTGGGTGTCACCACAGGGGACACCATGTCACCTCACAATGAAGGACTTCCTCTGCAGATCCTAATACATTAGCAGCTTATTATGGTAGGAGGCACTGAAGTATTTTTAAACCTCCCCCATGCACTGGGGATCTTTCTCACATTGTCTTGTGTACTGAAGGAACCCTGCATGTCTGTGGACACCCCAAGTGTGTTACATATTCTGTGACAACAGTTTCTTTGGTGCATCAACAAAGCCTTTTGAACCTGTGAACCTGCAGTATACATGGAATTATCCCAGCAGTTTCAAGGGGAAACTGGTTGTGGAGGACAAGCTGTCTCGTTTTTTCAGTGAAGCTTGGCCACCATTTATGATCTCTTCATTGAGGAGCCTCAATCCACAACTTGAAAACCATGGATGTATAAATCCTAAGCATATAACAACACTCGATGCAGGTTGCATGTGTATGGTCTGAAGGAAGCTTGTGTTAATGTTTGGGTGAACATGCTTACAAGCCTTCATGCATTTAGGAGCCCTGATAACAGAGGGCACTGAATCATGTGTGGATTTTTTATGTGTGTTTGACTGAGTGCATTTAGAACTTCCCACCCTTCAGACTTTCCCACTTAGTGCATGAAAGTTTGCTGGAGTTCACAGTGGGGAATGCAGGGAGTTGAATTGTGAACAACTTCCTGTATCCCCTGCCCTCAGTTGCCTGAATAGACCTTGAAACTAATGGGATTTGCTCAGCTAACAGGATTCTCATATTAAGTTTTAAGTGTTTGTGCCAACATTGAAATCCCCTGTTGAGCTGATTCCTTGATTTCTATTGTACTATTAGCCAGTATTATTTTACCTGTATGACTGTTTATCATCATATGACTATGCAATTGGATATCCCTTTAGCTCCGGAACATCCATTTGTTCCAAAGCTTGCACAATGAGAAACAACTCTGGCCTGGATATAGGAGAAATTCATCTGGTTGAAATCGTGATCTGTTGTTGGTTTAATTGCTTAGCAGAGGTGGCTAACCATTAGTAGTACAGCAACATTTGGAGAACCAAGCCTTGTCATTCATATTGATTGGACAGACTTGCTGCAGCTGATGGGAGTTTGAATCCAGCAACATATAGCAGGCTAAAGGTTAACTGCCCCTGTTGTACAGTAAAAGGAGAAGTTCAAAGCAGACCATCTGAATAATGCTGTAGGAGACAGCTGATACATCTGCAATGTTTTCTATACTAAGCAGCATGGTAATGCAGTTAATTCTGCACAGATGGAATGATGTAAGAAAAGGTGATTTTTGCAAGTAGTTTTTCTAATAAAAAATAGACTTTCAAAGTGAAGTGCCTATGCTCCTACTTAAGGCACATCTTAGAGTGAAATCTGATATCCTCAGTTCCTGCTTAGAGATAATGGATCCCCCTCATCCAGGTTCAGAAATAGTTCAGACTACTAAATTATTTGCACAGCTGAACTAAATGCAAATTGGCACTGTGAATATGTGAAATAATATTTTAGACATCAGAAATAACAAATATGAAAGTGGACAGCTTTACAAGGGGAGCAGACAAACTTATGGATTCTAATAGAGCCTAATGCTCCATGGCTGCCATGATGACTATATTACCTCCTCTGTCAGAAGTACATGATAACTCTGGTTGGTGGAGACATAAAGAGGAAAGTACTGCTGTTCTCATGCCTTCCTTGCAGGCTTCCCACAGGCATCTGGCATATTCATCCATTCCTAATTCCTGAAACAACATATAAATAAAAAGGTAGCTATCCTTTGACCTTTGCACTTATCTGGATTTGGTTCTCCAGCCAAACAATGTGAACAAAATTGTATAGGATAAGGAAAATGCGCGCAAATGCTGAAGAATGTTTATGAGTACTTAAAAAAAAGGAGCAAACCATTAGCCCACTAGTTTTAACTACCCATTAACAAACCATTAGACCATTAGCTGTAACCACCCATTAGCTTTAACTACAAAGTTGTCAATCTGGCTGAAACATTGTATAATCAGGCCATTATTTCAGCAGCCACCTGCATGTTAATCAGTCTTTGTCATTTGCCACTGATTGCACATTATTGGGCATGTTGACTGACTACCAGTTGCTCCTGGTATGTTGGTTTTGGCCTGTGGGTTTTGTAACTCTTCCTGTACATGTGCATCTTCTCAATGCATGTAGAAGATTGCATGTAGATACACCTTTAAGTACCAGCTGAGTGGATTCCTGAGTTTCTACAAAGTTTCCCACCCCCTCCAAATCCTTAACATGAATTTGTTCCTACTGGATGCCTAAATTATTATTATTTATTATTTTATTTTGCATTTTGTGTTATCCCCACTGTAGAATACAGCAGGGTCTCTACGCTCAACTCACTGTGCTTTATATCTATTTGAGAACTCATACTATGTGAATTATAGCTATCCTGCACATCAGTTCTATTGGGGGACTATGAGTGCTCATATTTTATCTGTAAGGTGAAAATTAGAGGGAGGCAATATGCTGAGGTTGGGAGAACCTGACAGTGTTGCACACAAATCAATATTTTCAATCTGACAATTCCCCTCCCCCCAAGTAGTAACCCTGGCTTATTAAGATCTCTGAGAGCTGTGAGATGCTGTGTTTGGCACCACAGAGCAGCTGACAGGATGTCAAGCTGGTATCTACTCACTAGTTTTTCAACACACTTTTTTTTTGTAAATTTTACTTTGCACAATTTAGATATTTAAACTTTCAAAAACTATTCCCCCCCCACATGGCATTGTCAATCAAACTAATGTCTTGCGCTGACATATGTGTTTGTCAAGTAGATTTGTATCAGGGTTTTCAACTGCATGTGAATCAGGGCTGTGCTTTCCTCTTAGTGCATGAATTGATTGATTGATTGATTGATTGATTGATTGATTGATTCAACTAACATCCTGCTTATACAGAAATCCCTGGATTTTGTATAGTAAAAATTAAAAAAAACATAAAAACCCTACAGTTTAACCACTACTTAGGGACTTTTAAAGCTACCTTATACAGTGGTACCTCGGGTTAAGAACTTAATTCATTCTGGAGGTCTGTTCTTAACCTGAAACTGTTCTTAACCTGAGGTACCACTTTAGCTAATGGGGCCTCCCACTGCCACTGCACCACCGCTGCCCAATTTCTGTTCTCATCCTGAAGCAAAGTTCTTAACCCTAGGTACTACTTCTGGGTTATTGGAGTCTGTAACCTGAAGCGTCTGTGTCAGAGCTGCTACCAGGTCCCAGCTCACATAGGACCACGCCACACAGCGTCCACTTTAAAAGAGTCTTTATTGAGTTACAGGTTTCATTTCCGAACTGCAGCGTGCAGCTCTACACCTTCTGCTCTAGGTCGGCGAAGACCCGTCTGAGTCCCCGCCTCTTGCACACCAGCTTAATACCCTAGCCTTGCTCCACCTCCTTCGCCTCTCCCTACGTCTCTGGGTCCTTCTGCCCCCCTGGGCCTCCTCCCTTCTACTCTCCTCTGACGCTGACCCCCCTGATCCTTCTGCCTCCTTGCGGCGGGCTTTAGGACCTGGCTCACTCTCCGGGCTGCTTACTGCTCCAGCTTCCGCTGCATTTGAACTTGGCGCGCGCGCCCAACTCTCTACTTTCCTCTTAACCGTTGCCTCGCTCTCTGAGGAGGGCGTGACCACCCCTGACTCGTGCCCTCCCTCCTGCTGACAGCCTCCGGAACCCGATGCCTGGCTACCTTCCTCCCTGCTGCTCTCAGTCTTGAGCGTGGGTCCCGACTTCCAGCTGCTGCCGCCCTCAGTTATGAGCGTGGGTCCCGACTTCCAGCTGCTGCTCTCTGAATCTCCTCTGTTCCCTTCCTCCTGGGGTGTCCCCCCGGATCCCCCCCTTGCTCTGCTCACTGGGGCTCCCTTTTGGGAGTCCTCTGACTCACTGCTTAGGCTTGGAGATCTCGGGTCGTCATCATCACTCATTCTCCCTTCGGCTTCCTCCCCCTCGCTCTCTGTTTCCACCCTTCTCTGCGTCTCTGCTTCTGAACCCCTGACATCCATCCCCCCCTCGAAGCCCCCCCTTCCCCCCTCCCCGCTGTCAGGTGTGGGTGCTGGGCGCTCCATCATCATGGGAGGGAATGCTGGATACAGGTCGCTCCCCGTGGGTGGCCGCCAACTGAAGACCTCCGAGTCTTCCCCCTCGCGGTCGTCGACGTGGACTTGTTGCTCTTCCATCTCTGTACCGCCGTGCTCGAACCCGAGGTCCTCCCCGAACACGTCCATGTCAGTCTCTGCGTCGGTCGCTCGACCTGGCATCTCCAGCCACTTCCTGCGCCATCGCTCCTCTGGTCGATCGTCCCACCAATACGAGTTGCCTGATGCCGAACCTGCCGGTGAACCTTCTGGGGAACGGGTGCTCCGTGCGGGTTCCCCTTCTGAGTCGAATCCATGGAACGTGCTGGAAGAAAGTGTGGGTGTGAACAACCAGTCGTCGAAGAAGCTCGCTGGCATGGGTTTGTGTGGGAAGAGGGCATGAAACTCGTCCTTGAGCAGGGGTTCCTCCAAAGCGTAGTCTGGTACCCAGCTATTGGCGCTGGCCCGGGTGCCCTCTCTGGCTAAGAGGTATTCGACTCCCTCTTCCCCCCATCTGGAGTCCAAAATCTCCGTGACCTCGTTGATGTGGTCCTGGTGCTTCACCTCCCGCGTCTCCGTCCGTTCCCGGAGCGGACTTGGCGCCGTCCCTGGCTCCTGGAACCTGTGAGGTGCCTTGTAGGGAGTGAGCACCGACCTGTGGAACACCGGATGCATTCTGGAACCCTCCGGCAGCGCCAGTCGGAAGGCTACCGGGTTGATCTGCGCTTCGACTTGGTACGGACCGATCTGCTTGTGCCCCAACTTCTTCTTGGCAAGCGACCTGGTCGGCACTGCGTGGGCTGCCAACCAGACCCAGTCTCCCACTTGGATCACTTCGCCAACCCGCCTGTGCTTGTCAGCTTGCACCTTGTAGGCGTGCTTAGCTAGCTCCAGCTGCCGTCTGAGTTGATCGTGGACCGCCTGCAGCTCTGACGCGAACGCGTCCGCCGTCTGTGGTTCTCCTTCCCCCACTCTCTCCAGTCCCGGGAAGGTTCTGGGATTCCTCCCATTGTTGGCAAAGAACGGCGTCACTCCTGTGGACACGTGCTTCGTGTTGTTGTAAGCGAACTCGGCTAGCGGCAGGTAATCCACCCACGTCGCAGGCTGTTGATTGGCATAGCATCTCAGGTACTGCTGCATGATGGCATTGACCCTCTCTGCTTGCCCGTTGGTCTGCGGGTGTCTTGCTGATGCCAGATTGACCTTGACATTTAGAAAACCCATCAGCTTCTGCCAGAAAGACGAGATGAACTGGCGTCCGCGGTCGGACAGGATAGACCGTGGCAGGCCATGCACTTTGAACACGTGATCTATGAACAGTTTGGCGGTTTGTTCCGCCGTGGCCACCTTCGCACACGGAATGAAATGTGCCATCTTGGTGAACAAGTCCACCACCACTAGCACAGCTGTCTTGCCTCTCGAGCTGGGTAAATCCGTCACAAAGTCCAGGGCCACCCTCTCCCACGGTTCAAACGGTGTTTGCAGCGGTTCTAACAGTCCCGCCGGTGGTCTGTGTACCGGCTTGGCCCTCTGGCAGGTGTCGCACCTCGCGACGTAGTCCGCGACCTCTCCTCTCAGCCTGGGCCACCAGAAGTCTCTCGCGACTAATTCCATCGTTTTCTCTGTGCCAAAGTGACCGGCCGTGGGTGCGTCGTGCAACTGTTGCAGTACCTTGGCGCGAAGGTCGTCTCCTGGTACATAGACAGCCCCTTTGCGTAGGAGCAAGCCGTCCCGCACCTGGAACTCGTCCGTGGTAGCCGTGCCTCTGAGCAGTTCCGCCATCTTGTCTTGCGCGAATGAGTCGTCCCGCAATGCACGTCGCACCGCATCCAGGTCTACTGTAGCTGAGGCACACGCCCACGCCGTCGGTGCGAAGATGTGCATGGCCGCCGCTGGCGTCACCTCTTCTAGGTATTGCGGTTTTCGGGACAGTGCATCCGCCATGATGTTGGTGTCGCCTGGGACGTACTCTATTCGGAAATTGAAGTCAGCAAAGAACTCCGCCCAACGTATCTGCCTCTGGTTCAGGAACTGAGCCGTGCGCCAGTGCTCCAGATTCTTGTGGTCCGTGCAGACCTGCACCGTGTGCTTGGCGCCGATTAGGAAGTGCCTCCACGCCTTGAAAGCTGCATGAATGGCCAGCAACTCCCTGTCCCAGATGGTGTAGTTCTGCTCCGACTTGCTGAGCTTTCTGGAGTAGAACGCTCCCGGCCGCCACACCCCCTGCGGGTCTCGCTGCAGCAGGACAGCTCCCACGGCTCTGTCTGACGCGTCTGTCTCTACCCTCAACGGTTTACTGGGGTCGATATGCAGCAGTTGCTTCTCCGATGCGAAGAGATGCTTGAGCGCTTGAAAGGACTGTTCCGCCTGCTCCGTCCAGATGAATTTCTTTTTTTTGGAGCTGAGCGTGTCCGTAATTGCTGCCGTCTGCATCGCGAACCCCTTGATAAACTTGCGATAGAAGTTGGCGAAGCCGACAAACCGCTGGACCTCCTTCCGGTTGCGCGGGCTTTTCCAATCCAATACCGCACGAACCTTGGTGCTGTCCATGGCTATCCCCTTGTCCGACAACTTGTATCCCAGGAAATCCACCTCCGTCGTGTCGAACTGGCACTTCTCCAGCTTGGCGTACAGTCTATGTTGTTGCAACCTGCTGAGCACCTCCCTCACGTCTCGGTCGTGAGCTTGCTGCGAGTCAGAGAAAATCAGGATGTCATCCAGGAAGCAGACGCATGTCTTGTAGAGGAGTCCCTCCAACACGTGATGCATAAAAGCTTGAAAACAGTGAGAGCCATTTTGTAATCCAAAGGGCATAACTCTGTATTCGTAGGTGCCCAGCGGTGTGAACATGGCCGTCTTCCACTCATCGCCCTCCCGCATGCGGATGAGATTGTACGCCCCTCGCAGGTCCAACTTGGTGAACACGCGTCCCTTGCGCACCGTCGCGAGGAGGTCGTCAATCCTGGGCATGGGGTAATCAGACGGTTTGGTCATCTGGTTCAAAAGGCGGTAGTCCACAACTAGTCTTTTTTGGGGCGTGTCTTTCTTTTTCACGAAGAAAACGGGACTGCCCCCCACTGCCTTGGACTCTCTGATGAAGCCACGCTCCAGATTATGCTCGATGAACTGTTTGAGTTCCTGCATTTCATCTTCAGACATGGAGTATAGCCGCCCCTTCGGCAGCGTCGCCCCCGGTAGGAGGTCAATCTTGCAGTCATATGGCCGGTGAGGGGGTAGCTTGTCCGCCTCCTTCTCGCAGAAGACCTCCAAAAAGCTCGCGTATTTGTGGGGGACCGCTTGCAACGTTCCCAACTGCAGTTGTGATTCCTCCTCCTCTCCCTCCCGTCGGGGCAGGATGCAGTGTTCTGCGCAATAAGAGGAGCCGAAGATCAGTTGTCTCTGGTACCAAGCCAGTGTCGGACTGTGCCTGTCCAGCCAACTCATGCCCAACACAATGGGCGTGTCCGACAGTTGGGTGACATTAAAACTGATGACTTCCCTGTGGTTGCCAAGGCGCATCACCATCGGTGGCGTCTGCTTCACCACCTGCCCCCCTAGCAACTCTCTGCCATCCACTGTGACGACTTGCAGGGGCAGAGTGGCAGGCAATAGCTGTATAGCGTGCTGCTCCACAAAGCTCTGCGCTATAAAGTCTGCGTTGCTTCCAGAATCCACAGAAAGCGGCACTTCGATAGTGACGCCGTCGGGTAGCTGGAGAGATGCTGTGAGCTGCACTACTGGTTTGGGTGGGAGGGGATCCGTGGGTTGCAAGATTGCTGGGGACTGCTTCACAGATGCGTCTGGCTGGGCCCCAGTGCCTCCGTCTCCAGCCAGACATCGTCGTTTCCCTGCTGTGGTTCTCCTTGCTGCGTTGCTGCAGTCACCATTGCTGAGGCTGCAGTGTGCTTGTGGAGCCTCCGGGGACACTCCTTCGCCAAATGGCCTGGATCCTCGCAGATGTAACACTTCCTGTTCCCTCTAGGAGGCTTCGCTTTCCCTGCTGCCGGTGCTAGGGCTCTGGCTGCTGACTGAGCCCTTGCACCTCCAACCTCCATCGGTTCCCCTCCCCCTCCTGGCGGAGGTGTGGATTGCGCACGCGCTGCTTCCCTCGGAACGAAAGAGAAACTTCTCGCTGCTTCGCGCCCTCCACGTCCTTCATCTCTGCACCATGGACGTTCTTCCAGCCTCACCCCCACAGTCAGCGCCCTTTGGACCACCTCCTGCGTGCTTCGGGGCCTCTCCCCCCTTGCAATTTCATCCTTAACCGCTGAACTTAGACCCTCCCAGAAGAGGTCTCTGACAGGGGGCGAATCCCGATCCCATTCTAAAGCACTGACCAGCGCAAAAAATCGGGCGTGATACTGCCGGACGCTCGCCCTCCCTTGTTTTAGTCCATGAATCTCCCGTCTGGCAAGATCCACATCAATAGTAGACAAAAAACACGCATCCATCGCTTTGATAAAGGCATCTGCATTCTGAAGCGCCGGATCTTTATCCCTCCACAAATTGCGCAGCCAGGCTTTGGCATCCCCATGCAAATGGGACAATATGAACCCCACCTTCTCTTCCTCATCTCTAAAGTCTTTTGCCAGCAGTTGCAGTGCGCACATTACGTCTGCTCTAAAATTAGGGTACTGTTGCAAAGTCCCATCGAAGTGAGCCACAAGCCCTCCTGCTCTCCGTGCCAATCCCACGCCCTCCGGTCTGGGTCCCGGTTGCCCTTGCTTAACAAGCATTTCAAACCTGGCGTGTAGGTCTCTGTAGGCGGCTGTAGTCTCCTCCTCCCGTTTCTTGGAAGCCAATACCTCTGAGGACAACTGGGTCACTGCCTCTTGCAGCGCGGAGATCCTCTGTTCTTCCGTCATCTTGCTAACCTTTGTGAGCTCGCTTACAGACACCCCTCTTCCTCCCCTAGCGGCTTCTGCTCCCGCTGCGAGGTTTCAGGTTTCTGAAGCTTTGAAGAGACGGGTCTTACTGTCAGAGCTGCTACCAGGTCCCAGCTCACATAGGACCACGCCACACAGCGTCCACTTTAAAAGAGTCTTTATTGAGTTACAGGTTTCATTTCCGAACTGCAGCGTGCAGCTCTACACCTTCTGCTCTAGGTCGGCGAAGACCCGTCTGAGTCCCCGCCTCTTGCACACCAGCTTAATACCCTAGCCTTGCTCCACCTCCTTCGCCTCTCCCTACGTCTCTGGGTCCTTCTGCCCCCCTGGGCCTCCTCCCTTCTACTCTCCTCTGACGCTGACCCCCCTGATCCTTCTGCCTCCTTGCGGCGGGCTTTAGGACCTGGCTCACTCTCCGGGCTGCTTACTGCTCCAGCTTCCGCTGCATTTGAACTTGGCGCGCGCGCCCAACTCTCTACTTTCCTCTTAACCGTTGCCTCGCTCTCTGAGGAGGGCGTGACCACCCCTGACTCGTGCCCTCCCTCCTGCTGACAGCCTCCGGAACCCGATGCCTGGCTACCTTCCTCCCTGCTGCTCTCAGTCTTGAGCGTGGGTCCCGACTTCCAGCTGCTGCCGCCCTCAGTTATGAGCGTGGGTCCCGACTTCCAGCTGCTGCTCTCTGAATCTCCTCTGTTCCCTTCCTCCTGGGGTGTCCCCCCGGATCCCCCCCTTGCTCTGCTCACTGGGGCTCCCTTTTGGGAGTCCTCTGACTCACTGCTTAGGCTTGGAGATCTCGGGTCGTCATCATCACTCATTCTCCCTTCGGCTTCCTCCCCCTCGCTCTCTGTTTCCACCCTTCTCTGCGTCTCTGCTTCTGAACCCCTGACAGTCTGTAACCTGAAGCATCTGTAAGCCAAGGTACCACTGTACTGAATCAGACCTACAGCCCATCTAGCCCAGAAAATGGGATGGGATAAAATGGGATGAAAACAAATAAACAGATAATAATCTTTGTATTCCTTCTTCCAAACTCTAATAAAATTTATGCTTAAAAAAAGGAGGATGGAGAGAGAGAGAGAAAAGGGATGGGATGGGGTACCTAGTTCTTTTCTAAAGCAGCCTAAACATTTCAGTGGAAAAAATGCTCACCCCACCACTATTGATCATCTGGTGCCTCACAATCATTTTTAAGATGGCAAAAGCAAGAGATGGCTAAAAGTCAATCAGCATGCTCATGATAAGAAGTCACCATCCCTTAAGATTAAACAGGGAATCTGCTTTTGTGCCTGTGACAAATATATTTTTTTGTACATGGAGAAAAAGCAAAGGCGGGCTGAAGGATAATGCTTTCCATATGTGTATAGATCAGGCACATGGGTCCAACAGGCCTCTTACTATGTGTGGCAATTAACAAAATACCCATAAAAACAATAAGTGTTATTAAGGCATTGCCGTTTTCAACCCGTACTGTGTGACTGGGATGGAATGCATTAGCCCCAGTTTTTCCCTCGTGTGCTGTTTCCACCAACCTTTCTGCATTTGAATGGTAATTTCTGAAGGGGATTTGTAAGCATGTTTACTCAGAAACACCCTTCATACCCTCATAATCAATGTAAGAAGGCTAGACTAGAGTGGGCAGAGCTCATGTGTAGCTCCTACTCATGTTTGGATTCCATGTTCAGGATTAATGTCTCAATGGAGTGTTGGGTTTGCTGATGTCCCGTAATAGAGTTCAGGTTTTCTTAGAATGGAAAGCCCAAATGTCAGGCCAGCCACAACATAGCTGCCATGACCAGTAAAATTCATAGAATCAACTATCAGATTCAAGAAAGAGGCAACATTCTACAGGAAGGATCTGATTACCAAGAAAGATGGAGGGCACAAGGAGAAGGGGACGACAGAGAATGAGATGGTTGGATGGTGTTCTTGAAGCTACCAGCATGAGTTTGATCAAACTGCGGGAGGCAGTGGAGGACAGAAGTGCCTGGCGTGCTCTGGTCCATGGGGTCACGAAGAGTCGGACACGACTAAACGACTAAACAACAACAACAACATGTTACGGATAGCATACCATTATTGTTTAAAGCATTGGCCAGATATGTAATATCAAATCTAGATTGACTCTTTCTGTTCACCATTAAGATTTATTGTCCCTTAGGATGATATTGAGCAAGCCTTCACGTCACTCAATATTCCTCGCTCTGGACAATAAATCATGATGTTGTCCTTGGCAAAAATCAATAGCTCCTTAGAACCCCAGAGTCTCAAACTGTGACAGATCCCTTATGGGTCCATCACTGTTTAGGCTATAAATCTTTGCCTGCTAGAATTTAAACCCATGGCTCCAGAACTTTCCTAGTGAATAAGCTGGTATGCCTAATTTTCTTTTTCTTTTCTTTTAGCAAACTGTTTTATTTCAAGAAAATGTGCAAAAGCCAAGCATAAATATAGCTCTACATACAAACACCAGCAATATTTCTTTCCAAATAAATTAAGCAATTCCCTTTTTGGATGCAGCCAACATAGGGACAGTTCTATATTCACACTTATACTCTGTGCTGTTCCAAAGGTTCTTCTACCAACCTTTCTACAGCTCCAGGACAGTTTCCCATTTAGGCAGATAAGAGATTTGCTATCAGTGACATCACATTGGCAAAGATTCCTGCGTTTCAGGGGGTTAGACTCATGACCCTCATGGTCCTTTCAAACTCTACAATTCTATGATTCTATGAAATCTAGCTATATAACATTCTGATGTCTCACTGTCCTGGACCCTGATTGACTGGGATCACCCCTGTGAGTAATGCAAAAAAGAAGAAATTGGGAGCAGGAGGAAGTACCGAAGCAGAAAAAGGCAGAAGAAATACTTACTCTTTGAGCATTTGGGGAAAATATTTCTGTACACACCCACCCCTGGAAATTGGACTGAAAATAACAAATACCTAATGGGATAAAGTTCAGTGCAGCCTTAGTTCCCATCACCAAGTGAGCTGCATAGCTTGTGATAACAGTTGCCGTGTTATAGTGGGTTTCATTGTATATAATGTAAGTAACCAAACGAAACCTATGACTGAAGTTAGTTATGACTGATTTCAGTGGGTTCACTCTGCATATGACTCAGATATGTTTCTTTTTATATAGTGCCACCAGGCTTACACAGATAATTACAGAAGTGTTAATGTATCTCTGGTGATTTGTGATTTTAATTTTACGGCTTGCAACCAATGCTATGCTCAGAGTAGATCCATTGAAATTAACAGACATGGCTAAATTAGGTCATTTCAGTGAGTGTACTCTGAGTGCATGTTAGTTGGATACAAACCTGTGAATTTCTTATTGTGTGTGTGTATATATAACTGCAGTAAACTGCTTTGATTTTTTGGTGAAATTGTGGTATAGAAGAATTTATAAAATAAATAAATACTAAATACATAATTAGGATGCAGCCCAATCAAATTATTATCTGTGAGATGGAAGTAACATTTTAAAAGCTGTTGCTGTTTCAAATAAACTATTCTGGGGCAGACAAGGCCAATTTCAACCTATGTGCTCAAACTTTTATATGTATGGGCTTGCTTGTGGCAAAATGGTGGCTTGGGAAACATTACCCCAGTTTTTTAGTAGAATACCCCAACACTGCGTAACCTTAGAACTGCCACCTTGCTTCTCCACCATGATTTGATTGTCATCTTGCTGCAACTTGAGAAATCTGCATAGCATAAAATAAGGCACTCCCTTTGGCATTTTCACTGAAGTGATTTATCAGCTGAACTGGTAGGGAGTTTGACGAAGGAAGCCTGAGTTGGTGTCTGTTCAGTGCACCAGGGAGGAATTTGCAGTCTGTTGGATGAGAGAGAGAGAATTCTGTGACCACCTGTGGCTCTTCAAGACTCTATGTGTTGGAACAGAGAACTCCATCTGTTCTTTCAAGCATATGTTTGTATTTTTCTTCTCCACCTTCTTTTGGAAAGCATCCATTGACAGGAACTCCAGGGTGCTCCAAGCTGTCATTCATATTATAGGTATATGTCCATAGCCCTGAAAATCTTTAAGAAATCAAGGGAGCCTTTTGCAATTTTTGATAATTGCATGAGATAAATTGTTTGGATTTGAAAATATTTCCTACTTCATCTTTGATGAGCAAGGGAATGACACTGGGAAGCTTGGGATCAGTAGCAGTTAAGATGGTGTATATACAACAGCTTATGAGACAATCACTCAATAGTGTTGAATTAATATATTTCTTTATCCGATGATTACATTCTACAATGAAACAGGGCTTCACTGGCCTTTTGGTTTCTTTTTGCCTTCCTGTAGCAGTCTTTCTCTTCTATTTCACCAGAGGTTCTTGCTTCTAACATCAACTTTGCATCATTGTCTGTTCTCTCCCCATCCCACATCTTTCAACCAAACAAAGGTTTGAATGGGAAGACATTTTGATTAAGCATTATGAGTCATTCCCTTCTGATCAAAAACAAACAACAAAGGGCTCATTCACTCACCTCCTATGGGCAAATATCAAAAGAGTGTTGGGCAGAATCTTCCCAGTATTAAACATTACCTCTGCTTGCTTCAATTTTGCACGTGCCTTTAATATATGCATTTTTGTACATACTGCTTGGCTGGAAAACAGCATTTCAACAATAGAGGTGGGAGGCAGATAGTTATTGGGCTATGTTTGCTTTTCCTGACAAAGTTTTTTGTGGTTCTTAAAACAAAATAATAAAAAAACCCTCTGGTCAACTCACATAGAAAGACCAAGAGTAGGCATGGGTCCCTGGCATAATGGTGCAATTTTTGTTTTGTAGAACATGGAATAAGTAGCATGCTTATAGGAGGAAGAACATAAGAGCCTGCTGGAGCAGCCAGCCAGGACTAATAGTCCTGTTCTGACAGTGGCCAACCAGATGCAAGCAGAATTTAAGTACTTTCTCCTCTTGTGGTTGCAAACTATTTACTTCCTCCAGCTATGGAGGCAGAGCCTAGCCATCATGACCAGTAGCCATCAATAGCTCCCTCCTCCATGAATTTGCCTAATTCTCTTTTAAAGTCATCTAGGTTGGTGACCATCACTACCCGCTGTGAATATGAGTTCCATAGTTTAACTATGAGCTGCATGAAGAAGTACTTTCTTTTATCAGCCCCAAATCTTCCAGCATTCAGCTTTACTGGATATCAAAGAGTCCTAGCGTTATGAGAGCAAGAGAAGAACTTTTCTCTATCTACTTTCTCCATGACATGCATAATTTTATAAACTTTTATCCTGTCACCAGTTACTTTTCTCTTAATTTAAAAGTTCCAGATACTGCAATCTTTCTTCACAGGCAAGTTGCTCAAACCCCTTGATTATTTTAGTTACCCTTTTCTGAAACTTGGATAAAGTTTCTATATCATTTTTGAAGTGAGGCAACTAGAACTATACACAGTATTCCCAGTATCTTCTGAGGTCTCATTTCTGGTCAGTCATTACCAGCTCAGATCCCTGAGCATATATATGAAAGCAGGCAAGATTATGAACTTTACATTTTGCTTCTTCTTTTTTAAAAGTTTTGTCATGTCTTTAGAAAGTGGCACAAGTTTTGGGGGGCCAGACAGAACCGAATTCATTAGGTGAATTTTGCTGTGTTGCTGCTGAATACCAAAGCAGTATTAGGTTGTGGTAGAAAATAAGTGGAATAATTTTTAATATTCTGCATGATTTTTGTCTACCCCATGCTAAGATGAAAAAGTATTTTTGTTTGTTAGAAATGGGAATAGCATGAAATTCAAAATATAAAATAAAATCATGTCTTTATTAAATATATATAGAGAGTTTCTCATGAAGGCAGATTTATGCCCCACCTTTCAATCTTGTATTATTCAGAAATTGTTGGACTCTAATTCCTATCAACTTACCCAAGATGGCCAGTGGTTAGGGATGGTGGGAGTTGTAGTTCAGAACACCTGGGGGCACCAGCTCTGGAAGTCTGGCCTAAAGGAACAAGGGAAATACCTGCTTTAGTTGCTCAGTATTTGTGGCAGCAATCCAATGCACATTTAGGAGTAAGCCCTATTGAACATAGTGTGATTTATTTCTGGGTAAAGATGGCACCGTGAATGTCCTTTTCATTTGGAGTTAGCCATCTTAGATGATTTGAAGTTGCTTGATCTGTACATTCTGGAACCCTGGCATATATCCTGCAAGGGGGGAAAAAGCAAGGCTGAAAAGAAAAAAAAGCCAACCTAACTATTCAGTAGCTGCCAGAATTGGGCAAACGACTCACACCCACTCATGGCATGTGAGCCAAACAATATCCGAGAAAAAAGAAAGAGGCAAAGCTTGTGAAAATACTGTTGCACTCCACCCCAGTTTCTGGGTGGTGTGAGATTCCAGGGGTTCCAGGTGCCTTATCTAGGGTTTGTATTAAATTTCGGAAATAAGGCACAGCACAGACTGTGGTGTCTTTGTGATATATGGCTTATTTACACATATTCAACTTGAGCTTATGATGGAGGAGTTCACAGCATCAACATCCCATAATGGTCTTGCTTCTCCCATAGCCACAGCCCTGGATTCAAACAGACCTCAACCATTGCTTTCAAATATTATTCTGGGTCTCCTGCTTGCTGCTTTGTTTCTCCGTCACATCACTGCTTCCTAACCTAACCGTCTAACTCACATTGCTTCTAACTATGTACTCTAACCTCTGGCTTTAACTGTTGAGGGAAGGGTCTCACCTCATCTTGGTCTTCCACCAAGTCCCTTTGTTCCTCTGTTCTCTTAATGGCCCATCTCCCAGGCTATCATCTCGAAATGAAACTAGTGTGTCTTAATTAGCTTTTGTCACTTGTTGATCCAAGAATTAGAGAGGTCTAGCACATAGCTTAGCACCCCAGGGTAGCCTGGCTATTTCCCGGAATTAGAAGACTTTGATTAAATTCTAACAACAGCTATGTCAGGGGGTTATAGTGGTCTGGCACCCACAAACTCATAACAGTATAAAATATATATGCTACATAAGAAGTTTCTGTTCGCCATGCTGCTGATGCTAAACATTTCATCTCAATCCATTTGGTAGACCAGGAATCACACAATTCCTGTTTGATGTTTCTCTAAGATTGGCAGACTAGGAATGTGGGAAGGACCCCTAGAAGGGATGGAACACCTGGTGTTCTCCAGCTATTTCTGGACTATAACTCCCTAATCTATTCCTTGTAAATCTAAAAAAAGCTAAGATCAAAGGCAGAAAACAATTTTGTTGGAGTTGCTTAGGAATTTGGTTATTTTGTAATGCCACAATGTATTCTTGAAGTTATGGATAGAATACAAGGATAGATGAATCTGTCGATTTCACTTTATCTCAGTTTCTCATCTTTCCAATCTTGAATTCAGTTTTCAACATTTTTGCATCAGTTTCTGCTTTTTTTAAGGCCTTGTGAAAATGCACAATTTTTATGCACCCTTATATGCATTATTTAGTGGGAGAATTGAACTGCATCACAAATTTCAGAGAAGTGTGAATTTTAAAGGATAGCTGTATTTCAGTTTGTATAGGGTTTTTTTTGGAAAGTGTGACTTAGGTAGGTTTGCACTAAAATCCAAACTGAGAGCTGAATTCCTACTAATTCCTAATGGACTATATCTCAGTTGAGATGCCAGATAAGACCAGGCAGAGAAGGCTTATGATTTGTCATAATGAGGCAGAAACTACTCTGCTTCAGTATTGGATTCCACTCCTATGGAGATTCACAAGCTAAACCAAAATTCTGTAGCCATTAAGCTATCTCTCCCTTTTTGCCGCTTTGCTGGAAGACAGCCAACTTAATGTAAGTATTTTTATTCTTTTGTAGTTGACAGTTCAGATGCTTCTTACAAAAGAGGGGGAGAAAGAGAAACCCTCTGGCATTGCCTTGTATCTTTCTTATCATTTGTCCCTCTTCTCCTGATTTCTGCCTTCCAGAAATAAGCACTTTCTGGCTGGCTGGATAAACATCCATCTGCCATCCCTCCCGCCATGGCCAATAAATCAGCAGTAAAAAACAAAACTATATCAGTCGTCCTGTTTTCACCTGTATTCTGCTTTCAACAAAGTACACCAATATTCCACATTCTGCCAGTGGTTTATTTTATTTATAGACTAGAAGGATTCCAATTAAATACTCATGAGCAGCAGTTTTTCCCTCTTCAGACATTGAGTTAGGGTAGCCTTTTCATATAGTACATGTCCACTATATATTCACTATACATGCATCACTGGACCAGTTCCTCACCTGTCTGCATTGTGAAACAGTATGAGTAAGTGTCAGTATGATGTAGTGGTTAGAGAGTTGGACTGGTGGGAGACCAAGATTCAAACCCCCTATCAGCAGTGAAACTCACTGAGTGACCTTGGGCTAGTCACAGACTCTCAGTCTAACCTACCTCTCAGGATTGTTGTGAGGATAAAATGGGGAGGAAGAGGAAAGTTGGGATATAAATGGATTACAGAAATAAAACAGAAAGGATGCTGGGAGTGGGCAGTAGCTTTTGTGTGATCCGTCAATCTATTGCTAATTGGAGGCTTCCCATATTGTTAAAACCGTGTTTATGGAAGACAGTCTTACTCGGCTATGAGTGATCACCAAAGAAGAAGAAGAAAGAAGAAGACACCTATTATAATTATAGTGCATCTATTTATGCACAGACATTATTGTATCATCAATGTAGCATGCAGGTCAAGAGCATGAGTTCTGAGTTGGGTAATTGCATCCCCTCCCATGCAATTTTAGTTTAACTATGAAGTTGTTGAGTGTCATGTTCTCTTACACAAGTAGAGATCTATGATTTGAATTTATCTCTTTAAAAACAAAACAAATAAGTGTTAAATTAGGTATAGGGGTCTCCATTTTTTCATCAGAACCATGGTTTTGGGAGAAGAGGAGCTTAAACATTTCCCACTATGACTACTTAAAGCTGCTACTAATCCCAGTGCAGGAATTTGGGGTAGTACAGGATGCCTTATGATGAAAATAAAAGGCTGCACCTCCTTGCCCCTACCTGACCTATTTATCTAGGAGAGGAATGGATAACCTGTGGCTCTTGGATATTTTTTTGACTCCTGTCAGCCCCAGCCAGCATGCTAAATGATAGAGGATGGTGGGCATTCTAGTCTAGCAATGTCTGGAGGGCCACAAGTTCCCCAATCCTGATCTAGTACACAACAAAAATTTGTAATGGAGATGAACCCATGACAAAGTTCTGTATATGCCTTATATCTCATCTTCTCCAGATGATATCTGAATACTTGAGTATTTTCTGAGCATCTGATACTCAACTTTGACATCTGATGACATTTGATTTTGGTATTTGATAGCTGGCATACAATATTACTTAGAATTTCACCGTGCTTGAACAAT
This sequence comes from Podarcis vaucheri, assembly GCF_965113315.1. Classification (NCBI taxonomy): domain Eukaryota; kingdom Metazoa; phylum Chordata; class Lepidosauria; order Squamata; family Lacertidae; genus Podarcis; species Podarcis vaucheri. The sequence continues at coordinate 31,341,692 of NC_138753.1, forward strand.
AGCTTGAGACTTCAAAGGGATGTCTGCCATGATCAAAGCCATATGATATGTCAACCTGTCTAAAAACCCACATTCTGAAAGAATATGTAACTTAGATATGACTTAGAAATTTCGCGTTCAATACGTGAATTATGAAATTCGGCCAAATTTCTAATAACTGTGAACATTTGTTTTAGACTCCACATGGTGGAACTTTCATAGCTGATATACATGCAAAGGATTAATATTGAACTGCCTTTGTAAAAGTAAACTATCTGATTTGCTTCGGACATCACTTGGAGCTCAGGTTTTGATTCATAACAGAATTAAACATTTAATTGTCAAGCTGCAGCTTGAGAGAGACATGCATGTATTGCTACGGGCTCTAATTTGCGCCAGTAAAATAACATCCTACAAATGAAATGTAGTAATCAATTATAATGTTTCCTGTGATGAAACTCTCTCTGCCTTGATAGCTGATGGATTGATTTCTCCCCCTTCCCACCCCATGCGCTCTCATAGCAACAACCAGAAGGAGCAGAGCAAAGGTTGGGGAGAGAAACAAGAAGAACATTTTTTAAAAAAAGTTTCTCATTTTTTAAGGATGCATGAAGGAGCTGGATATATGATCAAAGATATCTGCAAATCAGAAAAAAAAATGCAAATAGGCAATTGAGCTGGTACACTGGAAAGAGCTGAAAAATACACAAATTAGTGATTTGATGCATTGAAGGAAGAGAGTGAAAGAAGCCCACAGCCACTGTACTCTTAAAAACAAACATTGATTTCTGCCATCACTTGTAAGCATTACTACAACAATGGTGCTCCAGGAAGGTGTCCAAAATTTGTCCTTACAATAGTTCAGTGGGTGTTATTTTATTTCTTTTGTTGTTCCCAAATTGAATGAAGAATCTCCATTACAGTAAACACACACACTCCATGTTCGCATCCGCATTCTCTCTCTCTCTCTCTCTCTCTCTCTCTCTCTCTCTCTCATTCTTACACTCCCCCATCCTGAAACCATATGTCATTAAAATGCTTAGATGAGTGGAAAAGGGACTGATGGAAATCTGGGGAGACAAGGGAGATGCCAGCAAGCTGAGACTTTGTCAGATGGAATGATTTTGACATTCTAAACACTAACAAAAAGAGAAAGATACAGAGATAAGGAAGGGAATGAATGGGTAGGTAGACATAAAGCGACAGAAGAGTTGAGAGGAGCAACACAAGGCGGAGGGACCACAGCATAGAGATGGAAATTGTTCTTAATGGCCTAATAAGGCAAAAGATTGCAAAGATCTTCAAGTCATTGAGAGCAACAGGGGTTTGAGAGAAAGGATGCACAAATCTGTCCATTTCAGTTTTTCTCATCTTATATTCAGTTTACATTTCTGCATACATTTGTGATTTTTTAAAAAAAATCAAATGTCCAAATAAAACTTTATATTTTTTCCTAATATATATTTTTGGATGCAATTTTGCCTAGTATATTCCTTTTTTCAAGTAATTTCCCCTTAATATATGCATTTTCATACACGTTATTTGGTTGGAGAACTGCATCATCAAATTCAGAGAACTGTGAATTATAAAGGAGAGGTCTAGGTTTTTGTTCCCATATTGGTTTGGGAAGTTCATATCTGGCAAGATCGTATTAAAAAGAACTGAGCAAATGTCTCCCACATCATTATTGGAGAGTTGTGCTTAAATTGAAGCTAACTCTCTTGTGTGGTTTCCCATAAATCATCTGTACTTTTCACTTGATTACTCTCCCTCTTTTGCTCTTTAGGCCCGTTTTCTCCCATTTTTTATTGCTTAGGGGTATTGTTTTAAACCAGTGTACCTCAGACTTCTGATCTATGAGATACAGGCACCTTTTTTGGATTAAAATCCGAAGCCTGCTTCATCATTACACCAAGAGATACCATGTTCTCTATTAGCCTCTCTCTCTCTCTCTCTCTCTCTCTCTCTCTCTCTCTCTCTCTTTCTGTGTGTGTGTGTGTGAGAGAGAGAGAGAGACAGAGAGAGAGAGAGAGAGAGATATTTCAGCACTTCCAAAACTGTTTTAAGAAGATGGCAGTTTGTACAAATGAAAGTCGAGAATCTAGAACACATTTTTCATATTCCCCAGAAACACTTGGTGTGGAAAACCAGGAAAAGGGGTTTAATGTGACGTTACAACAACACACACACAAACACAAACACAAACACAAACAAACTGACAGTATAAAAGCAAAACAAAAATCCCCAGTTTGCTTCAAAATACCAACAAAACATAGGTCTTTTATTGCAACAACAGTAGGCAAATCCCAACTGCAAATATGTCAGGGAAGGGAAGATCTGACACTGGATAACATGCAGAAAAAGATAGGAAACAGAAAGTAAAAGCAGCCTTTGATACACAACAAAATGTTCTGTTTTCTTATCAATTGTTTCAAAGTCTTTTGGGGAAAGAGAAGATTAATGCCAAACTAGAAGTTCAAGTAAGCAACACAAAACCCATGAGTGTATTGTTCCTGATTGTGTCTGGGGTTTTTTTCTTTAAAAAAACAAAACAAAAAGCAATTTGGGGAGGTGTTGAGTTGGAATGGGAGAATTTGTTGAAGGAGAATATTTTCTTAAACTACTTGATACTGCCTGTTCTTCTAGTCAGAATACAAATTTATGCTTCCTCAGCTGCTCTTTCAACCTTGGAAAGATGGGACTCCCCAAAAGTATTTCTGGGAGTGATTGAATGAGAAATTGATTGGATTGGATTTGGGTGGGCTGGCATGTCTAATGGCCTTGCTCTGCCTTCTACTAGGCTCAGCTTTTGAGTAGCAGCTCCTGCATTCTGTGAATACAGTATCTCTTAGTTTTTGGAAACTGGAGTGCATTCATAATCCTACAAGCATTGGGAGCTTTTGAAACTAGATTGCTGTATGATGGCAAAGCAAGACATCACAAGGCAAGATAAACTGGTATCTGAAAAAAAAAGTTAAGGAAAGGCATTCATTTGTAAGGGGATTACTTCAAGCAGCAGTGAACATAAGGGCCATTATCAAGAAGTGAAGTGTTGTTGTTTTATTTAAAAATGCTAACACTAATCTGGTAAAAGTTCATATGCAATGACAAAAAATATGAATTGACTACATTCTCCTGTACCCCAGGTACATATACAAATCCAGATATGTTATTGATATTTCTTGTCTCTTTTTGTTTTGTTTTGTTTTTGAAAAATTGCCTTCATTTTTGTTTTGTTTTTTGAAAAATTGCCTTCATTTTTGCTCTGGTAAACCAGCCTGTCATCTTAAAAAGCCAATGCATTTCTAAGCCTAAGAAAACACACTGTAGATCAAAATAGGTTTGTCGATGTGCAAAAAAATGGGGCGGGGGAATGAAAATGGAATGGCCTGACAAAGCGAAAGACAGGAAGGCTGGAGGGAGGAGGGAGGAGAGATAGTATGGAAAATGAGACTGAGAAGCTGTGAAGGTGTCAGAGTCGGTTTGTCACATCCTGGATCAACTCAAAGTGAAAGAGTAATGGAGAACCAGAGGCAGACAGTGTCTGTCAGGGTGATTTAATTTGTCTTGGAACTGAACCTCAGTTACAAGAGGCTGCTGTGGATGGAGGAGATAGTGACAAGGGCGGGGGAGCAGGGGGAAGGCTGGACACACTGGCATTTTGGAATGATCCAACTTGGTTTGGCTTTGGGGGGAAACAACGGAGGAGAAGACTTGATGCATCCATCATGCTCATTTTCAGTAAATTGGAGAGCGTGGAGGGGAAAAAGCACACAGAATATTATAACAGCTCCATAACAGTGTCCAGTTACCTTGCATGGATTCATCCTACAGTTCTTGCATTGCAAACCGCACAGTAGTGTGCTCTCTGTGTGTGGCTGTTTAGTAATAGCCATGAAGGGCTGCAGTTTGGTGATAGAGCAACTCTTCTGTGTGCAGGAAGGTCCCAGGTTCATTCTCTGATGTCTTCAGGTAGGAATGGGAGAACCTCTTTCTGAAACTCCAGAAGAGCAGCTGCCAGTTAGTGTAGTCAGTATTGAGCTAGATGAGCCAATGATCTGACTCAGTCTAAGGCAGCTTCCTGTGTTCCTGTGTAAAAATGCCCTACCCCAACTTTTCTCCCCTGAAGAGGGTGCATAATTTTGTGCACAACCATGGATAAAACACATTATTGTTGAATAAAGTAATAGTGTCCGCCTCCTCTCTTAGCCCACTGTTTACTTTGTCCACCATTATCAACTAGAGTTGTTCGTATTAACTGACCTGAAATTCCTCAGAAGACAATTCTCTGTTGGGAGAGTTCTGTCACCTCAGTGGCTTCTCCAGTTTCACTGCCCACAAATACTGTGGACAATTTTGGGAAGCCATTTTTGTTTGACTCAAATAAATACCCATCAAAGACTTAGAATTGACTTAGCTGCCTGTTGAGTGTGTACTGCTGCTGTACATATTTCTTAAAAGCCCCCTGAAATTATTGCATAACATACTTGTTGAACTTTCATGTGGGTGCACCATTCAAACCTAAATAAATAAATAAAAACCTTGATAGTCTAATTCCTCATGACTAATTTAACACCAAGATGCTTTCTCTCCCCTTCAGTACACTTGCTTCTGCCTGGATAAAAACAATACAAGGGTCCACCCCTCCCTTTCTCTCTCCAGCAGGGTTTCAAATAAAAAGATTTATAATTAAGTGAGTAGATTTTCTTTTGCCACACTGTCCTAGATTATGAGAGAGTATATTTATATGCAATTATGAAATGAACAGTATTTCTTACCCAAGTGAAGCTTTAAAAGTCATTATGAATCCATTAACTCAGCAGACCTTACAAAAGGCTTTTTTTCTTCATCTATTGAATTTATTTTAATTTGAATCAGATAAGAAACTTTCACCCATCTTATACTTTAATGCTCCCATGCTGTGTTAGGAAGGGGCCACGTAGATCATTCCGCAGATGGTTTAATGTGCCACGTTTGCTGCTGATGTCAATGGCCACACGATAAGGTTGGGGCACTGCACTGTGGTAAAACATTTTCCTTATAAATATCAGTTATGAACATTCATTATATAAATTTCTTCTGCAGTTTGGCTTTTAAAATTTGCTTTTATGTCTTCCTATAACCTCCCTGTGAAGACATCTTAATGTCCACCTTTCATTTTGGGAAAAGAGGGGCTTGTTTTGCTGAATACATTGGTAGCATTCAGATTCATACCAGCTGAAGACGTAGGGAAGTTAGTTCTTGGTGGGAAGCACCACCCCATAATGTTAACAACTACTGTTCCATTTAACAAATCCAATGTGTTTTTCAAAACACAAATGTGATATGGGGGGAATTTGTTGTTAGCATCCTTCCGTCTTGAAAGACAAGAGAGTGCTCCTCTGGGGGTGAAGTGAAATTGCTGCATTAGCAGCACCAAAGTGACCTCCCTGTGGCACAAGCCTGGGCAGTGTGAAAGCAGGTCCTGAGCTGTAGAGATGACAAGACTGCCCACTCGGCCTCATTGATGTGGACTGAAGAAAGGCAGAGCAATATGTTTGGCAAGAGCTTGGCTTCAGGGGTTGCTGGAAAATGCCAAACAAGGTGCCATCCAACCGCCTTAGGGACTCTGCTCCAGATTTGTGTAGGGCTTATTCCTTAGCCTTTTCCTCTCCCAAAGATATCCCACAAGGTAGCAGAGGTTTAGAGTCAGAGTTTTCATTCTCCTAGATGAGCTCCCTTCCCAGGCTGTTGAGCTCCACCTGCCCCTTACCTTCCTCTACTACAGCACATGCAGAAACCACCTTCTTGACCATTGTACCCACTATTTGTCTTGTCCGCTCAATCCACCAGAGTCTGCATACAGGGGCGATATGTGGAGCTATTACTGGAAGCTTAAAGTCTGCTCTATTTTAATAGCCCCGCCCCCTTTTACAACTGCATTAAAAAAAATACAATCTCAGTGAGTACAAAGGAAAATAAGACAATGGCGTTGCCATCAGCATTATCCATTGAACAGATGGTGCATTTGTCCTGAGTACTTGCTTTGAAGTGAACATATAAGAAGGTAGCTACTGGGTGTTCTCCACTTCTGTGCTTTCTCATAGAGGCTGTTCTATATTCCTGGCAGGAGTAGATTGGGACTCACTGACTTGTTACGTTGATGTAGGTTTTCTTTTTTTAATGGTTGTATGTCTTCCTTTGTTCTTATACTTTGGAACGCCTTGCCTATTGATACATTAGGCAGACACTTTCATTCTGATGTTTTTGACACTTGTTAAAAATGTCTTTGTTTAGGCAAGCCTACCGAGACATGTAATTTTATTAGGTAGAATTGGCTTTTAAAATCTGTTGATTTTTCTCTGGTTTTTCGTCTACTATTTTTAAAGACTGTTTTGATTGCTACATTTAATGACTGTTTTAAACAATTTTAGATAAACTGCTTGGGGTTTTTGTTTATTAATTGGTATGTGAAATATTGCTTAATAAAAAAAAGAAACAAAATTTGTAGTTCAGTGGGGTTCTGTTTCACTTACTTGCATAATGGAGTAGCATATAAATGTCATAAATAATTATTTTTCTGATGTCACAAAGTGTGGAAAGAAATGGTATTCAGAGAAAGGCCAGTTCAAAACCTCCCTCCTCAGTTTCCCAAAGATATTTATTTCCTGTGAAAAGAAGCAGGCAGTTTTCTGGGTGGGTTGAAAAGTATAAAAGAGGAAAATCCTCTGACATTTTTGAGGAGGAGTTGTTTGGTTACCTTACTGGGTCTCATCAATAAGTGTTGCCTGTTGGAAGCTATGGAGAAAGCCTTGTGCTACTTGACTCCAGCCACACTTCCCAGAATGCCTTGGGAGTGTTGTGATGTGCTGTGATGTAACCTTGTTCAGTTTCAAAGTTGAGGCACCACAGTGGAGAAGGCTGTGCTGTGCATTGTTGCCCACTGTTCCTCTGAATTGAGAGACAGATCTTAATGATTGAACAAACTTGCATGGGAGTGAGCAGTCATCCAAGTAATCCAAGCCTATTGTTGCATTTAGGATTATTCAGATTTTTGGAGTCTCATTGATAGACTATCTATTATGTTATGATTGAACATGGCTGTAGATCGTGGCTATCTAGGAGCTACAGTTTACTTCTGTGGAACCTATAGGTTCAGGGGAACCTATGGCCCTTCAAATGTTGTTCGATTTCCATCAGCCCAGTCAACATAGCCAATGTTTAGGGATTATGAGAGTTGTAGTCCAGCAAAATCTAGAAGGCAATAGGATCTTTAGCCACTAGTCAAATGTTTGCAGTCATTCAGAAAAGGAATCAAACTCCATTTTGCCTTCCTTTAATCAGTATAAACCCGAAGTGAACAAGGCTTCTATTGTATATGAACATTTGATTGTTTTCATGAACGTTCTTAACAGTATTCCCTCTCCCTTAAATATCTAATGGGTTTTGTTGTATGCAGACCTCATTTTAGTGTCACCCCCCCCAAGTGTGCTCCACATCCATTCATTGAAGAAACTAATTAAACTCTTAATGGTTGGACAGCTTATTTGTGCCTGATGGAGATGAATTATGCTTCCTTCTTTGGTCTGGGATGTAAGCAATTTTATTCTCTTGTTTTCCTAACATCAGTGTGCAGTCAACGGCTTGCTCCAAGCTCTGCAACATAAACTCCTATAACCTGCTGTCTGTTCTCCTGCTTCTTCCCACCCCAATCTTTACATTAAGGAAATTGGCATTTGCTACAGTAGAACCAAATAGTTGAGAGCTGGAGAGCCTGTAGCCCTCCTAATGTTGTTGGACTCCAACTCCTGTCACCTACAGCCAGCATGACCAATGGTTTAATGAACATGGGGATAGTAGCCCTACAACATCTGGTTTTCCCCTTCCCTGTGCTTGGTAAAGTGCTTTGTGTACACAACATATATAACAAGCCAATCAGCAATGCTACATGATACATCTACCCTGCACTATAAAGCTGCAAACTTCAGCGGGAAATTGAATTTTTGAATTCCTCCACACATTTAAAAGAGAGAGAGGGCATTCCTTTCATGCACATAACCTGCATGTTGGAGGAGCAGAGTGTAGAACCTTTTCTCTAATAGTGTGTGAGTGCGTGCTTTTCTCCCCATTAAACACTCCCCACTTTTTTGCACAAAGGAAGCATTTACATTTTTAGATCTCTGTAGCCTCTGTGATAAAGTGCAACAACTTCTGGAGGGCCACCAGTTCCCTGTTCCTGATTTTACTGATATTTAAAATATGCCAGCATATGCCAACATGTTGAACTTCATCTTTGAGAAATAGAGAACTCAAGTATGGCAAAGGCAATTCTGGTTTGGATGGGTATCTGCCTACAAAGATTAACTTTGTCATGGTGGGGAAGTGTATTGAGGCAGAAGCAGAGAACACAGGCTAACAGTGGCTAATAACACACTGTAGCAATTAATGGCCTCGCTGCATATCTACAGTACAAATTTATAGTGCAGGTGTGGGGACTCGTGTATTGTGCCGAAAGTTTGTTCTAGGTGTGCTTTTGATCACTCTTCATGCATTAATGGGAAAAGACATTAACATTTGAAAATTATCAAAGGGAAAAGAAATATTTGGTAAAATCCTTGTGGCTTGGGTGCATTTTTTAAAAATACTTACCTTGCTTTGGAGGTGGCTGTGGAATGTTTGTGAGTGTCCTTTCTTTCATTCTACAAAGCATCTTGCAACCTCCCTGGGTGATTGCACTTCAGAGTCTAAGTCCAGTAGTTCCTCCCATGGGATTTCCCCCCCACAAAAGGATGGGGTGGAAGCATGAGCATGGGCATGGGGTGAAAACAGGTGCAATGCAAGAGAGAGGTGGCTGCAGAAATGGGATTGGGAGGATGTAGACAATTTGGTAGTTGCTTGGAGTGAGAAGGGGAAGCTCTAGGGCAGCCTTGGTCCCCCAGGTGTTATTGAACTACAACTCCCATCATCCCTGACCACTGACCATGTTGGCTAGGAATGGTGGGAGTTGCATTCCAACAACATCTGGAAACCCAAAGTTGAGAAAGGCTGCTGTAGGGGATTAATATGGGGGGGGGATAGCAGCAGAGTTGGTGAGAGGCGAGGAGCCCTTAGTACTTTCATAATATTTTGGAATGCCTGTGTTCCAGCCCCTTAAACCAACCCTACTGAAACTCATACAAGTTGGAAGAACTCAGCATCTTTTTTTAAAAAGGATCAGGCCTGTCATCCTGCAGACTCTTTTCTTCCAGAAGCATAGTGAAATGTGACAGTGGGTTTGAGAAACAGAAGAATCTAATTTCCTTGCTCATCACTCTTTGCACACATAGATGCTTAGGAACACATACTACATTGGTAGGCCACTGGCACGCACCTCAGCTATCAGTTTTGCTTAGCAGTCAATTAATAAGAAATTAATAGGGGACAGTGTGATTTATTACTTGGGTTCTTAATTATTATGAAAGGCCAGTTTCGTAAGAGAGGAAGCTTTGAAAGGATAACTGCTAGCATCTGTCTCTGAACCTCTTTCCGCTCCAAAACTTTTGAATAGCATTGGGGGGGGGGAGAGAAATAATTTCATTAAAAATGGATTAGAAGCATTGAGCTCCCCCCACTTTTTAAAAAGAGAGAACCAGAGGTTGATGTTGTTTGTGCAGCATGAATCTAACCTAAGTAGTATGACACATTTGTCTGTTTTTGCTATGCTGTGTGTTGATTGCAATTTCATTTTAACAGTTTAGGACTCCGAGTATAGAGTTAGAAGGGACCATGATTGTCATCTAGTCCAACCCCTGCTCAATACATAATTTACAATGCAGCAGAACACCTCCAGCATCATTGTCAGATGGCTGTCCATCATCCACTTAAATCCCTCCAGTGACTTCTTCCTGAGACAGTCAACAGTGCTTACTGTGAGGAGGTTTCTCCAGGTGGTTAGTCATAACCTGCCCTGTAACTTCCACCTCTCACTTAGGACTCAGCTACATTGTTAAAGAAAAAAAAATGCTTTATATGCATTATAACACTGTGACACCAGATGATGCTATGGGATTCTGTCTTTCACCAATGGGATTTCCATATATGATGTTTACAATGCGTTTAACTGAATCACTTTTTTGATGTGTCTGGATCCAGCCTTAGTGGTGGAGCATCTGCTCTGCCTGCAGATGGTCCCAGGCTCAGCCCCCAGCATCTTCAGATGGGGCTTGCAACCCTGCAGAGCTACTGCCCATTACTGTAGGCAGTACTGAGCTAGATGAACCCAATGGTCTGGTTTGATATAAGGCAGCTTCCTATGTTGCTGACATTGTGCTGGCTTTGCACTTATATCACGCTGGCAAATCATACTCAGCTGTAAAGGCTTTTAGGATCAAGACACCAGTGCGTGAAACTCCTGTCATGCATGCCCTTCCCAGATCTGACCAGGTTTAGCTTTAAATGTTAAGAAACATCTGTTCCTTCCATCCTTGCAATGTTTCTGGTGTGTTTTTGGCACTCAGAAGGCTATGCGGGGGAGGGTGGGGATGGGGGTAAGGAGATAACTCAATAGATAATTTGCCTTGTGCGTGTTTTTTAAAGCTCCTGTTTCAATTGATTCAATCTCCCAAGGTTTTAACCACCCTTAATCTAGACTAAATTCGCTGCCTTTGGCTGCAGACTCTCTTAGCCCTTATCACGAAGATGCAAATGTTGAGAGGGGAGTAAAAGATGGAGATTCAAGAGCAGCCTACGATGACGAGACAGCTGGCTACTCTCTGCATATTTGCTTCATTTTCTCAGATGAACACTTATTTAAATATTTATGCAGAATTAAACCTGCACCTCTTGAAATGCCTTTTGGCTCAGACCCTTTTCCCTCGTCACCCCACCCGCCAAAACACTGTCTTCCTCACTATTCAAAAGCCTCTAAAGTACCAGCCTGTTTCTTAGCAGGAGAGATGTGCCTAGCATCCAAACAATGCAATGTCAGTGTTGTAGAAAAATTTCCACTGAGGGCTGTTACAGGTTGAAGTAAAGCTAATCTATGAGGCCTTCCATTCCACTATCAGGAATGGGTTGTGCAGATTGTATATAATATTTCCCTATTGTATAAGCAGCTTATGCCACCTTCCCCCTCATGCATTGTGTATTTAGAGCAAAACTGCTACCGGGTGGATTGCAAGCTCATTGCATTTTTACATTCTGGACCCTAAAATCATAGATAGGAGGCCTATGTGCATGGTTTCTGCAGAGCCACTGGAAAAGCAGACAATAAGCAGGTGAGATTGAAATTCAGTGTCCTTAGGATGTTTATTTCCTTGTTTTTAAAGCAAGCATCTCTTATGGCTGAGAAGATGCTGTTATATGATTATTGACCAACCATTGCTTTGTTAAGCAGTTCACTATCCAATAAATAGCTCAGGATGTGCAGCTGATGTTTCATAAATGGAAGTTAATGGGTAAACAGAACATCTCATGACAACTGGAAAGATAACTGTTTTTGAACGAGATACACCACTCTCAATCAAAACATGGAAAAGCTGAGGGGGACATCCAGCTGAGGGGGAGAGTCATGTAGGGAAAAGGCTTGGGAGCACAGAGACATCCTACAAAGCAGAAGCCACCCTCTCCCTGGGAGAAATTGGGAAGTCCAACAAAGATGTATCCCAATTGCAGAGAAGTCCAGCCAAAAAATCTCAACTCCCATTCTTTGCTTGTATGTTTATAAGCAAGCTGAATGGCGCATGGAGGTATGTGTGTGCATAAAAATCTCTGGTTTTGTCTCTGACATGTGGCCCCTGGAAGTTTCACCACAAGAGAATGTGGCCTTCACTCTGAACACTTTTAACTTCCCCTCTTTACAACCAGAAGAATATTTCTAGATCTATGGGATCCTGCTCAGTGTGTTATTGTTGTTTACTCGCTTAGTCGTGTCCGATTCTTCGTGACCCCATGGACCAGAGCACGCCAGGCACTCCTGTCTCCCACTGCCTCCCGCAGTTTGGTCAAACTCATGGTGGTAGCTTCGAGAACACTGTCCAACCATCTCGTCCTCTGTCGCCCCCTTCTCCTTGTGATCTTTCCCAACATCAGGGTCTTTTCCAGGGAGTCTTCTCTTCTCATGAGGTGGCCAAAGTATTGGAGCCTCAGCTTCAGGATCTGTCGTCCCAGTGAGCACTCAGGGCTGATTTCCTTAAGAATGGATAGGTTTGATCTTCTTGCAGTCCATGGGACTCTCAAGAGTCTCCTCCAGCACCATAATTCAAAAGCGTCAATTCTTCGGTGATCGGTGCTGCTCAGTGTACTAACCCACAAAAATAGTCTAGGAAGGGTGTTCTGCAGTTTTTAATCATCGGGTTCCGTGCATTGCACCCAAGAGAAACTTATATGTGAGGTTAAAAGTGAAGGGTAAAGGATGGGCTGTGTGGGAATGATGAAGAGTGTCTGTGACATGCAAGGCGCATGAAAGAAATGGGGGAAGGCAGCCAGATAGACACCTTTAATCTTTCACATTAACTGTGTTTTCTGGCTGTGGATTTGGGATGTGGCTGTTGCCAGTGTAGTTCAGACTGCAAATGAAAAAGGGGGAAGGATTGGGGGGAGATCATCAGTGTTCTGAGTGGATAATGCTTGTGTTGGGTGTGGGGAGGGAAGCAAGGAAATCACCGACATCTGCTCTCCAATTCAATCTTCGCACTGATCTCTGCTTGAACCTGACAATCCTTTCTCGCTCATCCCTAAATCCCACCAATCTGCCATAGTCGGCCACCCTTAAACTACATATCCACATAATCTGCCTATCTACTGAAGTCACCACGCAAGCACACACATGCGCGCGCGCACACACACACACCACCTCCCAATATAAGGCAGGCTTGTTGGCTTACTCCAGGCAGCTCAGAGGCTTTGACATCTGCTTTTGTGTGTCATTGCTCCAATGGGATGTGGTGTAGCAGACAATATTGATGGCATTCAGGTTGGATCATGCATGCACGTGCTAATCAGAATAAGCAAGGGCCAGTGGGAGGGGGAGACATTCAATTACACCGTTTGAATTATGATGAGTGATTGTGTTGCTGGGAGGTAAATAATACATTTGTGAGCTGACCTTCTGTACAGACTGCTCTGGCTGCTAGAACAGAATGTTCTCAGCAGGCAGAGTAAAACAGGAGTGGAAGATGCAGATTACATGTATTGCTGTCTCTTCTTTTGCCAAGCTTGCTTGACCTTCTGATAAAAGTACTGAGCTGATATATGCAACCAAGATTTTGTGGCATGTCTTGGTCTAAGAAGCATTTGTATTCAACTACTGCCCTGTCATGACAGCCAAATCTGGATAAGTTTATGGACTTCTGCTGTCAGAATTCCAGGGATTTCAAGTAAGGATAAATCAGCCCAACCATTTACAGCCCAATGGTCGCATTCCCTTCTGGTCAATATTCAAAGGACCACCCACCCCATGGTGGGTGGAGCAAGAGACAAAAGTGAGCATCTCACCTTTGTACAGTATGCGAGTTTTTTCACACTCAAACATCCTGCTACATCCTCCCTCCAGGCAAGCAAGAAGTATTTTCTTCCAGCAAAACCACCCAGGCATATGATTTTAGTAGGTATAAGGGTTTTAAAATTACAGTTTTAAAATTCTTTTTATACGGTTTTTTATGCAACTTGTTTTCAGTGTTTATTTTTTATTGGCATTTTAAATGAATATTTTAGACTGTCTTGAAAACTGCTTAGAGGTCTTTTGTTCCAGTAAGCAGCACATCAGTTTTGTTAAATAAATAAAAATAAAATAAATAACATTGAAAGCCAAGGTAGCTCATATGGTGTTTTCAGGCAATTTTCTTCAAGGCTACTTAGCCAAACCGCACTTTCCACACAGCCAAGATCAGCCTAGATTGACTACTGGGACTACTACTACTATTGGGACTACTGCTCTACTTGTATTCATTAATTGTTGCTCAAACTTCAGGCCCCAATGGACTAGGTTCCACTCATTCACCTCTGGGCTTCACGCCAAAGCACATTGCCTTTCCCGGAAGACATAATTTTATATTTTAAGAAATATGAACCTAAGGCTAACATGTACATTAGGGTTGTTCAACTTTGGGTCCTTAGTTATTGTTGGACTACAACCCCAATCATCCAGCTTAGGCAGTGGTCATGAATTATGGAAATTTTAGTGCAGCAACATCTGGGACCCCAAGGTTGAACAATACCATTGTAAAATACTCTCTGGAGCACTGGAGAAGCCTCCTTGCTCAAGGCACCTGAAAACTGGAGAAACGTGATATGAACTCATCATAAGAGGTATTTGGGGTTGCCCACCCCCACTTCTTGAATACTATGTGTAAAATCTGCTGCTGCACTTTTTAATTATGTTGGATAAATGTAAGTCACAATAAAATAAATGTTGTCCCCTTGTTGGGCATAAGAACCTAACAGGGTGGTTGTCTTGGCAATATCTTAAGTCTTATTAATTTGTTCCAGTCATCTTCTCTTCCACGCCACTACATTCTTTGCAGCTGTAATCACTGCAAAATTGTTTAAACCTCCTTTTTGTAAAGGTAACCTTTGCAAATCTTATGTACAAGCCCAGCAAGTAAGAGAGTGCGTGAGGGGCCGGGGGGGGGAGAGGACGATGACAGAAAGATTCATTACTTATTAACTCATAAAAGTAGTAATATTCAAAGCTACTTTAGTACCAAAGTCATGTTCTCTTCAGTTATTCTGCATAATTAATTATAAAGTGATAATTTGTACACCATGATATTTTCATTCCAACATGAAAGTGAAATACTCCAACTTGTAACAGCCTTGGGCAGGAGAGGAGATGAGAAGGAAGGGGGGTAGAGAAAGAGAGCTCCAGAGCTGTCTCACCATTGAACGAAAACCTGCATTACAGGCTGGTCTGGCATTGCTCCACCAGCCTCGGTCAACCTCCACCTGACAACCTTCTAACAACCAGTCGTGTTGCAACCATGGAGGAGACGTTGGCTGTCAGCCTCCTCTTCCCCTTACTTAGTCTCAGCATTATCCCCTTGTAAAACTGCAGGGAGATGAATGGGGACACAACTAGAATTAGTTGGCTTTGCCTGCAATTGGCTCTGGCTCTACATTCCTGTCTTCTGCCCTGCCGGTCCCAGTCAGCACCAACCACCACTGCAAACCTGGCTCCAGTGCCCAGGTATTCAAGGGAGGAAGCGGGGGCTCAAAGTCCCTGCTCAGATTATTAAGGCTGCAATCCTATACGCACTTAACCTAGGAGTAAGCTCCATTGAACACAACAGGGCTTGCTTCATAACGGACATAGGGGGGATAGGATGGCCCTGGAAGATAGTCAGCCATAAAGTCCCTGGTGCAAATGCCAACCTTGTGAATTGCTGGGTGGCCTGGAGGAAGCCTCAGTCACTCAGTGTATAATTTGAGGGCAGTATAGCTCTACTTTCCATAGCTGATGTTGGGATTAGTGGGAATGCATGTGAAGTGCTTTGAGCATGCAGAAAATCAGTATATAAATGGTTGGTGGTGATTAGGTTCACGATCCCATTGTGGCAGAGACTCCTTGGTTAGAGAGAGCATAAAACCCCCCAGGGTTAGCACTCTGAGCCTGAGGGAGGAAATCCAAGGCTACCTTCCTGTCACTTTTTTCTAAAGTAGAGAACACAACAAATTGCAGTTAATGCTTTGCCAGCATTTTGATATAACTGGCAGTGCCCACTGATAACGATAAAATGCACTTTGCTAAGTAGGTGGTTCAGAGTGTCCCAATCTAGAGTTCAGTGTGCTAAGATGGATCTTTGCTTCTTACTTTATTGATTGCCCTTTGCCCCCTTAGTCACGGGAGGACAATACCATGTCTGGTATTCCATTTGCAGTGCAGACTGTCTATAAGTTACTTCAGTGTGATCTTCTCAATACCCAAGATTTATACGTGCTCTCAAAAGAAATTCAGGGGCTGTAATTGATTAGAGGGATCCTAGAAGTGTGTGCATAGATAATAAAGAGGGTTGTGTGGAAACTTGCAACCATCAGTGTGTATTTTCAGCTGAAAAAGCCTCCCTTGTTTGCCTTTTTTTTTTTGCACTCCTCGTAGACTTGTTCTCTTTGCCCTCACCTTTCTTAAGACACGTCAAAGATAACCAAATCTGATTGGATATTGTAGTATCATGATGTCATCCTGACTAATCCCTGAATGAGGTTGACCTGCCATGTGATGAATCCTAGAAGCAGCCAAGGGAAGAGTGTTGATGAACAGTATTTTAAAAAGAGTGCAAACACATGTGTTTAATTGTTTTTTTTAGAAGAAATTTCCATCCTGACATGACTTGTAGCTTTAACCCTTAATATCGAAAGTGGAGCCCTTTCGGCACAGCGCTAATAAGTGTTCTCCAGCAGACTTTTAATCTGAGTTGCTGACTGTTGCCCCAGATCTTGCTATCCCACATTTGAGGCTGGCCTGTTATCATGATAAAATAGGATTTGCAATTATGATAACGAATGGGCCTGTGGCAGCAAGCCCTTTTATCACCATGATCTGTTATCGCACCAAGTCCCAATGGACTCTACTTCAGAGCAGGGTGACAACAGGAGCTAAAAGAGAGAGTGTGATAATTAGGCTGCTGGTAAGGTTGGGGATGGGGGCGGGGGGAAGCAGAAATGCTTTACAAGGGTGCATGCTTTCTATCCAGCTTTCTATCCTGCTTTGTATAATCGACTAGATAGCAAAGGATTAGGAGGAGACAGAATAGGGAATATGTTTGTTTTCTTAATTTTGGAGCTATGTCTCCACTCCAGATTTGTGTAGGGTTTTTTCTCCCAAAGATATATGTATAAATAAACCTTATATCATAAAGACACCACAATCTCTGCCTCATTCCAAGAGGAAACACAAACCCTGGGTAAGTGCCTGGACCCTGGGAGTGTCGCATCACTCAGTGACTGGGGTGGTAGGTACCACTATGTTGCTGATCTTAACCAGTGCTAAATTGTTAGTCTCTTATTGAGCATGTAGCATCTTTTCTGATGTGCAAAATATGTTCTGACAAAATATGGTACTGGTACTGATTGCTGCTGCTATACGGTGACACATTTCCCTTTGCCACCAGGTGAAAGTCGATGCTGTGTGCAAACAGGTAAATCTAAAAAAAAAACCAAAAACATCCATGCCAAGGAAACACTGCCTGGAGACAGAAAATAATATTTAGAGAGAGAGATTTTGAGAGAAGCACCATTCCCCACTATTTTTTATCCTCCGGTTAAACAGGTTCTGGAAAACGAATGAAACCCTGTGGGAAATCTGTTTGCCAGAGGTAAAAGTGGAACAGAGTATGCACATTACATGAAAAGTTCCTCCTCTTACATATAATCTTCAGCTTCATTTATTGTTTATTTTCTTTAATTGGCTCACAACATTTATATACCACTTGATTTGTAAAGTGGTTTGTAAAAATAATCTACATCAGGAACAAGTGGGAGTGGGGACAGAAAGATCATCATCAGGATTTGCTGCCCTGGTGGACCCTGCTGTCTGAGGGACCTTGCCAACCCTGTTTTTTTGCCCCCCCCCTCTCAGGCAACAAAACTTATGCTAAACTTTCAAAAGTTCAGCAAAGGCCTAAGGTGGCAGGGGAGGGGGGAACTGTCTGCAACCACTGGTGGTGAGAGTTCACATCTAATTGGTGTAATCTGGGTGCTTGCCTTGTTCCTTTCCTGGAACAGCACACATATAGCCTGCTGGCTCATACAAACTTCTGATGGCCAAAGCATTGGTTGTGGCACTGCGTGTGCATGTGTGTGTATACACTTACATATAGGGTGTGTGTGCATGTGTGTGTGTGTGTACACACACACACACACACGGTACTATATTAGATTTGCTTTTAATTAGACTATCTAATTGTTTCCTTCATTCACTGAAGTTGTTTAGTTGAACACTGTCCCATTTTAATGTGGAATCTGCCTGGGGCAGCTGTGGAAGCGTGCTAGATATTTAATGTACCTCTTTAGAGTGTGTTTCTTTTTTTCCTCTTTTTGAAGGTAAAGGGAGTCCATGTTGCCATCAAAGGCAATTGATGTTTGCCTTGTTCAGGGATGGTAGTAGTGGGACTAACCCTCGTGAAAATGATTTCCTATGAACCACAGTGATTAATTGTGTGACTTCTAATTGTCCTGGCATTTTCCCGGAATTTCAGGGGTGGAGGGTGATAGCAATCCCCATTGATGGCTGCCTTTCAGAATGTCTACGGAAAACCATGCATTTGGAGTAGGAAGTGGTGGTTCCTGGAATTGCCAGTGACAAAAAAAAAAAAGGGAGAAAGATTGTTTCCATAATTGTTAAACTTCCCCAATGGTTTCACTACCCTCCTCCGGAATTTGATATGTGAATGTCACCTGTCTTGCAATTTTCAGGCCAAACTGCCTTACTGATAACTTCCAGCTCTTCATCTTAGCCTTGCTGTACTTACAAAGTCCAATTCTGCCCATGGATTGGCTATTTTGCAATTGGCCTTTTGTGCAACATTCTCAAGGATAAGGTGCCATTTTAGGATGCCTCTTAGCTGTGCTACAGGGTGTCCTGCTTGATTCAGATATACAGCCCATGACACAATGAGGTGGCACTACTTTAATTAAAACAATATGTTTCCTAGATCCTAACGGACTATTCATTTAAAAGGATCAGTGAGAGAGGAGAAAAGCTGGCAATTTGTTAGAGCCATGATGTCGCTTGGAGACCACAAAGCAGCACAGATTTAGTGCTCTTATGCCTAACCTCTAATATTCAAGGAGAGCTCACAAGAGCAACAGACTCTACAGCCACCTCATATGGTACTTTAATTGACATAAAGAACTGCCTTGAACTATGGCAAAGTTTTCTTACAAACTCTGCTTCATCTGCAGAACTTCGCTCTTTAGTTCAGAGAGTCACCAGTGTTTCTTGTCCATTCGTCTACTACATAATGAGCCTATGTATATATTATATTGAGTTAAATGGATTTACTCCCAGGAAAGTGTGTACAGTGGTCCCTTGGGTTAAGAACTTAATTCATTCTGGAGGTCCATTCTTAACCTGAAACTGTTCTTAACCTGAGGTACAACTTTAGCTAATGGGGCATCCCACTGCCACTGCACAATTTCTGTTCTCATCCTGAAGCAAAGTTCTTAACCCCGAGGTACTATTTCTGGGTTAGTGGAGTCTGAAACCTGAAACGTCTGTAACCTGAAGCATCTGTAACCCAAGGTACCACTGTATATTGTTGCAACCTTGATGTTCAATCTATCACATCTCCATGTAGGGCTGGGAAAGATCCTTGCCTGAAATCTTGAAGAGATGCTGCCAATTAATGTGTACAGTGGTGCCCCGCAAGACGAATGCCTCGCAAGACAAAAAACTCGCTAGACGAAAGGTTTTTTCATTCGCGATTTGCCTCGCAAGACGAATTCCCCTATGGGCTTGCTTCGCAAGACGAAAACGTCTTGCGACTTTGTTAAACCGTTTAAACCGTGCTTCGCAAGAAGAAAAATTCGCTAGACAGCAAAAATTGCGGAACGAATTAATTTCGTCTTGCGGGGCACCACTGTACACCAGTGTGATCCCCTCCAGTTGATGATGGACTACAATGCCTGTAATTCTTTATAACTGTCCATGCTGGCTGGGGCTGATGGGAGTTAGAGTCCAGCAGCATCTGGAGGGCACAACATTGGCTACCCCTAACACACTAAGCTATACACAGCAATTTATTGTAAGGCAATTTCCTATACACATTACTGAAATATTTCTTTTCAGCCAAATAAAGATGGCCATAGAAATAATAGGAAAGGTTTCACGCATCCGTAGAAGCAAGGAAAGAGCAAATTGCCAAATTGTAGGTATGCTCCAAGCAAGCTCCGGGTGAGGTGAGGTAACCTGTGGTGTTGAGATGCCCCATGTCTCATATCTGAGTTGAGCATTTCTCTCGTTATTCTTTGTGTGGACAGGCGGAGTCCCCAGATCCCAAGCGGTCTCCCCCCGTCATGTGGAATAACGACTCAAGACAACATGCTATGGGATTAAATTGGCCACAACTTTATTAAATTTCAAATGTGGGTAGACCTTGGCTCAGGCATTGGGCGTTTTCCCTTCCCAGTCCCCAGCCGGGGACCTAGGGAGCATCAGGGTTATCCAGTGTGTGTGGGGGGGGGGATGGGCCGGCTCTGGAGAACACATGTTCAAGCAGAGATAGCCACCCCCGTTATGCCGCCGCCGCAGGGGAGAGAAATGATGACCTTTCGGCGTACGGTCAAAGCCTCCCTTCAGAAACCCCTTTAACGGGGAACCCTGGTATCGCCGCTGCAAAGAGGAAGATGGACTAAAGAATTCCCCCCAAGGCCTGATACCGCCAAAGTTGTGATATTTTGCTACAGTAAAGGTGAAACCTGCCAATGCAGGGAAATTCCTTTCCGGCCCTTTAACAGCAACCTTAACGTAGCAGTGCCCGCATACCTGTGAAGAAAAGTTAACCTGCAAAACCTGTGAAGAAAAGTTAACCTGAAAAATAAGACATTAACTGTGGGTGGGTAGGGTGGGAGAAGCTCTGGACCCAAGTGAGGATTCCCAGGTAAGATCCTCCCTCTATTGTGTGGGCAGGTAATCCCTCCCCTACGTGGCCTGGTCTCCTTGGCAACGCTTCCCCCAGGTGGGATTGGACAATTGACTGAGGTAGGCGGAGACCTCCAGGTATCCCACCTGAGGGAAGGCAAACCAAGCCTATGCTGATGGAGCCGCTCCAGAACCAGGGGCTGTGCGCATCCACGCAAAGGGCGCCCCCCCGTTTTATGCGGGGAGCGTTCATTCCTTTATACTCCTCCAACTGGCTTTTCTCTTTCTAATCAAAAAGCTGAGGCTTTGTGTATCTGTTAGGCCTATAAGCTAAGGGTGGAGGTTCTCTTCCCAAAGAGCTACTTGGTATTGTTTCAAGGGACCTCTCTGTTGTCAAGGGGAAATGTCAGCCACCTCACAGACAAGTCTGAGTGGGCAGTTGCTTTGAAAAGAAAAGGTGCTTGAGGAGTGCAGTCAGTGTGGGAGGTTGCTAATTAAAGCTGTTTGGGGAGTGGAGTCCAAAAGACTGAAATGAGAGAGAAGGGAAATAACTGCCCATCAACATGCATTTCTAAGCTTCTTTTTGTTCTTCTCCCATGGAGGTGCCATGCAGTTGGATTTTTAAACAATGTGTTTAAATGTAGGATGTCTACAGGGAGTGGGTCTAGGGTGACAGAATGCCAGGAACCATGTTAATGCTCTTTTTCTTTATCTTAAGCTTGCCACAGCAAGAAGGCAACTGCCTAGGCTTGAGTTTTCTATGTCTGCATTTGTGCTGCAATGCATGGGGGAAACCTGAAAAAATCTGTGGGGCATTTACCAAGCATCAAGCAAACAATGTGATTCCCAACGTGCCCTGTATTCTGTCTCCAGTAATGGATTAGGCTGCTCTCTGCTAGAGGCACAGGACTCTTGAGCCAACAAGTACAGTGGTGCCTCACAAGACGAAATTAATTCGTTCCGCAAGTTTTTTCTTCTTGCGAGTTTTTCGTCTTGCGAAGCACGGTTTCCCATAGGAATGCATTGAAAATCAATTAATGCGTTCCTATGGAAACCGCTTGCCAGGCTGGCGGTGCGAAGAAGGGCTTTTCTCTCCACCGCAAGCCTTCAGGACAGGTACGGGAACAGAGGGGAAGGGGCGCAGCGCTTCTCCTCTGTCCCCGGGGCTTGCGGTGGGAGGAGGGTTTTTCCTCCCCACCGCCAACATTCAGAACAGCATTCTGAATGTTGGCGATGGGAAGGAAAACCCTCCTCCCACCCCAAGTCTTCAGGACAGCCATCCGAAGGCTGGCGCGGGGAGAAGGGCTTTTCTCCCCACCGCCAGCCTTCGGAGGAGCCTTCCGAAGGCTGGCGCGGGGAGAAGGGCTTTCCGCCCCACCGCCAGCCTTCGGAGGAGCCTTCCGAAGGCTGGTGTGGGGAGAAGGGCTTTTCTCCCCACCGCCAGCCTTCGGAGGAGGTCCGAGGACAGTGGGGAAGACGCGCTGCGCTTCCCCTCTGTCCTGGAGATTTCCCTATGGGCTGTCGTCTTGCGAAGGAAGCCCATAGGGAAATTCGTTTTGTGAAGCACCTCCAAAACAGAAAACCCTTTCGTCTAGCGGGTTTTCCGTCTGGCGAGGCGTTCGTCTTGCGGGGCACCGCTGTACACAAGTACACAGCTGGGCTTAACTGAGATAGGGAAGAGGAGAAAACATGGAGCATCAACCCAATTTACTTACATTATGTCATCATTCCAGTAGATGCATAGGAAACTGTCTTATACTGAATCAGGCCATTGATCCATCTAGGTCAGTGTTGTCTACACTGACTGGCAGTAGCTCTCACAGCTTTCAGACTGGCTTCCTGCCCTACCTGGAGAGGCTGTTGGTGCTACATTTATGTCTCAGTAGAGGTAGCTGCTGGATTGCTATGGTGAGTCCTTGCCATCATAGGCGCCGACTCCATGGGGCCTGAGGGGGCCCGAGCCCCCTCAAAAATTCGTTTGGGGGGGCTCCGCCCCCCAATAATTTAAGAAAATTATTAGGCACCTTGCCAAAAACCGCGCAGGGGACTCCGGCGCGCACCTCCCAAAGTGACCGGGAGCTCCTGAGAAGGGGCGGGCAGGTCGGTCAGTCAGAGGAAGACCCTCAGCGGCAGGACTTTAGAAAGGAATGGAGCCGCGGGGCCGAGGAATGGCGTATCCGTCGCCGGCGAGGGACCGGGGTGAGGGGAGAATGGAGGGGACGGGAGTTCCCGCCGCCGGAGCGGGGCTTTTTTTCTGGGTTCGGCTAAGGTGACGTTGGTAGGAGGGGGTGGCCGCCTCCCGGTATGGGCCCCCCCAATATTTTTTATAAGTCGGCGCCCCTGCTTGCCATAGCCTATTATTACAAGCACTCAAGCACTCTTCAGGTATGAAGGCAAAACACATGAAAGCATGAACTGTGTAGAGCATTCAGGGCTACCTATGCTGCCCCTGCCCCCAACATCCCCGAATGAACCGGTGTCTTCAACTCCAGCCTTTCCCATGTCACACAGCAAGATCTAGAGGGCTTTTCAAGAATGTATGGCTTAATGTGTTTAGAAGCTCCTTGACAATTGGGAATCCCTATAATGCAGGGTTCCCAATAGTGGGAAGACTGAGTGCATTCAGTTGAATTCATCTCTTACACCAAGTTTGGGGAACCGATGATATTTAAGATGTTATTGGACTCCAATTCCCATCAACCTGTAGCCTGCTATGTACTGCTATACAGAACGACCCCACCACCCACACACCCACACACTATTTGACTTGGGAGGGAAGCTCCTGAATAGTGGAGTGCGGGATTTTCATTCAGGACCACAGCCCACCAGAAAAGGCTTTAACCCCCCTCCCTGCATACCTCAATTGTGATTACCCCCTCTGTGCATGTATACATGCAATCACACCTACCTGCTATTTCAGAGTCATGTGTTGTTTGCTACAAAATGCATGGAATTCACCATGTTGCTCTAATCCAGCACAACAGTCCCGGCATTCTGGTTCCTCTGTGTCTTTCTACCATGTGTGTGAAATTAAGTGCACAGCAAATATGCTTTTACAATAGCAAGCTGCTAAACTCCTTTCTGGTTTTATCCTGGTGATTAAACTACAGTCCTAGCGTGGCTTTTGAACTGGTGACCCTGAAGCTTAGCAGCAAGTCCATGTCCATTGATCCATCCTGACATCTGATCATTACAATAAATGACCATTAACGTGACTTTGGGAAGCTGCTTTCTCTGTGTCTAGTGGTGACGGATTGTCTGCGATTTTTGTTTTGTGTTTTTCCCCCCTTTGGAGGGACAAGGCTATGATACACTGACAGTAATTATCAGGTGCCCACAGGGGCATGAAACAATGTGAGCCTTTAGAGATGTCAGACCTTGAAGGCTGAAAACAAAATGAAGGTTAGCGTTTTGTGAGCAGCTTTAAAAATCGACCAACTCCTATTTCAGTGGTGCATTGGATACGACCCTGAAATCAGGAAGTAAATTCAGTGGGACATTCTCCTGAGTAGATCTTCGTTAAGATGCAATTGTCATTTTTTTTTGTTTAATAGGGAGAGATGTTAAACTTGCTGCTATTTGATGCCAACTTTCAAATCGAGGAAGAATCCCATTGCAAGTTTCTTTACTCAGCCATTTTTTTTTTTTTTTGGAAAATGCTATATTCCTTCTCAAACTTTGGGCAAAGTCCTGCTAACCCTCTATAGTTGCTGGCTCCCTTGAGCTCTGGGTGCCTGAGCACCCACAAAATCCCTCATGAAGGGGCTGGGCACCCACAAATTTTGGTGCCAGGGCCATGCATGTTGCATGGCACCCACAGTCCCGGGCACCTGTGGTCCAGAGGCCAAGCTGGCTCTCCTGTAATCCCTTTCTGTGTAATTTCAGTAACATGGAGAGAAACAACTGAAGGAATGTGTGATGGCTACAACCCAACCACTCTGGATCCCAGGCCACTTGGGGAAGGGAGCCCTGGCCACAACAAATAGTACTTCTCTCGTATACCCTGCCTTTCTCCAATTGAAGTACTCTTTGCCATCAGCTATGATATTGATTATTTACCAGGCTGCCCCTTATCAAGATGCCTCCAAAAGTTCTATGCCTCCTGAGGTAGCATAACATCACAGCAACAGGCATGAGAGCATTTAGAATAAGCTGAGGCCGCACAAGTTTATGAAACAAGAAATAAGTTTATGAAGATAAAAAAGAGCCATGTAAAAGTTTAAGAGAAAGAAACAGAATATCCCCCATTTCCCTTTGGAGCAAAAAGCAAATTAAAATTAGTTAAAAACACCCGCTTGCCCTAGCCTAGAGCATCACTAAATTTTAAGGCTTTTAACAGGATTTCTCACTCACAAGTAGGCCTTTGTTCCTTGAATTTTTTTCCCTAGGCTTCCCACATATTTTGTACATCAAGTGAGATCCCCTCAATCTGCCCATGTCGTGTTTGTTTTTATAGACCTCCCCTGTCAATCATGGGATACCTGCTTAAGGAACTTTAGCGCTTTTAAATTCCCCACCCTTGGAGAGAGGTGTGTGGTTAGACTCACCAGCTTATGTCTTGATGCTATATTAGGCTCTGGGTACCTGATAGAACTTCAAGCTGCTCCTATGCTCCCTAAATAAGTTCCAACAAAGTGGTTGTTGGCATCCATCTGTCTTGAGAGAGAATGGAGTGTGCCTCCAGGGGTGAATTCAAACTGCTGTGTTAGCAGCACCAACGTGACCTCCCCAGGGTTCAAGCCTGACTTGTGTCCAGGGCTACCCATACAACAAGACACACACACACACCCAACTTTGCTGATGTGGTCCAAAGGAAAGCAGAGCAATACGTTTAGCACCAGCTTGGCTGCAGGAGTTGTCGGAAGGAGGCGTACAAGGTGCCATCCAACGGTCTTAGGGAATCCACTCTGGATTTGTGTAGGGTTTACTCCTTATCTTCTTCCAAGGATGTCCCACAAGGCAGCAGAGGTTTAGGACCAGAGTTTTCCTTCCCCTAGATGGGCTGCCTTCCCAGGGATACCTTCTGGCAAGGTGTAAATTCCCATAATATATGCAAGTAATCCATGGCAGTAAAGTCCATTTCTATCACAGGGAGCTTTAGTGTGCAGCGGATCCACCACAAAGTGGATTTTAATTAAATCTACTTCTGAATTCAGACCACATTTTCTCCCTTTGACAGAACCCAAAAAGTTGTCCCAAATTCTGTTTTAGGCTGTAACATCCTTACTTCAAGAACCATCTGGGACTTTAACTGTTTTCGACCAAATGTGTTCATTAGAAGCATAGCTCCAGCAGCAAAGCAATAGATTTCTTTAAATCTTGAAGCATGTGTCCTCTCACAGCTGTTACGTCTTGCTTTGCTAATTTCAATTCCTGTAGCAATTGTTCAAGGGAGTGGCACTCATGGAATCAAAGGATGCCTTCCAGGTACAATCTACTGTTGCACTGCCTCTGTAGCAGGGATAGCTATATAAAACTCTTCCCTATTAGATGGGTTTGGGGTCTTTTGCTGATCTCTTTTCATGTGTCCAGCTATGAAATCCTTCTTTAGTTTTTTAATGATATGATCTTCTTGGTCTATGTTAAGTTATATTTTGCTGGAAAATCCAAATTATTTCTGGTATGCTTTGACAAGGAAGGATGGTTAAGGAATTCAATAGGTGTGAATTCCAGTAAAAACTGGCCTGATCCACGGTAGGGATTTATTTATTTTGGGGGGCCGGGAATTGTTTAATTACATATTAGTGCAAACTTATCAAATTTTCACTTTCCAAACCAATACTTTCCAAACACAGTTGTCCTTTAAAATTTGCACTTCTTCAAGTTTTGCAGTGCAGATTCTCAACCAAAGCATGTATACCAAAAGGAATTCAGTGGTACCTGGGTTTTCAAACATAATCCGTTCCAGAAGACCATTCGAGTTCTGAAACATTCAAAAACCGAAAACTCAATAGCCGACAGCTAGGCCTCAGGATCTTGTACTCAGTGGAAGCCATGTGGCATGTTCGACTTCCAACGTGTGTTCAAAAACTGAAGCAATTGCTTCCAGGTTTATGGCGTTTGAAAACCGAAATGTTAGTGAAAACTGGATATAAACACTAGTGGAAATAGCATATAAAAACACATTCTCTTGGGGGGAAATGGCTTGCTAAATCGCATATATGTGGCAAATGTAAGTATTTTAAGATAAATGAGCATGGAAATGCAGGCCAGTTTTGTGTGGATTTTAAATGAACAAGCAAGTCTCAAATGTATGCAGAAATTGAAAAAAAATCAGAAACTGAGAGATACTGAAATTGATGGTTTTGTCCATCACTAATCCACATCTGCTGGACTAATGTACACATCCAAACAAAGTTATGCAACAGCTTTCTCTGCTCTCAGAATGATTCAACGTGCTGCTTGGCTAAAAAAAAAAGAAAAGTTTCAGAATATGCTTTTAAACATTTTTTTCTCAAAATATACATTTCTAAACATTTCCCCTCCTAATATACTTTTTAAAAAATGTGTGAGGCACAAAATAAGTATTAAACTGTTGTATTAAAAAAAGAATTGCAGATTAATTCAGAAATGGGATGGGGAACACAAGTGAAAGAGACAAAGACAGGAAATCAGTCATCTCTGCTTTTTCATATTTGCAATTCAAGTCTGAAACAGCTATGTAATAGAGCTATGTGTTGCTAGGGGCAGATAGAGTATTCCATTTTTTACTTTGGAGGGAAGTGGATTTCTGAGGTATTCTAGAATTTGACCTAAAAACAAGCTAATGAGGGATGAACCTCACTGGGGGTGGGATAGTTTACAGAAGCTCACACCTTGTAACAGAAACAAACACTGAATGACAACCTGCAAGCACAGACTATTAAAATATATCAGGCATGTATGGTAAAGTAACGCAAACAATAACACTGAGTAAAATGATATCAACATTCTAATAGGTGTCACAACTTGGGGAAATGCAAAATGTCACAGAAGATCACAGAAACCTAGTATAAGGAGAGTCCCATGAACTCAAATACAATGAAGCCCAGGCCAAAAAGTGGGTTGGGGACTTATCTGGAACAAACTTGTAACATGCCCCTCCACTTGCCTATCTTGCAGACTTGACAAGAAAGATTCTGCACGTTTTGAAACTGAAGGATTGATTGAGCAGGGTATGAAAATGCTTGTAGAAATTGCCCGTTAGGTCATAGGTAGTCAAGGCTGTAGAACTTGTTGATTTTTTTATTAAAAAGATATATTATTATTGTTGTTAATATTAGTAGTAAATAGCAGCTTTATTGAAAATGTGCATCACACCAACAAAGAGGCACATTGGGGTAGCCAATGTGGTGCACCCTAGATGTTTTACAACACCTCCTATCATCCCTATTGGCCATATTGTGTGGGAATGACGTGAGTTGTCGTCCACACCCTCTTGAGGGCACCTTGTTGGCTGTCCCTGTTGCAGAGGCTTGTTCAGTTCTCAGTGACCAGACAAAGTCAATGGGCTGCAAATCTTAGATATACTCATAGGAGGCAAACACAGCACTCATCAAGTTACTGGAATCACCAGCAGAACTTTTAACCCACTCAACCAAAATTGTCCCGTAGCCATATAATAACCCACTTATGTTTATTCAGACCCAGACAGAAAAATTGGGAAGAGGTATTGAGCTCTTTGGGTCTTTGCTGACTGTGGCACTTCAGATGTTCCTGAACTCCTAACTTCCAACAGCCCCTGCCACCAACATAGTATATGGTTGAGGCTGGTGGGAGCTATAGTCCAGCATTATCCGGAGGGCCCAAGGCTACAATGTTTTGCTACTACAAAGTTGATCAAAACATTTTCTTTCTTTTTTAAGTGACTTGTTTCAACTTGGAAGTGGAGGGATGGAAAGCTTTATGTTACCCTCCAGGGGGAAATGGGACATAATGAAGAGAAAACTCTCAGAAAAATGTTAATAAAACTTCTGCAGGGCAGACATAAAAAAGTAAAAGGATCTTCTTTTTTTGTCTCTCCTTTCACAGCTACATGCTAATAACTAAGAAGCAAGTGTCAAGGGATGTTCACTGCATTATTGGGCACCTTAAAATACATCTGCCTTGAAGTCTGCCAGGCGTTTTGTTCTACAAAGCATATGGTTTAGCAGATAAAATGATTTTTGACCTGGAGACCTGAACTGACAACTTTGAAGGCACACAAAAAACAGGATGGCTCTGTCTGTCAGTCCCATTTCATCTCTGTGCTGCTTACTGACATTTACGTGCTTGCATCGGGGGAAATTCTGCATCAGTGCCCCAGCCCCTTTGCAACACTCTCTTGGCTCACTGAGGTTGTATGTGCTGTGTACGGCCGCTTGGCAAGAAACCTGTTCTGATCTCTTGATTTCTGGCTAGCTGCTGTCCATTGGTTGTAGAGAAGCTGCCTCCTGTATTGCTTGCATCCCTTGTGTGGGGGGCTCGTGAAATGGCTGCATGATGCTTTAATGGATGCAAAGGAGAAGCCTGCTGCTGTATACATAAAGGGCCACAGTTCAGTAGTAGAGCATCTGTTTTTCATGCAAAAGGTCCCCAGTTCAATCCCGGGCATCTCTAGGTAGGAAACTCCTGGTGAGCTAATGCCAGTCAGTGTTAGACATTACTGTACTGAGCTAAATGGACCAAAGACTCGGCTCTGCATAAAGCGAATTCTTATGTCCTTGTGCTCCTTTGTGGCCACAACCACCCCATACATTAAAAGCACTCTTATGCCCATTTAATAGTCATTGGTCATCTGCCTCCTGTCCCAATAATCCTGGGATTATGCCAATTAGCTACTGAGCTAAATTGAAGGTGCT
Organism: Podarcis vaucheri; assembly: GCF_965113315.1. Taxonomy (NCBI): domain Eukaryota; kingdom Metazoa; phylum Chordata; class Lepidosauria; order Squamata; family Lacertidae; genus Podarcis; species Podarcis vaucheri. The sequence continues at coordinate 31,371,023 of NC_138753.1, forward strand.
GGTTTTGGTGTATAAAGCCCTATGTACCTTGGAACCAGGATATCTGAAGTATCATCTCACTCCTTATATATCCAATCAGTCACTGTGCAGGTGAGGCCCTCATTGGACAGCTGTGATCTATGTTGTCCTTCTGAAGACCTTTTTATTCCAACAAGCCTTTCAAGATGAGATCCTTCGGAGTCTGCATCTGTGTTGCAATTGCTTTAATTTTTTTTTTAAAAAATGTTTTAATATTTGTTGTTTGCCACCCTACACTCCTTTTGGGCGGAAGGGTGGGGTATAACCATAATAAATATATAAATAAGAGTTTGTTAATGGTACTGAGCACTGTTAGGAGACTCCTTCACAGAGCTGCAGTTCCCAGCGTCCTTAACAAACTACAGTTCCCAGGATTCTTTTGGGGAGGCAAGTGGTATAAGAGTGCTTTCGACCTCTTGCTGAGATGACAGGTTCCGCCTGAACTCTTGTGGTGAAGCATGACTACACCAGCATTCTCGGGCACATCTGCCGTCCACCTACAAGTGTTTGCAGTGCTCCATGTAAGGGATAGCATTGTGGTTTTGTTTGTTTTGTTTGCGTCCCTATAGTGGGGTGGATGGCATGGAGTTATACTGGACCCAAATCAGAAATGATAAAATAAAGCAATCCACTTTATGGTGTTCCCTTTATCGTGCAAAAATATGTACATGCCTGCGCACGCAAAAGCCCTAAAATCTTAATAGCAGCAATAGCAGCCAAGCAATAACAATAAATCTGCATTACTTGCCAGAGAGTTCCCGCTTCTCTCTGGTTTTTTGGCATTGTCTTATTGTTGACGTGCCCCCACAAGGCTTAAACCATTATTACAGCACTACAGTTCTCCTCCTCCTCAGTGGCTGCTTCCAGGGAGGTAGTAGGGCCACCCCCACCTTCAGGATTATATAAAACTGATTCAAAACCAGACACCTCCTTAACAAGCTGTTCTCTGATAAGTAAAAGGGCTAATTCTACTATGCCACAGTTACTAGTGTTAAAGGATGCCTTTGTGCATATGGACATATGTTTCCCGGCACATTGCAGATGTACCTGTGAACATTTGTACAGCTGGAATGTGTATACAGCTGGAGATGGATAGCTACATAATTGTATTATTTAGCGTTTCATAAAATATTTGCACTTTGATGGGGGAGGCTAGTAATGCACAGGCAAGGTGTGGCATGAGTGATATGGGAAGTGCTTAGCTGAGGGAGTGAGTACGGAGATGGAGGAAAGGGTTGTTTCCTCGTGTTCTTCCCTGTCCACAAATGGGAAGTAGCCAGGCAGAAGCTGTGGAGGAGTGGGGAGAAAATATGGGCTGCAAATGAATTAGGAGGTGGACATTTGGACTCAAGGACATTTCAGAAGGACAGGCAAAGTTCTCAGCAGGGCAAAGCAAGATTCACAGCAAGGATCAAAGGTCTGTCCTTGGATGTGTTAAAAGCTAAATTGCAAAAAACTAGTCTGTGTTGGATTTTTCTTAATGCCCCAAATAATTCAAGTAATGCATATTTCCAACACAAGCACCTCTTTTTTAAAAAGTGGAAAATTTGTCCTTTTGACTCTGAAAGGCGGATCTGATTTTAATGGCTTATAACTATCACTCTGTGTGTTGAACCAATCAACTGAACAATAGATGCTGTGGATGAATTACCGCATATAGTCTAGAACACCAGGTGTGGTTGGGAAGGGGAGCTGACTCTTTTAGCTGGTGCATCTGGCTCTCAAGCCTTTCAAAAATTTGCACCGTGTGAACCATGGCATAGTGGCCCACACTGTGAGCCACCGAGAGGAGACAGTTGATTGGGCAGCATAGAAATACCTAAATAAATATGTGCAAGATGAAGAGGGGTGATTACTCCTAGCGCCGTCATTGGTGTGCCCACAGATCATGCCCTGTGCTCCCACATTCCCATTTGGGGGTGCATATATGCAACTGAAAACTCCTATTGTGCAGAACTGCTGATTATGCATAGAGGAGTCTGCACATGTAGAGAATTGTGTTTATAGGCTCCCTCTTCAAACCTTCCTCTGAATGCATAGAAGCCAAGGGATGGAATGAAAAGGGATGTTCGTGTTGGGAGTAGGACCTGCAGGCTCTATATTTTCCTTGAATATGTGACGCAGGGATGGGCCATGGGCCTCCTAAATGCTGTTGGACTCCATCTCTCATCAGTCCTGGCCAACATGGCCAGGTGGGCTGGGAGTGATGGAAGTTGTAGACTGAACAGTACCTAGAAGGCCACACATCTGCTGTCCATGAAGTAGTGCATGGGTGGCTAACTTGAAGCTTTCTAGTTGTTGTTGGACATCTGGAACTCCCATGGGCTGTAGTCAGCATGACCAGTAGTCCAGCAACAACTGGAGGGCCACTGATTAGCCACCCCTGATACCAATAGTTCTTCTGAAGAGGGCATAAATTTTGTCTCAAACCATATACAGTTTCAGTGGGTGCCATTTCAGAATTTTAGGCTGGAGTAAGATGGAAAAAAATCAACACATTTTCTTGTATGCATTCAATCTGCATCCATTTTGTGTGGTGTGGGGGTGGTGGTGTGCATTAAACCCTCAAAACTACACAGTTTGTCAACATACGTCAAACAGGCATCCTGTTTTGAGCAAAAGGAAATGTTAGTTCACCGTCATCTTTTAGCTGTTTACAACATGAGTCATTCAATGGGTATAATGGGTGTGTTGGCAAAGAGATACAAATGCTGCTGAAGAATAATCATTTTTGGTCTGAAACGTGGAGTTTGGGGTGGGCTTCCGCTTTGGCAAAATCATTGGCTTCTGACAGCCATAATGCAAAAGGTATTTCCGACACTGCGTTCTAAAGCTGGCAAGAAATGTCTGGTGTGTGGCTTTTGAAATTATATTACAAACACATGAGGTAATACATATGCATACCTTACCGTAAAGTGGAAAACAAATAATAATGGTTAAAGATTTCAGTGCTGTTTCCACAGGGGAAACAAATACAGTAAGCCCGCAACTTATATGCAGTTAACAGGTTTACGCACATCACATTAAAATAATAATAATAATGAAATGGGTGTGGGGTTCCAGGAAAAATTACTTTGGCAATCCTGCCCACCATTGAACCCAATGGGTTTGGACTATAAGAAGAAGAAGAGTTTTGATTTGATATCCCACGTTATCACTCCCCCAAGGAGTCTCAAAGCGGCTAACAATCCCCCACAAAAACACCCTGTAAGGTGAGTGGGGCTGAGAGACTTCAGAGAAGTGTGACTAGCCCAAGGTCACCCAGCAGTTGCACGTGGAGGAGTGGAGAATCGAACCCGGTTCACCAGATTACGAGTCCACCGCTCTTAACTACTACACTACACTGGCTCTATAAGCATTTTAGCTTCAGGTACGATCCCTGAAACGTAACTCCTGCAGAAGTTGTGGCTGTAGTGTATTGCAATCTGACACACACACACCTTTTCTTTATTGCAACTGCCAAATCAGGAAGCAGAAGAACATGAGAAGCTTCCTGTGACTTCCAAGGACAATCTGTAGCTCAATGCCAGGGCATGTGCTTCGCATATGGAATGCCCTGTCTGAAGGAGATCTGGGGAAACTGTGCCCCCACCAATGTTGTTAGTTTACATCTGCCATCACCTCTAAGTCCAACATCAACTGCAATGTCACTGATTCCCCAGTCTTGATGCAAGCAATTTCATTAGCAGGCCTGATATAAGCCTCCCTCTCTCTGTCTTTAGAGTTGCTGCCAGTCAGAGTAGACAGTACTGAGCTCAGTAGACTAATAGGTATGATTAAGTGCATACAGAGAGAGGTGGGTGGAAATAAGCATGCTCCCCCCCATTCTTTTTTTTATCTACACCAGGGGTATTCAACCTTTTTATACCTACCACCCACTAATGCATCTTTCTTGATGGTAAAATTTCCTTACCGCCCCCAGTGCTCGATAGAAGGAGGATTCAGCTTGTGCCACAGAACCCTCTACCGCCCACCTGGAAACCTGAAACTGCCACTAGTGGGCAAGAGTGACCAGGTTGACAACCCCGATCTACACCTTTCAGCTTTCTATATTCATCTTGCATTGCCCTTGTTAGTAGAACCTTGTACTGTATCACTATAGAGTTTACACATAATAAATGTCTGACATATTGGATGCTTTTAATATTTGTTTGGAGTCAGACAAAAATATATTTAATAGGCTGCTATTTATTTATTTATTTATTTATTTATTTATTTATTTATTTATTTGAGAATCAGCATAACCACTGTACTATCTAAACACTACACATGTTTCCCTGTATCTTTTCCTAGCTAGTGTTGTATCCATCTGCCATTGGAACATCATTTTTCAGGACATGTTACCAAAGCTGTGTCTAGCTGATTTATAGCTTATTGCTTGTCAAAGAATAAGCCTATATTTTGCCCAGTGGGATGCACATTAAGGACAGACATTGACAGTGTTTTGAAGCTCTGGGTGATAAGCCCACCCCACCCCCAACCCCTTACTGCTTCCCAGAATAAATTCCGTTCACCCAGATGTCCAGCCTTCATTATCCCTCTGATATGCACCAATCTCTGTATGGGAGTGTTTGATAAGTTCAGTCATTGAGCAGATGATAGCTTAAAGGGGGGGGGCGGTGGTGGTGGTGAGGAATTACTCACACATCCCTCCCACCCCCCACCCCTTATGACAGGCATACTGTATTTATTTAAATCTACACCCATAAAGCCAGTGTTATCAGAGAACAGAAGCTTTGCTAAGAACTTTTAAGCAAATGTTATTAGATATGACCTCTTATTTATGAAAGGCTTTGCATCTAAAAATCTGCTAGACTGCAATTGCTGTAGCAAAAGACCTGCATTTCCCGGCTGCAAATATCTCAGCTAGCCATTTGTCTGATTAGACCTTAGGGTGACAGCGGTAAGTATCCAAAAGCTCGTTTTAACCAAATAGCACAAAATCAAATAATAAGTTTCAGGCTGGGGGTGTGAGAGGAACAAGATGGAATGGCCATAAAAAGGCAGAGCTTTTTTTACTTTCAATATTGTCTTAAGCCATTGCAGTTTCTGCAAACTGAGCTTTGAAATTCATCATCCAGTGTGCAATGTCCGCCAGATATTGCTTGATATAAACATCCTGGGGTATTTTACTGTTTGCAAAAAAATATTTATATGGGTCAGGAAAGGGGGGGGGGAGAATGGAGCAACTTTTCTTTCAAAATCAAAAACAGATTCTGCAATCTGCTCCCTCCCCACATCCAACACAGACTTTGCCAACCTGGTGCCCTTTAGATGATTTCAGGCTACAACTTGCATCAGCACCAGCCAGTGTGGTCAGTGGTGAGGGATGATGAAATTTAGACTTTCACAGCATCTGGAGGGCTGCAGGTTTATTGGTTTGGATGAATCATTGGTGGCATGTTCTTAACAGACATTGTCAGTATCTGCTCCTCAGATCTAGAGTACTCAACACATGTACTGCACCACACATTACTCCCTGCATACACATACCCCAGTCATGTGATATTTTGTCAACTCCAACCAACCAATGAACTGGTTGCGGGGAGAAATAAATCAGATGCAGCAACACAGATGGAAGGCAGGGAGAGATCAAAACATTGTAGGGTGGGTGGAAGCATTCATCATCTTTGTTGAGCTTTCTAATTCATTAGCAGTTTTGGTTACTCAATGCTTAGGCCTTAATCTTTGATTAAACACGCAACCAGCATTCTATCTGGGCTAGGCTGAAAAGAAGTGGTCTCTTCTTAATAAGTACGTAACTATGTCCCCTGCATTGTTAACAGAAAATACGTTAGACTTCAAAAGTTTGTAGCAAGTGTTAATTGTGAAAGAGACTTTGTGTTGGTTTTTTCTTACTCTTGTAAATGCATGGTAGAAGGCTGTAAGGCTTTTCTTTTTAAAGATAATAATGTCTTAAACCAGAAGCATATTTATAGTGTCCAAACGGCACTTATTCTATGTTTGCTAATTAGTCTACTTTGGGGACAGAGTATTAGAAAGTTTACTCTACTGAATGAAAAGCTCTGTGTGGGGCTTTAGACTTTATATAGCTCCTCAATTTTTTGTGGAGCAGTTTTAACATATTTCACAGGGTTAGCTAATAGCAATTTGGGGAAGGGCCATAGTTCAGTGGTAGAGCTTCTGCTCTCCATGCAGAAGGTCTCAGGTTCAATTTCCAGCATCTCCAGGCAGGGCTGGAGACACCCCTGCCTGGAATTCTGGAGAGCTGCTGTTAGTACAGTGGTGCCTCGCAAGACGAAATTAATTCGTTCCGCGAGTTTTTTCGTCTAGCGAATTTTTCGTCTTGCGAAGCACGAAATCCCATAGGAATGCATTGAAATTCAATTAATGCGTTCCTATGGTCAAAAAAAGTCCAAACAAAGCCACATTTGGTACAACAAGAGTTTATTAAGTGCTCTTTAAAGTCACACACACTGTAAAGTGCATTTCAAAAATTGAAGGAACAATAAATTAAGTTTCTAAACATGACAGAAAAACATTTAAAAATCAACAAAGTGTACAGTACATTTTCTAAGACTCTGGGGGACAACTCGAAGAAGGTTCCTCTTCCACTCTTTGCTTCTTGCTGAAGAACCCCCTCCCCAAGTGTTCCCCCAGCCACCCACCACACAGAAATTCAAATCCAGAATTTTTTTTAAAAAACAGCAGAGTGGTCCAATGGTCACAGAAAATCATAAAAATGCAGAAAAACACACACACAAGCTTCCAGAGTCTTGCAAACCCCTCCTCAACTGTTCCCCCAGCCACCCACCACACAGAAATTCAAATCCAGATTTTTTTTAAAAAAAACAGCAGAGTGGCCCAATGGTCACAGAAAATCATAAAAATGCAGAAAAAACCACACAAGCTTCCAGATTCTTGCAAACCCCTCCCCAACACCAGGTCCTTGAATTCCAAACACCCCAACCCAAAATCCAACCCCCCCCAAAAAAAAAGTTTTAAAAGTTTAAAAGAAGTTTTGGAAAAACTTCAAAAATCACCAAAGTCTTCAAAAACCTCAAAAAAGGCTACCACACTGCGTTCTATGAGTTGCTCCTCGAAGTCAAGTCGCAACCGTATTAACAGTGTTAAGAAAAAGGAAACAAACTTGCAAGACGTTTTCGTTTTTCGTCTTGCGAAGCAAGCCCATAGGGGAATTCGTCTTGCGAAGCAGCTCAAAAAATGGAAAACCCTTTCGTCTAGCAAGTTTTCCGTCTTGCGAGGCATTCATCTTGCGGGGCACCACTGTATAGACAATACTGAGCAAGATGGACAAATGATCAGACTCAGTGCAAGGCGGCTTCCTATACGCATAATTATATAATCCTTTTTGGAGATCTTTTACTGTGGGGCCAGGAGCCAGTGTCTGCCAAAACGAGCTGAGCTGTCCTCTGAAAAGGTTCAGGAAAAAAAGCTTATGGAGATTCTCTAAGATTCAGGTCTGATAAAAGAAAATACTTCTTCACTTCCACAGGAGGCAGTGATAGCCACCAATTTGAATGGCTTTGTTAAAAAAAATTGGGCAAATTCAGGGAGGATATGATGGCCATGCTATTTCCTGCTTTCACAGGGCTGGCTCACCTATTCACCAAGTGGCTCCTGTATAGGCAGCAAGGGGGAGGGCTGACAAGGAGGCGGCAGATCCAAGGAATGCACTGCAGCCATTGCTGCCGCCTCGGTGGTAGCAGCAGCAGCAGGGATTGCCCATCTTGGAGTCCAGAGCTATTGCCCCTGTGAACCTGCCATCCCTGACAGTCTCCTCACCTTGCCTTATGGATGAATCAGCCCTGCTTCTAAGTACCAGTTGCTGGAAACCAAAGAAGGGGTGTGTGGAGAGTGTTCTTGTGTCCGAGTCCTGCTTGCAGGTTTGCTACAGGCAGGTGATAGTTGAGGAAGTGGAGGCCTGACGGAACTGAACTTTCAGTAGAGCAACTGATGGAAGTTGATATTATTATTTATTAGATATGTGACCTGCCCTTTGTCGTATAGCCCCAGGGTGGGTTACAACAATATTAAAATCAGTCAAAACAATTTACAGTTAGAATAATAGGGTGAATCTATCCACTGACCTAACTTTCTATCTACATAACAGATGTCAAAGGCCATGGTGAAGAGAAAAAGATATGCAATGAAGGTACATCTCTGTGAGGAGGGGATTCCACAGTTTAGGGGCTGATACAGAGAATACCCTATCCTGAACCACCACCTCCCAAGTTTTTGAGGGCAACAGAACTAGGAAGGCCCCCTCTGCTGATCTTAGGGAAGGAGATGGCCTTTAATATATTTGAGGGCTGCTTGCAGTATCTTCACTTAGCAAATTTTACTTTCCTCTGCCACCACCCAAATTCCTTGGAATGGTGCTTTAGGAACGGGGAGGCAACTCCATTGATTACCCCTCTACACACACACACACACACACACACACACACACGTATCACAATGTCAAGAATAATTAATATTATAAATCATGGGTAGGCAACCTAAGGCCCGGGGGCCAGATGCGGCCCAATCACCTTCTAAATCCGGTCCACAGATGGTCTGGGAATCAGTGTGTTTTTATAATAATAATAATAATAATAATAATAATTTATTTATACCCCGCCCATCTGGCTGGGCCTCCCCAGCTACTCTGGGCGGCTTCCATAGAAACCAAAAATACAGTAAAATATCACACGTTAAAAACTTCCCTGAACAGGGCTGCCTTAAGATGTCTTCTGAATGTCAGGTAGTTGTTTATCGCTTTGACATCTGCTGGAAGGGTGTTCCACAGGGCGGGCGCCACTACCGAGAAGGCCCTCTGCCTGGTTCCCTGTAGCTTTGCTTCTCGCAATGAGGGAACCGCCAGAAGGCCCTCGGCGCTGGACCTCAGCGTCCGGGCAGAACGATGGGGGTGGAGACGCTCCTTCAGGTATACTGGACCGAGGCCGCTTAGGGCTTTAAAGGTCAGCACCAACACTTTGAATTGTGCTCGGAAATGTACTGGGAGCCAATTCAAGACCGGTGTTATATGGTCTCGGCGGCCGCCCCCAGTCATCAGTCTAGCTGCCGCATTCTGGATTAATTGTAGTTTCCGAGTCACCTTCAAAGGTAGCCCCACGTAGAGTTTTATATGAGTAGAATGTGTCCTTTTATTTAAAATGCATCTCTGGGATATTTGTGGGGCCTGCCTGGTGCTCTTGCATAGGAATTCGTTCATTCCCCCCCCCCCCCAAAAAAAATATAGTCTGCCCCCCCACAAGCTCTGAGGGACAGTGGTCTGGCCCCCTGCCGAAAACATTTGCTGACCCCTGTTATAAATGAATGAATGACAGGCACATTTATCATGCAAGCAATGACTAGAGGACCCCTCTCCCTGCCTCCCCCCCCCTCTCTGTGTGTGTGTCTTTTTTTTTTTTAAGGGAAGCGAGTTTTCAACATTCTCAAAAGCTACCTCGCTGTGCCTTTAGAAGTCGCAAAAAGCCTTTTTCTTTTAAAGATGGTTTTTTCCTTTGTCAGCTTTTCTCTTGCAGAAAGAGAAAAGTGAGTTTGAAAGGAATATTAAATGGAATGCAGGAAGCATGAGCTGACTGTGTGGGGTGGGGGCAGCTCTCCCCATCACCCGTTAGGGCTCTGTGTCCCATATTTCTCTCCTTAAGGCTCATCCTTTCCCCATCCTGAGTTGATTTACTTCCTCCCTGCTTCTTCCCCCCTTTCTTTAAACTGTCACGACTTCCCAGAATAATTAGTTCTTTGCTCCCCTTTCCCCCCTTTAAAGTTTCTTTTTAAAGCCTGTTGTACGCATTTCTTCCACCAAAAGTACTCTGATGGGGCTCAGTATCCCTAAAGGTATGTAATCAATACAAAGCCTGAACCCATTGATACATATTTCTGTCACTTAAATATCATTACAGGAAAGATTTCAACAAGATCACTGCACATTATGCTTTAAAGTTTGACTTTAGAAGAATGCCTGGTCTTTGCTGAAAGGCACCAGTAATGGGTTTCACTATCTTCTTGAGCTTAATTTATTCTAAAGAATTTGGGGGCATTATCTTAAATCTCCTCTCATGCCCCCAACTCCAAACTGGGGGGGGGGGGCGACGAAGACAACAAAATAGCAGCCTTCTTAAGTCCAGAGCTTCTGAAGAACATGCCATTTAATTACTTTTTTAAAAGAAAGAAAGAAAGGTTACTGGAAGTTTTAAAAAGTTTAAGTTCTGTATTTAAACTGTATCCTGTACTGATGCTTTATCCCCCCCCCCCGTTTTCCCTTTTTTGTTTTTCCCTGTGTAAGTCTATAACCAAAGCTTGATATGATTACAGTGGTACCTTGGGTTAAGAACTTAATTCGTTCCGGAAGTCCATTCTTAACCTGAAACTGTTCTTAACCTGAAGCACCACTTTAGCTATGGGGCCTCCTGCTGCCACTGCGCCACCGCACGATTTCTGTTCTCATCCTGAAGCAAAGCTCTTAACCCGAGGTACTATTTCTTGGTTAGCGGAGTCTGTAACCTGAAGCGTCTGTAACCTGAAGCGTCTGTAACCCGAGGTACCACTGTACTATTTTTGGGCTGGTCTCCTCAAGCAAACTTGCATTATTTGGCAAACCTGTTTCTGAACTGCACCTCTTCAAACCACTTCAATTTTGTTGTGTGTTTGCTCCGCACAACATTTCCCCCCAGTACCTAGAAAGCTAGCACATCAGGGAGAAGTCTTTGCTAAAAGTCTTCTTCCTGGCACGTAGTTTATACTTGAAAGGAGTGTTGCATGCATAGCTGTCAAGTGTCCCTTATTTGAAGGGACAGCCCCTTATTCCAGCGCCATGTCCCGCTGCTGTCCCTTATTGATGGATGTCCCTTAAATGTCCCTTAAATGATGTCCCTTAAATTTCAAAGGAAGCAGCTCCTCTCCCTCCCTCCCTGCCGGCCAGGGAGGAGGGAGGCTCCAACTGTGTTGCTTGGCTGTGTTGCTCACCCAATAAGAAGTCTAAGAACGACTGGGGGGTGGAGCTTGCATGCCTTGTGTGTGGCTAGTTAATGCAACCTGACAAGGTTTTTGAATGCTGTACGCCATTTTTTTGCACGTACTGCTGCAAACTTTGCAGTGCAAAGCCAGGCCGGGGAGCCATCTTAAGTCGAGGCTGCATAGGCCTTGTGGTGCGTGTGATTCAGATTCTATTCAGTTGAACCTCTGGTTACAAAGCTGGTTGGACAGTGTTCGCGAAGCTACCCAGCATGAGTTTGACCAGACTGCAGGAGGACAGGAAGACTGGAGTGCCTGGAACAGGTGAGGCTGCAGGTCCCTTATTTTCAAGGCTGCTGGTCCCTTATTTTCAAATCTGTAAGTTGACAGCTATGGTTGCATGTGGTAACGTTTGGTCCTCCAATCACAACACCTGCTGTCTGAAGAGATCAGTTGTGTCACAAGATCTGCCTGTTATATTAATGCTATGTCCTTTAAAAACATGTTCCCTGCAAAAGAGGCTTCCATTGTCCTTCTTCACTCTAGGGGCACTTAAAGCTTACCTTTGAATTTCAGTCTCTGCAGCGTTTTGAGCTTACCACATCATTGTGATGTGACCAAGGATGTTGTGTGAGTGTGTATGTTCCCAGTTAATATTTTTCTGGCACTTTGCAGCCTTCCCAGCTTCCTGCACTTCCTGATTTGGCCAAGTCCAATGGGGCGATTTGCACTGTGATGCCTTCTCCTGGGCTTTGATTGAAATTGAGGCACACAGGAAGGCTGAGACCACTGGTGAGATAATTTGTGGAATGGCAGGAAAATACACACGTAGATAGCAAACCTTAGCAACCAGGAAAGTAAGGTAAGCACGGCAAAATCCCTGCAACTCACCCATGAGAATTTCACTGAAATATTCTCTCCTCTTTGATAATTTTTGAATGCAATTTATTTTCTCATTAATTGACAGAGAATGGTCAGTGGGGGAAATGCAGAAAAAATATTTCGGTACAACACTAATTTGTATAGACTAGCCATCCGCGTGTCAGGAATAGGGAATGTGTTCTTTCCTTTTTTGCTATTTAGTCTAATTTGACTTAGGGTAGACTGTTTTGAGATGCCTTCACTATGTGCGTGGTGCCTAAGTGTTTGATTGTTTGCTCAAAGGGCCATAGTTCAATGCTAGAACATTTGCTTTGCATTCAGGATTTCCCAGGTTCAGTCCATAGCATCTCTGGGTCAGGGGTGCCAACTTGAATAAAATATTTTTTGGGTGGGGGGCAAACTAAACGCCACTAGGGATTATAGGAGCTCAACACATCCAGAAGACACCACATTGGCAACCTTTAGATGGACTGGTAGTAAAAAGGTAAAGGACCCCTGACAGTTAAGTCCAGTCATGAATGACTCTGGGGTTGCAGCGCTCATCTTGCTTTACTGGCCGAGAGAGCTGGCGTTTGTCCGCAGACAGTTTTTCTGGGTCATGTGGCCAGCATGACTAAGCCGCTTCTGGTGAAACCAGAGCAGCGCACAGAAACGCCGTTTACCTTCCTGCCGGAGCGGTACCTATTTATCTACTTGCACTTTAACGTGCTTTTGAACTGCTAGGTTGGCAGGAGCAGGGACTGAGCAATGGGAGCTCACCCCGTTGCGGGGATTAGAACCACCAACCTTCTGATCGGCAAGCCCTAGGCTCAGTGGTTTATTCCACAGTGCCACCCATGTCACCATGCCACCACCATGCTACCTGGTGGTATGACTTGACAAAAGGCTGTTTCCTAGCTAAGGGTTGGAAGGTTATATCTGCCAAAGGTTATAATCCCTCTTGGTTTCTTTGAAATTCTTTAGCAAGTGCAATTGGCAATCCATTCTCACCTAGTAATAATTAAATAAATGTGGTAAAGATTTTGCTAGGGCTGAAGAACGATTCCTCCCATTTTTTGTGCTTGGGTTTTAAAGTTGAGCAATTCAAGGCTGCTGTTTTGTCAAAAGGATCTCGCTTCCTCTCCTCTGTTCTGGGTAGATTATAGCCGTAAAATGTACAGGGAAGAATGGGAAAATACCCCCAGCCAAACTTGCTTTCATTGTCCCAGTCACATTTTTGATATTTGCTGTAAGCCATGTGCTCTTCTGGGAGAGGGAGGGGAGAAAAAGCATTTGCAAGATAAGTAAAGGGAAAATGTAATCCCTGGGTGGAATGAAGGGTGCTTTGAAATGAATGGGGGATAATCCTTTTTGTTGTCGGTTACAAATGCACTTTATTTCTGCATTATCTGAGCGGTAGAATACCCTGTTCACCGAATCTGTCGCAGCGTTTTCTCTTTGGTATTTTACAAAACTCAAGTAACATAACAGTGTTATGGACCTGAGAACTCCTCATTGGTGTGACGCCAAGAGGGTCCTTTCATTTCTTTTTAAAAATAAACAAACTTGTGAAACGGATTGCAGCCATAACCAGGAAAATAAGCAGAGAGAAGACGGGTGAACAAGATAGAACATGGACCACATTTATTGTATTTGTCTACAAAGATCTTTGGGGTGACACATCTGTGCGGGTGTAATTAAATTCTGCTAACTCAGCCTGCAGTAACAGCGGCAAGAATATTACTGGCCCAGAAATGAAAACAAGAACAAATACCAACGTTGGAGGAGTGGAGAATGAAGCTGATGTACTATGCAGAACTTGATAAATTGACTGGGAAGATCAGATATTTACAAGATCAAAAGTTCATTGAGGACTGGGGAAAGTTATCTGAGTATTGGGAATGTATAAGTGATAATGAAATAACGTTAGTGGCATTTAAAGAAGCTCTGTAATAACATAAGAAATATTGTAAAAAGGGAAAATAGAAATGGGGTGTAGGCATAAAGGCAATAGGAAAATTTGGAAATGTGTAATCAAAGAAGTTATAATTCAGATGATTGGCAGAGAGGCTGAAGGAAGTCAAAAAATGGAAAAATTATTAGAAGTTGTAATGTGGTGTAATTGTATGTTTTTTGATGGAAAATCAATAAAATATAATTATTTTTTTTAAAAAATCTGCTAACTCAGCCAGACTTGTCCATGTCCCAGGACAGTGGTAAGATTTGCTCCTTCCCATAGTGCCATCCTTTCTGGTGGGTAGGGATGCTTTGCCGATTTATCCTCTCTTGGGGCCCCCACAACTCCAAGCAGGTGGTAAAAGTTAGCCCCAGTGCCAATCCTTACCCTTCCAACAGGCCTCCTAGCCCAGAAACCAAATCTTGTGACAAATCTTTCACTGTAAAAATTGCCTAATGGTGTTCAGCTTAACTGTAACCTGCCAAAATGGACTTGGATAAACCTCGTGAAAGGTTGTTACCACTAAGGATGCTCACCAATCCCCAACTATTTAGCACTGGGTAGGTGAAAGACTAGCCAGTTGTGACAATCTGCAGATAGGTTAAAAAAAAAATCAACCTTACTCCTCTCCAAAGGCAACTGGCTAACACTGCATTGCATAAAGGAAGGGAAGGGAACAAAAACTGCTAAGACACCAGAGCTGGTTGGGGGACATTCTCTCACTGATGGGACAGATCATTATTTCCCCACCCCTGGAGGGCCAAATATGTACTCCACTCAACCAGTTAGCAAGCAGAGAGTGCATCCTGCTGACTGCAAGGAGTCTGCTTTGCCAGCATGTTCCCAGGGGAAATGTACTGGGAAAACAGATACCAGCAAGTCTGAATAATGTCTTCCAACCCATCAGTTGGCTTTACTCAGTGATCTCAGCTGATGGACAGGTAGGCATGGTTTGGGGGGAAAGGCCTTGCAGGCCCCCTTGTAGGCCAAGACTGGCACATGGGCTGGAAATTCCCCACCCCTAAACCAAAGACAGCCCATGCCTCTGATAGTGCTGTACCGCGTGCCTTATATGCCAACTTCAGTTGCCCTTCCTACTCTTCCCCAGAAGAGCTGAAAAGCTGGCCCCTGCCCAACCCCATCAGGAGAAGCCACGGAATGCAATTGATATTATGATAGGTGATGTGGGCAAGGACAACAAAATTAAAACAGGAGGGTGGGGCACAGAAAGCTGAAATAATTCCAAAGGAGAAATTAGTTCTCAAAAGTTCCAGCCAACTGTTAACATTTATTATAGCTCAGTGTGTTTCAGAAACGATGTAAAAACAATTAAAAACGAGTAGAAACCTTTGGCATCTAAGTGAAATACTATATAAACTGGTTGAAATATTTGAGACATCAGTTATGACTTGTCTTCCCTCAACCTAGTGACCTGCAGATGTTTTGGATATTTCACCAGAAAATTGTTTTGGGGCAGAAAGTGATAGGTAGAGGAGAAAGGGAGGGCGGGAGGAGATTAACAGTCAAAAGTTTTTTTGCTTGGATTCCCAGAAGATATATCATCTTCACCACTGTTGTGGGAGCATTTGATTTGATGTTTGAAAAGCTGTTTGATAGCTTTTCACAAGTTGAGCATCGTTAAGCAGGCTTGATTGTCAAGAAATAAAAGAGGGTGACAGAAGGAAGCAGCTTAATGGTGTGAACCCTAGGAACAACTTCAGAGAGTCTGCAGGCGCTAAAAAGGAAGTTCCGTTTTTCAAACTTCAACCATCTTAAGAGGATCCGATTTTGCGTGACACCAACTCACATGTCTTAAAAGTAAGGGCCATGCTATAGTAATTTTTTTTCAGATCCTCTTTCCAAAGCAGGTGTTAGATAATTCAGTAATTAGTATGCACATCTAACTCCATCACAGCCTCTGTTGATCTCTCAATTATAGTTAGCTGGGTCCTCTGCCATTTGCGGTAGTTAATTAGAGCATTATTGAACAGCCAGGCTTTGCAGCCAAGCTTTGCAATCAACTGACAGCTCAGTCCTGTGTACTTAGAAACAGTTTAGTCCTTGACCTGTGCATATCAGGTTTGAATTGCAGATCCTAGAGGGAGCAACTCACAACTCTCCCTGCAAAATAAACCCAAAATGTAATGCTTCCATGAAGAAAGAGCAAGAGTATATTTTTTGAAAGTAATTTTCAGGGCAATCCCATTGGATGCTTTCATCCTTGACTTCGCAGGATGCATCATATGCTTAAGAAGACGAGGCAGCATGAATGTTAAAAAGCAATGCGAAAATGGCAGCTTAACCTGGTCTCTTTGGGCCTGGAAAACTTATTCACTTGGCACGATCTGCAGCACACATTGAAGGTGATTTCCAACACTGGATATGCCCACAGAAGACCTATTGAAGTCAGTAGACTTAAGTGTAATAATTTCTGTGGACCCACTCTGTCTAGGACTATGGATTGCACCCAGTTTTAATCCTACCAGAGGAAATGCATTAAAATTAATGGACTTGACCAACTTAGGTTCATTAATCTTCATGGGTCTGCTCTGAATAGAACTCAGTTAGATGCAACCCTAATATTGGCTGTCACTCTATATACCATATGTGTGGGAGGGGTGCTCCTGGATGTCATGGACTGGTTGGATGCAGAGAAATGGTGGGAGGCACCAGCTGGGGAACCCCCAGGAGAAGAAGGCTCAGAGCCAGGGGATTGGGACAATGATGAGTGGTTAGAGGGAGAAGAGGGATAAGGCTGGAAGGAAGAGGTGTCAGAAGCTGGAGGAGCAACAGGGGTTAGTGAACATGAAGAGTCTGTGTCAGAGTGGGGTGCAGACTCTGAGGCTGAAGCAGAAGCTGGAGAGATAGGGGGTCAAGAGGCTGCTGCAGAATCCAAGGAGTCTCCCCCACCTGCTGTGACCAGCTCCCCTCCCCCTGCTCTCCAAGAATGCACAGAGAAATGAAAAAAGCAGAACAGAGATTAGTTGTGCGCAGGCTCTGTTTGAGACTGTGACTGTGTGGGGAAAACCCTGGAGAGGAGACATAGAGAGGGGTGGGAAGGCAGGGACTTTGAGTCCTCAGAACTGTTTCATTGGGGCAAGGCCTACCAGGATGGGTTGCTGAGACCACTAGGCCTGAGTTTATTTTTGTTTCCTTGAATATAGAGCTAACTTCATTGGCACTGGTGACTGATTGCTTTAATGCTGACCCACGCCTGACTCCAACCCTAACATTGTGCTTCAGATCACAAGTGATTATCACTCAGATATGCTTGAGATTGGTTTTGCTCAACTAACCAGCTCTCTGTCTATGTATAGAGATAAAAAAATTTTTTTCTAACATTGATGCTGCTGGAAGTGTGGGTTTAAGGCAGGAGTGGGGAAACTGAGGCCCAGGAGCCAATGTGGCCCTCTAGCCTTCTCTGTCTGGCCCATGGGACTCTCCACAGGCAACACAAATTCTCCAGCAACACTCTCTTGAGGAAATGTAGACCTGGGGTAGTCCTGAGGGCCAGATCAAGAAGTCTGGAGGGGACTGCATTCCTGACCCCCCTCGCCTGAGGTTCCCCACCCCTATTCTAGTGAGAAAGATTCTCACCCACGTTGCCACATTTTAAGAAGACTGTGAAGCCTTGAGGAAATATAAGTAAAAGAAGATAAAGAAAAATAAAACTGGTGAAGATTAATATAGTACGGTTGAAGTATCTAGTCTAGGCATAAGCTGCAGGAAGGTGGTGGTTGATTTCTACATCATCCCACATTGCCTCTAGCTGAGAATGCATTCAAATCAAGTTACTTTTCTACCCTGCCGAGGCCCTCGAAAAAGCGCTAAAGAGTGACAGAGGAGGCACACAGAGAATTAGGGCTTTGACGTCTTGCATCAAAAGGGCGTCAATTTCAAGTAGTTTTATCACTGACCCACACATGGAAGTAGCTGCTATTACACACTGGAAGCAGAGCTCGGGGAAAGAAATAAACAAAGAGCGAAGATTTAAGAAATTAAGAAAGCAATTTAGAAGAGGATAATTAGATCTCCCTTTTGCACCACATTGGGAAAATTAAATTACATTTTTATGAAGGTGTATGTATCCTCTCAGAGAAGTATTGTGGAGAGATTATATTTTTTAATATTCGTTTTCCTTCTACTATCCCATCTTTCTCTTTTCCTTTGGCTTCCAAGGAAGTGGCACTTTTTAGCCTTCAGCTGTTGCAGGCGTTCATCTTCAATAATTGCATTTGCTGCATAAATTGTGAACAAATGCAGAGAATAAAATTAGTTTTAAAAAACGAGCCCAAACGGCAAGCCTCTAACAAATATCAGATGGAAGGAACCATTTGCTTTCATTTCAGAAGCAGATAAAAAAGGCAGGGAACAAGACAATTTTATATTTTGAATTGCTGAATGTAGTTGGAGGTACCCTGGAAAGGCAGGGCCATTTTGGGCAGAAGGGATGCACCAAATCTACACTCAGTCATAACCCAAAGAGCAACATGATGAGCCATATTCCATATTGTTATCTTCAAAAGTGGCATCCAATGTTCCTGAGTCCCTGTTACACAATGCAATTCTATGCACATGCACTCAGAAATCAAACCTACTGTGCTTGGTGGGACTTAGCTCCAGGTGGAGGCAAATAGGGTTGTAACCTTTGTGTCCCAGAACCTACTTATGGCTCACTCTTTCCCCAGGATAAACCTAGGCAGACAGCAGACATAAAATACTTGGATAGGCCAAACTCCACATTTTTGCTTCCCCTGGAGCTACTTTAATAAAACCAACCCCTTGAATGCTGTCACCCTCAGACTCTCATCCCAAAACACAACAATAGCAACTCTTACTTGCAAATAAAGAAGATATTTTTATTCAGACTAAGAGTGGTTCAGGCACAGCAGTAACCACAAGGTCCAGAAGGCAAGGTCCCAAGATACATGAACAAAGGTAAAGGTAAACATAAAGGACCCCTGGATGGTTAAGTCCAGTCAAATGTGACCATGGGGTGTCCAGCAGGCCAAGGGAGCCAGCATTTGTCCACAGACAGCTTTCCGGGTCATGTGGCCAGCACGACTAAACTGCTTCTGGCACAATGGAAGCCATGACGGAAGCCAGAGAGCACAGAAATGCCATTTACCTTCCTACCACAGTGGTACCTATTTATCTACTTGCACTGGTGTGCATTCAAAGTGCTAGGTTGGGAGAAGCTGGGACAGAGCAACAGGAGCTCAGCCCATTGCACAGATTTGAACCGCACAGGTTCAAAACAAATGGAAGCTATGAAGATATCCCAACAGTTGACACACCCCTGCTGCCAAGCTTTTAATGATGAGGCAGGGCAGGCTCACTTGTGGGACTCTCTTGCCCTATGTGCCTACTGCACAAACCATCAGACTGCACACACATACTCCATCAGGGTAGTTGCATCTGATTCCATCTACAAAGGTGGTGCCTGGTTCTCAGGCACAAGACTAACTCTTGCCCTTCTGCCTTCAACTCTGATGCCATTTCCTCCTGTTCAGTTCCTCCCTCTGGCTGCTCAAATACCTCCACGTTCCCTGATGAGGTTGTGTGCTCCACAGGAGGGGCAGGGGAGAGAGGCAGTAGATACACTGCCTCCCCTCTGACATCTGCTTTCCCTGAATGCCCACCTTCCAGTCCCCAATCTGCTGCTTCTCATTTTGTTCCTAGGCCTGCCAAATCATGCCAGATCCTGCCAAAGCCAAAAGGCCCACAATAGTAATCATCTCCGTTCTTCTTCCTGTGTTCAGCTATGCATAGAGATGTGGATGGTTGATAATAGCTCCATTCACATCTATGGATGGAGGAGAAATATGCAAACAGAAATGCAGCTATCCTTTGAGCATCACCCTTCTCCAAATTTTGTGATTGAGTCCTCTGACCAAGCAATATATACACAAATGCATATACTGTTTGCAGAACTGCATATGTTAGCCAAAAATGCATATGAAAACATGTTAGGAAAACTTTGAACTAAAACGCCGATGAATTCGCTGCAGAAATGCAGAGAACTGAATTTAAGATTGGAAAGAACCTTGGAGAACCGAAACAGGCAGATTCTTCCATTCTAGTCGACTATGATGGCTTAATTGAATGTCTACATATGGAGGAAATGTCTTCTTGAATGCCAGAGACAGGGGGAAACAGCAGGGAATTTTCATGAACTTCATGCCCCATTTGTTGGCATCCAGCCAGATTGTTGCCTACTGTTGGATAGAGGATGTTAAATTTGACAGACCCTTTGTCTGGTCCAGAAAATCAGGGCTTTTGCTGATTGCAGTTGTGAGTGGGACACCATTTCCCAACCATTCTCATTGGCCTCTGTGATCTCTGTGGTGCAGTAGGTTAGGAGGTCTGGCTGTTAAACAGAAGACTGATGGTTCAAGCCTGCCCAGGGCAGCTTTGGGCAGGATTCCTGCATTGCAGGGGGTTGGGCTAGATGTCCCTTGGGGGCCCTTCTAACTCTCCAATTCTATGATTTTATGATTGTATGAAACACTAGAAAAAGTAGCAATCAGGTCCCACTTCCTATACCTCTCTGTCTCTCTGTCTCTCTCTCTTGCCTCCAACTCCTCCTTTATTGGATTTCCAAGCTGATTTTGCTGACTTTTATTTAATGAGGTTTATTGTTTGCTCTGCATAATTTTCAAAGGCTTGTCACCCACTTCGAGATCGCCTTCAGATCTTTGGCTTGCGGAAGGGAGGAGGAATCTTTGAAGCTACCTTCATTAATTCAGTATCTAGTTTCCGTATTTAACACCGCACGTGTTTTGAAGCCACCGTGGAAACATCTAAGAAGATTCCCCTCGATACCACACATTACAAAGAGCACTTATAAAATAGCTTGGCTTGCCATCGTTGGTTGCATTGTGTGTGTGTGTGTGTGTGTGTGTGTGTGTGTGTGTTATATGAATATCAAAAATATTGCTGTGCCACTCTGATTGTGGCTTCCCACAGATAGAAATGGCACAGAACAAAGATTCAATTTTAATTATCAGCAGCTCAATTCCCCCCCACTATTGAAAGCAACAGATGGAAAGAGGAAGGACATACACAAAATAAAGAGCAAAGGCATTTATAAAGTTGCCCCTTCTGGTATTTGTAACTTGAGCATTTGTTGCTTCTGATGGAGCACTTTGATTGTGCTAATACTTGTGTGTACTTGTTTGCAGTTCTCTTTCACTCTTCCTTTCATTCCCTTCATTATATACACAAGCTTCTTTGAATATCCATTTTAATAAGGATGAGTGAATATGTCAATTTCAGTTTCTCCATTGTTACATTCAGTTTTCTGCATTTCTACTTCAGTTGTGGGGGTTTTTATTTTAAAAAGTCCTCATCAGCAGTTTAGTGCACATTTCTCCTAATACATATCCATTTTTTAATGCAGTTTTGCCTGCAGTGGCTCCCTGTTGACTGCCAGTCCCAATTCAGTGTACTGTTGTTTACTGTTGAAGTCCTAAAGCACTCAGGGCCCCAATGCGCCTCTTCCCATATTCGCCTGCCTGGACCCTAAGATTGTTGGAAGATGCCCTTCTCTGTGTGCCATCTTTAGGAGAATTACATTGTGTACATACAAAAGAAAGGGCCTTCTTTGTGGTGGTATCCCAGTGGTACCACTTGGTGCTGAAGCTATAGTCTCGTTGGCTTCAGGTTAAAACATTTTTATTTGGCCAGGCAAATAATTGGATTTAGTTTATTCTACATTTAGCTGGGTGAATAGATTTATCCCTCTTAATTTTCTTGTATTGTTGGTTTGTGCCACAGTGTTCCTATAGTGTTTCTTTGCATATTGCCCTGAAATCCATATTTGGGTGAAGTGTGGTCTGTCGGTCTGTCTGTTGATCTTTCAATCTTTAAAAACATAGAGAGCTAGAGAAGGAATCACAATAATGGATTTTAGGTCTAGCAGCATGCATAATTTCCAAGACACCAGACCATCACCCCATAGTCCCTAGCAGCAGGTTCATAAGTCTTCATTTGCTGAATCATGACCTAAACATTAGAGTTCATAGAATCATAGAATTGTAGAGTTGGAAGGGACCACGAGGGTTATCTAGTCCAATCCCCTACAATGCAGGAATCTTTTCTGCAGATTTGAGATTAAGAGACTCATAGCTTTACCGATTGAGCTACCCCAACACAACAGTTGCACTACATGACCCTTGGAGTCCCTTCCAACTCAATAATTCTACATGGGTTGTACCCTGATCTAAAAGGTGGGTCAATACTATTGTCCTGTCCTTCCACCACTCCCTCTCTTTTTTTTAAAAAAGGAAAGAATGAAAATAATGTAGGGGAAAGATGGAAGGAAGCAGAAAAGGTAAGAGGAAGAGTGAGGAAGTCAAAGAATAAAATAAGTAACCAGAGTAGGACAAATGTGGACATAGATGTTTGTTTGTTTGTTTTTAAATAGAAGCCCTCACCCCTGCTCTATGGCAATCTGCAAGAATGTGGAAGGATGATTTACTTTTAAACCTTGCTGCCATTCCATATTGCCAGTAATCCTTCCATTTGGTGTGTGAGTGTAACACACTCCATATCATTTTCTGTGGGGTTATTCTCAGTGATCAGCTACTGTATAAGGGTCCCCCCACACCAATTAAGTTTTTTAAAAAGCTTATGTAAAATATATTCCACTGCCCTGTCACAACTCTTCCTTGCTAATTCCTGCAGCATGTTCTTGGAGCTAATTTGCTCTTGGGGCACTTTTAGCATTAAGAACAGATGTTTGTGAAAAGTGTATGTCCCAAGGCACTCTGCTGATGACATTGAAATAAGCCCCTGGTATTCAGGTGCTGCAAACACAACTTGTAGTCAATGGAATGGAATGGTTCATAGCCTCAGCTTTGTTGGAGGCTACTTGTAACTGAGTTAGGCTAAATGTTTTTAGCCTAGGAGTTTCCCATGTTCTATGAGAGCTGTTTCCAATTGGATTTGAACACACTGATAATTTTTGCTGGTGTTCATGGAGGACTCTGGGGAAGCTAACTGACAAAGGTTGCAGAAGACAATGGTGTTCAACATTCTGATACATGCTGATACATTTTTAAGAGCCCACAACGGTACGTAAATTACGTCTACTGCTGCCACCACTCTGGTAAATTTCACTTCCTACTGGTTTTGGGTATTAATCATGCATTTATTTTATATACAGTACCTCGGCATTATGTAGCAATTAGCAGACGTGCTGCTAATTAGTTTTACATTGTAATGCAAGTCCCTCTAAACTTTTAAGTCATAACATTTCAAGCAGCTGATGATTGCAAGGTCAGTTTTTTATTCGGCACTATAGCCTTAATACTAATGAACGCATTTGATATGCAGCAGAGTATCGCATGTTTTCCCTTGGTGGTCATTAGCATTTATCATTGGACACTTTGTTTAAATTGTTAGTGAATTCTGTGTGGCCAGGAAGGAACACATAAATACTCCCAATTAATTTTAACTGAAAGCCTGTCCTAGTGGTAACAGTGATGGTCTGTGGCTGATGCTGGCATTCTTTACAAAGACTAACCTTAAGGGTGATGTTCAAGTTAGCTTTACTCCAAGTAGACTTAATTAACTTAACTTAGATATCTTAATTTATTTCAATGTGCCTATTTTGAAGAACTTAGTTGAACATCACTCTAAGACCAGAACTTCATTTATAGGGAAGGTCCATAGCTCAGTGGAAGTACAGAAGGTCCCGGGTTCAATCCCCAACATCTCCAGGTAGGCCTGGGAGAGAACCCTCCTTGAAACCCTGGAGAACCACTGCCAGTAAATGTAAACAACGTAGACATGGACCAATGGCCTGATTCTGTATAAAGCAGCTGCCTATGTTCCTAACCTAGAAGATCAACAACTGTAAATGGACCTAGTGTGCTATTCCTAACAGAAAAATTAGAAGGTGTCACTTCATGCATATATGCAAGTATTGCATCATCTCCTTCTCCATCATATATTGCAACAAGTTGGAGAAAGATAGATAGATGATAGATAGATAGATAGATAGATAGATATAGTCCAGTAGCACATTAGAGACCAACTAAGTTTGTTCTTGGTATAAGCTTTCATGTACGTGCACACTTCTTCAGATACATTGAAACAGAAGTCTCCAGACCCTTATATATAGTGGGAGGGTGGGGTGGGGGTTTTCCTACTGCCCTCCTGAGATTCAACAATCCCAAAGTCTGGTGACTTCTGTTTCAATGTATCTGAAGAAGTGTGCATACACACGAAAGTTTATACCAAGAACACGGCGCTCTCTCTCTCTCTCTCTCTCTCTCTATATATATATATATATATATCGACTGCGTCAGACCAACACGGCTACCTACCTGAATATAGAAACAAGTTGGAATGCGCCTTTTAAGGATTGTTCAAAAATCTCTACCAGACCAACGTATTACATTGCCCAAGGCAGAACAACAAATGTCCCCCACCCCTACCTCAAGTCAAGGTACATTATATCCAAGTCTCAGTGGCATAGCGTGGGTTGTCAGCACCCGGGGCAAGGCAAGTAATTTGCGCCCCCTAACCCATGGATTTGCGCCCCCTAACCCTAACCCCCAGATGTTGCGCCCGGTGCGGCCGGCCCCCTGCACCCCCCACGCTACGCCACTGCCAAGTCTTGTCATGTTATTTTATCATCTGAGTCAGAAAACACAAGACACAATTCTTGTCGACCATCATGGGTGGATCTACTATAAAACTAATGAAGCTTGGGTTTCAGGGCCGCTAATCCCAGAGGGCGCCCCCAGAAGCAACTTTAGTCTACACTGCTTAAAAAAAAATGGGTCTAGTAGACCCGTTTAGAGTCACACAACTCAAATCTATTAATTTTTTGTTGTATATATTTCAACAAACCCAAAGTTTGGCACAGATGTTGTAAAGGCTGTCATGGAACAACCCCACTGAAGAAGACAACAGTGGCTACCCAGACCTCGTTGCTGGTTGCAAAGGGGGCCTCTTAACATTCAAGCTTCTGAGCCCCCAAAATGTGGGTCTGCTACTGCCCACCGCTGCAAAATAACAAACAGTGTAGTAAATCACAATTTGTTGCCCTTTTATTACAACCAAAATGAACTGTCTGAGGAGGCTGTTTCATTCTGTCTAATGGTGAGGCCTCCAAGTAGCTTCCTAGCACAGAGGTGGCTGGTGCCTATTAGGACTGGGGGAGGGGGCATAAGGTGGAGCCAGAGCCAGTGACACGCAGAGCCATCTCATTCAAGGTTTGCCCCCATCCTTCTCCCTGCCAAGTTTTACAAGGGTAATACTGGCATGAAGAAGGAAGGAGCTGACAGCTGGTGCCACACCCTGGACAGGTTGTAAATAAGGAGGTAGGCAAGTGGGAACTGGCAGAGGATAGACTGAGCTTGGTGGGGGCAGTGCCCCATTCATCCTAATAGACCAGTCACCATTGCCCTAACAAAACATCCAAGGGTGCAGGAGAGCTTAATCCTTTTTATCCCCCGCTTAATAGGGTTCTTTTGTGCTCATTGGAGTTCCCATTGTCAACAAATTCAATTCTTTCCATCACCCTTGATATTTGTACAGATTTCCTCCACCTTCATTCCTTCTCTCTCCCATCTAATCTACCTTATTAGCAGAAAAAAAAACCTAAAATTTTCAGCAAGCTCAGTGGGCCATTTGAATAGGTTCCAACTCAAGGAAAACCTCTGGGGCAGCTTTTATTGCTTTTCAATCCTCTTTTTACCCAAGGGAATACTTGAGAAAAGCAAAACAAAATGAGGATATATAAGGAAAATATCACCACGTAAGTGGCAGCGTTTGCATGCTGGTTAGGCCATGATGACTATTTCACAGGGCAGTTGTTCTGTTGAATAGTTCAATGTGGGACAACAACTTAAAAGGTCATGAGATGTGCAAGAGATTAATAGAAGGGCTGTCTCTTTCACAATATTTATTTCCCAGCTGCATCTTTGGAATATCTTCCAATTCGTCACCATAATTATGAGGATTATGATATATTACATGTCAAAATTGTTTAGAAGTGCACAGCGGAAATCATTCAGTATGAGACATAAGAGTTAATTCTTAACCTTAAATCGGTAGGTCTACCAACTTAGAGGGAACAGGCAGAGATGTTGTATAGCAACTAGGGAAGGCGGCATGAACTTTACCAAGGTGCTCACATAGATTGTCCAGCTGAGGGACTTTCCTTGTGAATGATAAGCTGAATCTAAGCCTGTAAAAAAGGCAAAAATCCTCTGGTTCCTTGTGCTCAAGTTGTATACTGGATTTTTCCCAGTTTGTTCAGTAAATGTTTACCAGGATTTTCTTTCTGAACTTTGCTGCTTTATTCCAGTGCCTGAGGGAATGTATTTCCTGCTACCATTGTACCATTGCTATTGTTCCTGCTACTTCATTTTGCCATCCACAGTAGAAACTAGAATGGTGATAGTGCCATGGGAGAGGGAATTCCTGGTGGTGGCACCCTGTCTATGGAACTCCCTCCCCGGTGACATTTAGTCTATCCTCGCAGCTGACATCTATAGCTAATAGTTCAGGATGTTCCTCTTTCTCCAAGCATTTGGGACATGAAATGTATTGTTTTTAGGGTTTTGTATGGTACAATTATTTTAGATTTCTGTTAAGTTGCTCTGTGCTCCAATATGGAGGAAGGATGGGGTATTCAAATATGAAATAAATAAGATTTGGTTCGAATGCATGGTTGTGCTTGAAGAGGAAGGAAGTGCACAGGCCTCAGACTTGTTGTGACTCTTTGTTGTAATGCTTAAACCATGGTTTAGTGCTATACATGAATGCAGCCAGTGTCTTCAAGCAAAATCAGCACACATGCATGCAGTGTTGTCAATAAACTGGTCCTGCAAAGTGGTACCAGCCACTTCCATGAATCATCAGATTGATGGAGCTACAAAACTGAGAAGCACTTTCTGTGTGCTTCTAAATGTGGAAATAAAGACTGCCCACCTTGACTCTTGGCACAGAGAATTAGAATTAATTTGCAATGCATCTGCTGTCCTCGTCTCCTTTTCCTTCACTCTGTTGCTGCATTTATCTCTAACTCCAAGGAAGCTGTTTAAATGTAAGCATTGGTTGCCTGGCCTCTTGCTGAAGAAGTCCACTTCCCTTTTGAGTGCCTGTTTGTTTCACCCTCTCTTTTTTTAATCGTAGGGTGCCACTCGCCTTGTTAGACAAGTGCTTTGAGATGTTGGATGAAGGGTGCTGCATAAGCATAAAGTGTTACATGCTAGTTCCTTAGATGTTTGTAAAGCTTCTGGGGGCATCTGATTAAACATACCTCTGTATTTGCTCTTCCCTTTCTTCAAGGCTTCCCGAAATCCACACATCTTTTATTTGCAGCCCATGCTGTGCCTGCTTTTTGTCTCCAGTGTTTTGTGTGTGTATGTTTGATCCTCTTCTTCTCTCTCTTCTCTTTACCACCCCTCCCCTCCAAAACCTCAATTCTTCCTTCTCTATGGACTTGAACTTTTTTGATTAGTCTCTTTCATGAAACATTCCCATTTCCAAACATGAAAGGCCTGATCACAGCTGCTCTTTGCCTCTTCTTTTAGTAGAGAGCCTTGAAGCTTCGCTCCTATCACACAACCTTCTTTCCCTGTGTAGTTTGCTTTTTGATACTGTACGAGTTCTGTGAAACCAAACAGTTTAACCAGAACTGCAAAGTTTGTGATGCAAAGTCAGGTCTGACCTCATGCCCCAACTGGAAGGGACTGAGTTGCCACTGATATGTCTCCTGCATTAGGGATCACAAATATGGTGCCCTTAGGCACCAGTCTCCTTCTCAGTAGCTTCTATATTGCCTGTGAAAGGTCTCACTAAATATCCCCTAAAATATGAATGATGTACAGCAGATGTACAACAGACTGCTCGGATCCTATTTGCACTGGTTTGACATCTCTTACTTTGAACATGCCCACATTTCATTGGATCCCGGGACTTGACACCCACTGTCTCTTCTCTTCTGAACAAAGGAGAGGTGCAAAAAGCCTCTCTTTGGGAGTAGTCATGTTGGTGACTGATAACTCTATCAGTCTTGGTAGATCATGGGAACGCTGTAGAAATAGTGTATCTTGATTTCAGTAAGGCTTTTGACAAAGTGCTCCATGATATTCTTGTGGGGAAGCAGGTAAAATGGGGGCTGGATAAAGTAACTATTAGGTGGATTTTTAGCTGGTTGACTGACTGAAGCCAAAGTGTGCTTACTAATGTTTCCTTGTCATCCTGGGGGGGGGGGGGTGACAAGTGGGGTGCCACAGGGTTCTGTCCTGGGCCTGTTGTTGTTCAACATCTTTCTAAATGACTTGGATGAAGGAATTGAGAGAATGCACATCAAATTTGCAGTTGACACCAAACTAGCAGAGGTAGCTAATGCTGCAGAAGACAGAATCAGGATTCAAGATGACCTTAACAGATTGGAGAACTGAGCCAAAACTAACAAAACAAATTTACACAGGTTCTACACTGAGGCAGGAATAACCAGCTGTACTACCAGGATTGCTAGTAGTACACGTGAAAAGAATCTAGGAATCATAATAGACCACAAGCTTAACATGAATCAACAAGCTAACGCCATTGTAGGCTGCATCAACAGAGGTATAGTGTCCAAATCTAGGGAAGTAACGCTACTGCTCTATTCTGCCTTAGTCAGACCACACCTGGAGTACTGTGTCCACTTCTAGGTGCCACAATTTAAGAAGGATATTGACAAACTGGAATGTGTGCAGAGGAGGGCAACCAATATGGTAAAGGATCTGGAAACCAAGCCTTATGAGGAATGGTTGAAGGAGTTGGGTATTGTTAGCCTGGATAAGAGGAGACTGAGAGAGGATATGGTAGCCATCTTCCAATACAGGCAGCAACCATTTTAGACACATCCAAATGATGCATGAGTGCCAACATGTGGGTCCTTATTGAACCTGGAAGAGGGAAGAATGGGGGCATAACAGAGCAGGGGAGGGGGGGAGACATAATTCCCATGCAAAATGGTTGTCACCTGTATCTAAAGATGGAGCAAACTTGTTTTCTCCTGCTGTAGAGGGTAAGACCTGAACCAATGGCTTAAAGTTACAAGAAACTGTCATGGATGCTTTAGTTTAGATTTAGTTGCATTGCAGGGGTGGACTAGATGACCCTCAAGATCCCTTCCAATTCTACAGCTCTATGATTCTATGAAAATCCCAAATGTGCCCACTGTCTCAAATGCAATTGCTTGCCCCTAGCCATCTACTAAGCGGCAACATTGCTCCAAGCTTCTGTAACATCTGCCAAGTGTTAGTGAGAATGCTATCTCTGCATCTTCCTCTCTGGATTTCTAATTGGCAGTAAATACATCCAGTGTGTGTGTGTGTGTGTGTTATTAGATCAAATTACCTGACAGAGCATGAACACTTTCTTGTTCTCTATATGGATATGAGCAGCAGAACAAGGAGCATCTCCCATACTGTGCTAGCGGTACCTTATTTTCCTCTATCAATGCACTACCACAGCTGTCCTGTTGTACCCCAGTTGTGCCAAGGAAGTAGTGGAGGTCCTTTTTAACACACCTAAGAACATCCAGCATTCTGCTCTTTCTGTATGTGGCTGTATCCTGGCTTCTTAGAGAAATGTTGTATGCACCAGGGGAAGAATGAGATACTGTATGTTTGGCTGGGAGAGGTTCTGCTTGACATAAACTGCCTGATTGCATCTGGCCACATCTGCAAAGCATAGGGCATGGATCAGGACTATATCTTGTCACCTGTAACTAGATAATAGTGGTATAAATGAAAAAAACCTGCCCTGACTAAAGGCTATAGGTTTAGCAAAATGGGCTTCTGTGATTTAGCCAAATTGTCTCCCACAAGAGAGACTGCACTGGGTGGTATTTCTTCTTCTTTTTCTTCACGGATAGAACTTTTCCGTTAACTCTGTGTCAGCTTTGAATCCTCAAAACATCAATTAATGATGAGCCACTCTGTACAACATGGGCCTTTTGGATGTGCTGTTCTGTGCAGTGTTCTATTTTCTCTTGCTAGTAGAGGCCACATCTCTCTAAAGCAGAAAGCAATGCCATACCTCTTCTTCTGGAATGTGCTGCAAAGTTGTGACTCTAATGGAGCAAAAGCCCAGCAGTAGGCTATAAATGTGATCTGTTTGGAACTTCATGGTGAATTTTTCACTCTTCCATGCAAATGTGACTCAATCAACCTTCATTCTTCTGAATGATTGTACCTATGTCTGCAGGCTCCTTACATCAACTCCCTTGAACCCAAGGACAGTCACCAACAATCTATGTGATCCAACACTTCAGTTCATTAATAGCAGTAGCCCTCTGTGGTTCCTGTGTGGTTCCAGTGCTTTGATTCATTAATCAGAGTAGCCCTCTTCAGGCACTGAGCCTTACATAAAAGGGCAAAGAATGGGTAGTGGAGTGTGGATATGTGTACCTACTCTACCCACAATGTCCCCATGAATACCAAGAATACATGTTCCACCGCTGACCTTCCCACATTGAGTGGTCAAGAGTGGCAACGTGGGGCAGCATCAGTATCAAGGGGGTATCATGGTCAGGCATCTGCCAGGGCCCACTTCACAGGAGGGGACCCATGGACAAGATCCCTCTGGACCTGCTGCAGTGAGGAAGTGGAATCACTGATAGAGGAGGGATCTCTGGAGGAGGTCTTGTTGAAGGGCCCTCCAAATCCCAACATGCACAAGGACATTGGGGACCAATGCACATGCCTCTTGACCACCTGAATACTTTCTACCCCTGCATGTCTGGGCTGAAGGCTTGAGAAGGCTTCACTCACACTCACACAGCTCATGCAGAGTGTAATATTGCAGCTGTAAATAAGAACAGAAAAGCCCATTAGAACGCTCCCAGTTGTAATTCCTGCATAACATAAATGCTGCTGGCTCCTTTTCCATACATAGGCAGGTCCATTCCATTTGTATTAATAAGATCTCTGCTTCTCCTCCTATTAGATGCATTGCAGCAGGAAGGTGCTGGGGTAGAGGGAAATAGCAAGTGTGTCAGTTAGCTGAGCACTTGCTGTCAGTGGGCCCATCAATCCCTTTTTGCTCAATTGTGATTTTTTTCCCTTCATATGTGTGAGTGGCAGCTAGAAGGCTCTGACATTTTTTTGGCACAAACATCCAGCCTGTTATTACGCTTCCATTAACATTTTGATAAACACATGATGCAGAACCAAGAAGGGGAAAGGGGGGAAAGTAATTACATGCCATCACATTGCTGCCTCATCTAAGAAAAGTTTACTGTGTAATTGTGCTGTGATTTATCCAGGTATAATGTGCATGCCACTCCGCAAAGGCTCTCTCTACCTTACTCCCCTCTCTTTCCAAGTTTACTTATAAAGATGCAAAATACTCTCACACTCTCTCTCCCCCATGGGACTACATTGGACTAAAATAAACCTGGCAATATAATTTAGCTTTCCATAAATATTCGTAGACATTACGGTGGAGCACTTCTTTGCATAATAGTTATTTAATGCTTAGAGTAAATATGCTGTGTGTTATATTGGCTAAGCTATCAAGCACAACTTTCTTTTGACGACGGGGACAAATAGCATTATTGTTGTTACTTAGCTTTCTACATTAGCAGAAGAGGCCCTCTCTGCTCTTATATTTATTTCAGTGCTTTTCACAATGACATTTTACAATAAAGCGAGTCTTGCTGAAGCACCTCGCCAATATATTGGCTCTTCCTCTCCTCTGCTCTTTCTAAAGGACTCTACTCCTGTGGCGATGGGAGAGGTATTGTCTAGAAGAATAGAAGTAATTCCAAATGGGATTTTATTTTCCTTTCTACAAGAGCCAAGCATGAAGGAGTAAAAAACAACGACAATCTCATTCATGTTCATTCAATAGGCCTTCCCATAGCAATGAAATATTGTGAGATGGGAATGAGAGGGAACACACTTGTGTAGTCAAAGAAAACCACTGAAAGAGACTATTTGTTTGGAGAAGGGATCTGTGTTAAGTATGTCACCAAGTTTCACTGCATACTGCCACCAGGACCAAACCCTTTCCAGAAAAGAGACAGGGCTGCTTCTGGAGACAGCCAGAGGTCTGCTTTGATTCCACAGCCCAAATATTGTGCAGCATTATGAAGGTTGATTTGTAGGGTAGTGGGGAAGAGAGACTCCTGCTTCAGTCCAGGAGGTTTGGAGAACTAGATGAGCCTTCCTCCAAATGTTGTTGAACTCTGACTTCCATCAGTCCTGGGCAGCATGACCAATTGTCATGGGCAGCATGACCAATTGAGAGCCAGTGTGATGTAGTGGTTAAGAGCAGTAGATTCGTAATCTGGGGAACCGGGTTCATTTCAAAGTAAGCATGTTCAGCAAAGCTAAACCAATCACCCCAAAAATTGATGATGTGGTGCAGTGGTTAAGAGTGGTAGTCTTGTAATCTGGGGAACCGGGTTCACATCTCCACTCCTCCACATGCAGCTGCTGGGTGACCTTGGGCTAGTCACACTTCTTTGAAGCCTTTCAGCCCCACTCACCTCACAGAGTGTTTGTTGTGGGGGAGGAAGGGAAAGGAGAATGTTAGCCGCTTTGAGACTCCTTCAGGTAGTGATAAAGCGGGATATCAAATCCAAACTACTCCTCCTCCTCCTCCTCCTCCTCCTCCTCCTCCTCCTCCTCTTCTTCTTCTTCTTCTTCTTCTTCTTCTTCTTCTTCAGGTATGATGAGAGCTGCAGTTTAGCAACATTTGGAGGGCATCCCATTGGCTACCCCTCCATTAATGCTCTATCAATCAGTTACTCATTGTATTATGCTAACTAGAGAGGTTTATCCACTGGCATCTGCTTCTATTTTATTGTGGCTGTATATCTATACCCTGGGTTATGTGGGATGATGGGAGTTGTAGTCTAAAACATACTGAGGCCATCTGATTGGGGGAGCCTCCACCCCCTATTGCTACTGTGAGATACTAAAGAGAAGGGAATCTCCGATTTCTGTCAATGCACAAAGAACTCAATTCAGACCACTGGTCAGGTTGTCTTTCCTAAGTTACAGTAGCTTTCTAGTCTCAGATGGAGATCTGTCCCAGCCTTATTAGCAAAGAGCCTTTTAACTGAAGATTGGACCTGAAACCTGTATCAGTGGTCTCCAGCCTGTTTAGATTCAGGATGAACCATAGTTCAGTGAAAGAGTACATGCAGAAGAGCCAACTAAGGTACAATGTCTCTGCCCAAGACACTGGACAGAGCTTGGCAGCTCTGCCTCTTGGAGTTGGCAATATTGTACTAGATGGGCAAATGCTTGCACTTCCATGTTTTATTCATTCAACTTGTAACTTGGAAGCCCCTTCCGACTTTTTTCCATAAATGCCATCTTCTCTTTGCACATCTCTCTCCTGCTTTCTCTTTTCCATCTCCCTACCTTAGATGGGGAAAGACTTGGGCGTAGGGTGGGTTATGACCTATGTGTTGAAGCCTAATGGTTTCCAGGACTAGCATGCACAATACCTTTGAAATGTAGCCCCTGGGTGCATTGCAGCTTCTGTAAAAATAAGTGAGATATTTACTTTTCCCAGTTCTAAGGAATTACAAGCAACCCGGGAGAGAATTGCTAGCAATAAAGCAGCTAATATAGCAACTTCAGCTGCTTCCTTGAAATGATGGGTGCAACCAAATCACATCTGGTGTATAACCACATTCTTCAGTTTATCCTAGGTGCTAACTCTTGTTTTCATGCAACATCTCTTGACTGGGCTCCCTGTTCAGAAGAGCCTTTCAATGCCCTCTGCTCAGACATTGACAGTAGTAGTGGAGATTAGAGCTGGCTGCGATTTAACTGCATGCATGGAAGTGTTAGTGGAACGGGAGGGGCACAATAAGTAACTCTGACCTTGTTCAGCCAGTGCCTTTGGTAAGATGTATTAAAGATGAAGCGAGTGGTGTGCATTTTCAAGTGTGTTTAATGGTTTGGTAATGCAATGTTAGTATATTATTAATCTTCTAAGAAGATTGGCATTAACTCGGCTTTAACAACTAGCCTCAACAAATATGTTAACAGGATGTGCCCAGGCTTGGGCACAAGAACATCTGTGTTCAACATCTGTATGTTTGTTATGATTATAGGCTTGTGCCCTATATACAGCTCTGTTGAAATTAGATCTGGTATTTATACCTTTGCACATCTGCAACAGAGTAAATCCCTAAGCCCTGTGGCCAATGATAAAAAGGAGAGAGCTGGAGATAGGGTGAAATCATGTGTAGTGCTTGAACACTTTCTGGCAATTCTCATCCTATTTTTGAAAGTCGTGGAGCTATTGAGCACACACAATAGATTTTGTCCTTATTTGTTTCTGGTTCGAGTGAATCCTTGCCCAGCAGCTTCAGTGAGTCATACCTATATGGAATAATAATAATAATAATAATAATAATAATAATAATAATAATAATAATAATAATATCCCACCTTTCCTCCAAGGTGCTCATGGAGCTCAAGGTGGGGTACATAGTTCTCCCACCCCCTCCATTTTACCCTCACAACAACCCTGTACAGTAGCTTAGGCTGAGAGACTGTGACTAGTCCAAAGTCCCCTACTGTGCTTCATGTTAACTCGATGTAGGGGAGATGTGGTATCCATCCAGGCTCCTAGTTTTCCTGTTGCTATTCTTTTTCTTGCATTGACGTCCCCTTGAAGAAATCTCTATTGCAGTTAATTAATTCATTAGCGAGTTTGACTGCAATTCCTCATAGTTTGAACAAGGATTATGGGCCTCTCTTTCCTTACGAGAGAGGTAATTGTTTCTCATTTGATCAGCCTGCTATAATACTACAGCAAATATGAAGCCCCCACCCCATTATTGTGCAAGTTCTAATCTGGTGGACATATTACAAACTGCTTAAGCAGAGATGGAAAGAGGGAGAGAAGATCTAGGGTGAGGTACTTCTGTCCGAACCCACCTTTCATCCAAGGAGCTAAAAATGTGGCATATATGGTTCTCCTTTTCCCCATTTTAATCTGCATGACAGCCCTGTGAGGCACCTTAGGCTGAGATACTGTGGTTGGTCCCAAGGCACTCATCAAGCTTCATTGCTCAGGAGGAATTTGAACCTTCGCCTCCCAGGTCCTAGTCTAATACTCTAACCACTGCACCATCTCTCAGTGTTGCATTATTGTTGAACACCTATCCATTTCTAAAGTCACTAAAGCCTGGAGTGCCACTTCACTTTTAAGCCTTTGTGCTGTTCCCATCATAAAGGGACGCCTGCTATTAATAACTACTGGTCCCAGGTGCTGTTTCCAAGCCGGATTTATATCCTGCCTCCTTCCACAGTCTTCACAGATCTAGCAGTGTGGTATAAATGTGCCTCCTGACATCACTAAGCTCAACATTTAGT
Source organism: Podarcis vaucheri (assembly GCF_965113315.1). Lineage (NCBI taxonomy): Eukaryota > Metazoa > Chordata > Lepidosauria > Squamata > Lacertidae > Podarcis > Podarcis vaucheri. The sequence continues at coordinate 31,406,171 of NC_138753.1, forward strand.
AGTTTGTTATACCCATCTCCCCAGTGACACCCCAATCTCCCCAGCAAGCCATTACCAAATTGCTGCAGATAGAGGATTTTTCCTTTTGTTACAAAAAAAGTCTCCTTACCTAAAGTCTTTTTTTCTGGCAGCAAATTTGCATTTAAATGTGTGTTACTTTCAAAGTATTACTGAATTGCAGTGTGGTATCTTAAAAAAGGTTCAAAATGCATTTTTCATATACTTTCATCCTGCTATTGGTTTGTTTTTCTCCTATTCCCTCACTAAAGAGACTTCTTAAAATACTTTTTTTTCTAAGGGAAATGGAGTCATTTCTTAGGGCTGGGAAACGCTCCTGCTGGAGATATATGCTGATCTAATATGGTCTTTAATGGTGGTTTTAATGTGTTTATTGCCTATTTTTGTATCTTTGGTTCATTACTTGGAGAGAGAGGACTATACATTCTTAAATCAGTAGCATCCTTTTGGCTTAAGATGCTATGAACTAAACCTACACCCTTCTACAGCCAAAGCATGTGCTCTCCTCCTGAGTTCTGGCAATTCCCAAGCTATATGGCAGGTAGGAAAATGGCCCAGTTCCTCAGTTCCTCTGCTCCAGTTCCTCTGCTCCAATTGTCCACTGCCCCAAGCAGCTTTTTAAGGGAAAAAGGGGGTCTGTTGGCCTACCATATTAGTGTATTTTTGGTCTTTGTGGAAGCTGTCCAGAGTGGCTGGGGAAGCCCAGCCAGATGGGCGGGGTACAAATAATAAATTATTATTATTATTATTATTATTATTATTATTATTATTATTATTATTATTACCATCACATGAAATGAGGTATTTGGTCCTAAGGAAGTCAGCTGTGAACCAGAAAGTTCTTGGTTCAAATATAACCTGAATCATAAATTTGCTTCAGTTGCCTTCTTTCTGACTGTCTCTCTATCTATCTGTCTATCAGTCTCACCCCATCATTATACTATATGGCACTGGTAATGCTGTCCTGCCTTACAGGTTTGTTGTAAATGTTTGCTGAGAGATAATGCACATGAAGTGTTCTGAATGCTCTTAAACAGGTATATAAATTCTAAATAAAATGATTATCATTACTGGGAGTTATGCTAACTGCAAATATCTTCATTAAGACTGGACCAAAATTATGAATGCCACCTAGAATTTTTTTAAAGGCTTTTTGAACTTATAGTTGCTCTTCCCTCCCTCCCTCTTACAATGACAAGCGTGCAAGTAAAGTTGGAATGAAAGCACATGTAAGAGCTGGCCCCCTTCATTAGTTTAGCCTGCGTTGCTGTCCAAAATGTCTGTGGAGGGCACTGGGGTTGCAAAGGCTGCCCTAGAGTAAGTCCTTGCAGCTTTTTACAAGATTAATGTACACTGAATGCAAACTATAATGAAACCACTGCTTTATTGTGTTGTTATATGATTGTGATGGATTGTTTGTTGTTTATGTGCTGGTTGCTTTGTTTTTTTTAACAAAGTAATAGTTAAAATAGTTTTTTTCTGTATTGTTTGTAAGTTTGTGTACTCTCTGTTAGCTGCTATGTTGAAGACACATTTCTAAAAAGGAGGATGCAAGTATATTAAAAATAAATGAATGAACAACCTACTTTTGTTGTGGTGTTGGAAATTATTACAATTAATTTATTAAAGTGTGATTTACAAGTAAGATAACTGAAAACACAAAACAACAAAAAATTAAAAGACTAAAAACCTAAAAATAATAATATTACATTCATATTAAAGACCCATCTAAGAAGCAGGGAAAGCTTGTAGTAACAAAATTATCTTCACCTTTTTTCAGAAAGTGGAGATAGTGAGTGCCTATCATATCTCGACAGGGATTATATTCCACAGATTGGTTAGGGATATACATTTTGTTCATAGGCACCAACTCTATGGGGCCAGGGGCCATTGTCCCCCCCCCCCAATAATTCTCTTATGAGGGCCCAGCTCCCTCAATATTTTTCCTTACCTACCCACCTTCCTGCTTCCCTCTCTCCCTCACTCAATCTGCTGCCTCCCTACCCCCAGCTGGTTGCTACCCTCTGTTTCTGACTTGTTTCCAGGACGAGCAAGGGAGAGAGCAGTGGCCACAGGTCTGGAAATGTGTGCAGTGTGTACCTGACTACCCCCTCCCCACATGGCTGCCAGTCGCTCCTTCCTCTGCTTGCTCCCTTGCTCCCTCCGTGCAGTTTGGCATGGAGCAGCCCAGCAGGATTGCACAGACAGGTGGGAAAGCTAGCAGAGGCAGCGCTGTCCTGTGGCAGGGACAGCAGCCCCTTCGGGGACCACCAGCCAAACTACCACAGTAGCCACCTGAGCGCCGATGAGCATGTCTGACCAGCGGGCCTAAGAGAAGCTGGTGATATTCTGTGGGGAGGCAGCTGACCAAGGGAGGGAGAGACAGAGAGAGAGGCAGGCAAAGTGGCCATGGTGCCACTGTTGCTGCCACCACCAACCGTCTGTGCTCACTGTGCCTGCCTGGGCACATGCTCGCCCGACCCCCAGGTCAGAAGGAGCAGGGTGTGTCAAGGGAACAGAAGCGGAGAGTGGGACAGGGCAAAGCAGCCCCCTCCAATGTTTCGTTCACACTGGCGCCACTGATTTTGGAGGCACTGATTTTGCTCATCTCCATGATCCTTAAACATAACCCAAACTCAGGGCTATTTCTCTCCCTCCACCCCGTGTTTTCTCCCAAGCTTGACTTGTAATCTGAACTTCATTATGTTAAATTTAAAGCTGCCCCAAATGACTACGTATGAGCCGCCTTCAGATGTTCAAGCTTCACATGAATAGGGGGAGAGGAAAGATGAACCTGCTAGCTACACACACACACTTACACTTCTCCATTCCATCATTTTTGTGACCTCTGTTGCCTTCTATGTGTTTGGAAGGGAGCTACTGCAGCAGGGAGTCTGTTATACTGTACTCATGTATCCCCCCTCAAAAAAGGATAATAGGAACTGTAGTTTGTTAAGGGTGCTGGAAAGTATAGTTTTGGGGTAAACTATTGGTTCCCTGAGGTTGGGAAAAGGAACGCGGAGTTTACGCAGGCATGGGTTCGGACTGCCCGTACCAGAGTGGTACGAAAAAGGAATGTACAAGGAGGGGTAAGTACAGATTGATATGGTGTGAACTCAAGGTGAACAGAACGTACCAGGGTGATGATGGAATGTCTTAACATCCGCACTGTTTGTGCAGCATGAGCAAAACAAAGCTTAGAAGCAAGACTTCCCAGAATGCAAGAGAAAAGTAGCAATACTTTCCCATAATGCGACAGTTATGTGCAGAGAGAGAACTTCCCTTTAACAACAACAATCTTAAATGCAGGCCTCTGTGGCACTTGACTTCTTTTTAAAAGATTACTATAAGTTATTGATTTTGGCAGAGGCAAAAGATAGCTTTTAACAGGGCCCTCAATGCACCTACCACATGATAGCTAGTTGCTGATGGGGTGGGGAGTTAGGGCTGTACCTAATTCTCTAATTTTGCTGTTTGTCTTAAAAGCAACAGAGCCTCCAAAATAAGGCACTGCATGCTCCATCCCCCCTTTGAAATAATGATACTGCCACCTTCCACTCTCCCAATTAACAATGGTGGTCCATGATTATGCCTTCTCTTTGTGTTGTCCTATAGATCATGTTTATTATGTTGATACAAACCCTTTGATATTGTAATTGTGATGTACACATTATGAAGACAAATGTGTTGAGCTTAATGAGAATGGATTGCCAATAAAAGCTGAAAACAAGGAAAACGTGTTCATTGTTGTTGTTTTTAAGCAGTAGCCATCTCATAGGGGAGGGGAGGGTTGTTTTTTTTAGAAGAAAAGGGTTTGGGATAGAGATTTTGGAAGAAAAGCACCCTGAATGCAAATAGTATATTACCAGGCTGGTGGTGCTAAATTATTGACATCAGTAGCTTCTTAATTACGAGAAAGAAAGAGAGAGAGAGAGGTCACCTTGAGTAGCTTTGCATGGAAACCGCTGTGGGCTCAAGAAAGATGAGAGGAAAGGGCAGTCACTTCACGATAGAGCACAAATTTGGCATGCAAATGATCCCAGCATCAAACTTTGGCATCCCCAAATGGGGATGGGAAAGACTTGCACCAGTTACCTTGGATTGGATTTCCCCAACCTGATGCCCAGCAGATGTTGCTAAACTTCAACTACCAACATCCTTGACCACTGGCTATACTGGCTGAGGCTTATAGAAGTTGAATTCCAAAACACCAGGTTGGGAAAAGTTGGTTCAGACAGTTTTGACCTGGATGGGCCAGTGTTCTGACTTGGGAATATAAGAAGCTGAGAAGTGGTCCTGCAGTCTACATGTTTTTGTTCCTGGGGGGATCTGACTTTGCATAGGCCACACCCTAGGCTGGTATTTCTTGAGAAGTCCATCTGTCAAAGGCCAGTTCATTTATCTGCTCCAAGCTTTGTTTGTCAGTGAACAGAGGAAGTTTCATATGCTAGAGCAGGACTAGTAAGGTTTGGGTTGTTGCGTTTCCATATGGCACCGTATTTGGGAAGCAACATTATTTTCATCCCACTGCTCTTCCCGGTGGACTGCAAACATCTTTGTTTCCTGTTGACTAAAGAGTGCCTCGTTTTGTTTGGTAACACCTGTTGTGGGGATGCAGACGTCCCCTGCCTGTCTCCTGAAACTTGGCAAAAACTGAGGAAATGGGAATCCCTCACATGCTGTGTTAAATAAAACGTTGAGAAGAAAGGAACATGATTTTGCATGCAAACCTTAAGTGCCCATTAGAGAGAGATAAATGAATGAATCGGTGTTTTTGTAGTCCTTGTCTCTTTCTCTTGTGTACATGCCTAAGCTCATTTCACCTGTTTCTGTGTGAAACAGCATTTAAATTTGTATTTATATTGAAATGTATTTTTTCACAAAATATGCATTTCTGAGTGCCTCTCTTAATGTACTCATTTCTAAATGCATTTTTGAACCAATAACTATATCCCAGAATTTAGAGGAGATTAAATTCCAAAGGATGGCTATGCTCTGATCCACTCATTAGCCTGAGAACTGTGGATTGGGTGTGTTTGTATTAGAATTTGCAAATAACTATTTTTTGAAGCAGCTCCCATGTGGCCCCATATATTCTGAATATAACTGAGCAGAAATGGTGACTATTGTTGTTTTGGAGACCCTTCAGTTTGCCAAGAGTTGCCTATTCAAGCAGGCTACAGTGCTGACGCTGGTGGTCATTTATGTGAGCTAGAAAGTTCCCGAGTTCAACTTCAGTCTGCCATTAATTTATGATGTGGTCTTATCCGGGGCCAGGTGTGGGGAACCTTTAGTCCTCTAGCTATTGCTGAACTACAAGTCCCATCATTCCTGGCCATTGGCCACACTTGCAGGGGCAGATGCGAGTTGCAGTCCAGAAACATCTGGAGGATCAAAGGTTACCCACACTTGACCCAGGCAATCCCTTTTATTTTTCTTTGCCTTAAGTAACCTCATCTGAAATATGGTGATAATTATACAGTGGTACCTCGGGTTACAGACGCTTCAGTTTACTGACGCTTCAGGTTACAGACTCCCCTAACCCAGAAATAGTACCTCGGGTTAAGAACTTTGCTTCAGGATGAGAACAGAAATCGCGCAGCAGGGGCCCGGCGGCAGCGGGAGGCCCCATTAGCTAAAGTGGTACCTCAGGTTAAGAACAGTTTCATGTTTAGAATGGACCTTCGGAACTAATTAAGTTCTTAACCCGAGGTACCACTGTACTGGCCTACATTACAGCTGTTACCTGTTTGTCAGCTCTGGGGAACTTGGACTCGTGTTTTGTGTTTGTTTTGAAACATGTTTCTAGACCTCAGGCTTGAAAACAACAAAATTAAAGGAAAAGAATGGGGAAGGAATAAAAACAAGGCAACTGAGGCCAACCATTGGAGTGCTAGCAGACTGGATAAAAGCACCTAACAACCATTATTTCAATTCAGTAGGAGAGATCCATGTAATCATACAGGGTTAGTGTTATTTATAGGCATTATTTATAGGTATAAGCCTATAATCTTAGAACAATTATCCTTGGTATAGAACTTCTAAGTGTGTGAGAAATGTAGGTGCTCCTGATTATGGAGGAGGGGATAAAATGCCACCTCACCTCATTCTTCCAAACCATTATCCTAAGAGCCAAACTACATGTTATGTTAGCTATGTATCATTTTCTGCAAGTGTAGGAGATTTTTTTTTTAGAAAATTGCTAATTTAGCTGACCCTGTTGTGATTGAGACCCTAGCAAGTGGTGTATGGAGTCTTCACATTCTAAGTTCCCAGTTCAAATAACCCAATTCCAATGCTCCAATTGAAGTGAATGTGATTTTTTCCCCCTCAGTGAAAATTGCAAGTGTGAGGCCCCTGATTAGGATCAGAACCACAGGGGTGGGGGTGGGGGGGATAAAGAGTTTTTTTAAAAAAATAACAAAAACAAAACCCTAACACACGTGCTATGGTCCTGATTTGGACACACACCAATTCTGGTAGTTTACATTTTAAAAACAAAAACAAAACACACCTTCTATGATATGCTTTCTTTTTTGAATTGTCATATATTACTGGAAATCAAGAAATACTTAACAAAATATTAATGCCTGCACTTTAAAGCCCAACTACATAATAGGCACAATTTGTCCCCAAGTCTTCAAGAAATGGTGTACCCAGCTGGTTGGACACAATTTCCTTGCCCCTGTTTCAAAAATAAAAGTTGCATCTGGTTATCAGGCACAGGATGAGGCCCATTCAGCATACAAAATGCAAGCCGCACCATGATTCAATGAGTCTTCGCAAACCTTCTATTTTTGCATTCTGTGCTTCCCTTTGCTTCCATCCATCTGCCCACCCAGAACCACTTCTTTTTTAGTACCTTGTAAAAAGATGCACTGGTAATTACCTAAAAAATTGCTCTCATTTAAGTTTCGTATCAGGAGCTTTTTGAGTGTGTGAGAAAGAATAGAGGCGGTTACGTTAATTTGCAATAAAAAGTATATGGTTGTTACCTTTTCTGCAGCAGTCCAGAAAGAAACACATTTGGAACCTGCGCGTTCAATAAACAATTCCGGCTTGCCTGGAAATCTGTTTGTTTGATCTAGTAGGCAGCTCACCTGGAAAGTTTAATGTCATGTTTGGCCTGTACTTGACTCTTTATTCTTTTTACTCAGTTTGCCAGTCCCAACCTTGCGCCCCTCCCCACTCTAAAACGGTTGTGTTATGTGAATATCCTTGACTTAATTTGCATTGCATTAAAGTAAAACATTTTAAATTTCTTCACAGCAGAAGTAAATCTGACAGACTTTATGGAGCTATTATACCTGCAGGTATTTTATACTTTTTAAAATACATTCTTGTCAAGCTATCTTAATTATATTATTATATGTACTTTTGAACTCCTTACCCATTCCTGGATGATATATGTTGTGCTTTTGACAGCCAGTCCTAAAAAGCTACAATTTATATCAAAGTTCTGTGGCTGAACAAAGATGTATCTATTATGGATTCAGAGGGAATTTATTAATTTTACTGTTTTTTGGAATGCACTTACTCATTGACGCGGCTTTTGAGCCTTAATTTTCTAACTGCGTGATTATAAGGAGGAGTGGGGAAATAATTACGCATATTCAAAGCTTTTGGGGAGGCTGCTTTGTGCTCAGGAGTTGAGAATGCCTTGCAATGGATGGGTGACTAACTCCAAATTCAGTCTAACAGAAATGCTGACGCCCTTCTGCAAATATTGACGAACTATACTGTCAGTGCTATAGTGCAACTGATACACGGAATTGCCTGCCTCCAGCAGGTCATCTCAAGACAAATGCTGAGCTTCCAGGAAAGATTTGTTTGCATGGTGTTTTGGGTGAAGAAGAGAAGAGTTACTGAATGACTTGTGTAGTCTTTTTGTCGAATCTTGGAATCCTGAGCTCAGTGTTTTGCAACAAGTTTCTAGGCCTTGTGATTAACTATAATGGTAGAAACAGAAAAGGGAGATCAAACACTGATGTCTCATGAGGCTAAGGAAACTCAGCAACTATAGTCCCAATTCAGCAAGAGAAATCCATGTTCATTGCTAATGCTTTTCAGATCCCATGTTAAGACCTTGGTGGCTGCTCCCAGATCCTGGAGCTCCCTCCCTGGAAAAGCTAGGCTGGCTCCCTCCTTGTTATCCTTCTGGCAGACATTTGAAGACCAAACAGGCTTTTGGAAAGTGACTGCTGTTAATGAAAGAAATGGTGCCCTGCTGTTGCAAGCCGTCAGGAGTGCCATCAAGGAAACATTTGTATAACACCCTTCATCCATAAATCTCAGGGCGGTTCACATCATAAAATTACAGAATTAAAAACACAAAACATATAATAAAAGTAATAACAAAAACAAACAAATAGCAGCAACAACAATAAATACCCTGCAGGGCTGCTCCTCTGAGTGCACATTGCTAGAATGATGTTGGTTCAAAGAGTCCGTCGAACTCATTGGATATATGTTTTAATGTCAGTGGAGAAGCAACAGCATCCAGAGGTATAGACTTTTGCATATAAATAGTGGACCATGACCTGAAGCTAGGCCAGGGTCAGGGTCCCTTATAATGGTTGGTTTTTTCCTAGTTATTTCCCTGGTTATTTTCCAAGTGGTAACTGGGGAAACATACAATTTGTGAATTTTCAGGACACTTATTCACATAGCAAATATGCACTGGTTGATTGATTGATTTGGCAGTGGAGAGTCACAGACATTTGCAGTACCTTTTATCTGGAATTATTGAGCTGGATTTCTTAAAACCCCAAATCAGAGCCAGCATGCTTCATCTACTCTGTATCACTAAACAGCTTTCAGCTAGCAAATGCCTTCCATGCCCAATAGCGCTGGATCTGAATCAATAGCTTTGAAGTGAGAGGTTTTATCACTAAAGGTTTTGTTTTTGTTTTTAAAGTTCCCCAAGATTATGCTGGGCTGTAAGGTTAGAACTTTCCAGACGCCAAGGAGGTCTTGCCAGCCCAATTGCTGTGGTATCTCTTCGGTTTCCCCATTTCCATTTAGCAGCAGGTGATTGCATGGCTATGCAGCCGCTCATAGACTCATTATATCTCCGTCAGCTTCCTGGCTGATCGGTTCCAGTAGATGGGAGGTTGTTAACTAAATTGGCAGCAAGGTGACGAAAACATCTGTCGGTTCAATTGTAAGCTTGCCAGCCTTGGCATGTGCCTCTCTTTGTTGGTTCCAGAAGAGTCTTGAGTGTAGAGAATTGTGGAGTGGCAACGAGGTGAAGCTGTCTACCCCCCCCCTTTTCTGTGAGTTTACTGGCACAGAAAAAAAAGGGGGAGGAAGCTAGTTACCTTCTCTGCATCAAAGCCAGCTTTCTTTCTTCCCTCAGGTTGTGAGGATCTATGGAGTTGAAGTTTTGCCTTGCCTCTCCTCCTGACCAATGATGATTTAAAAGCAGGTTGAAAGAATCAGTTCTTCTCTATTTTTATTGTCCATTATGGCCACTTCACAAAAAATAGTTTTTCAGTGTACTTTTAAAAAATTGCTGTGTAATGCAACAAATGGCGTAGCAGAGAACCAGGATTTGCTCTTGGGCTGCATTCATGTGGCAGTTTAATTCATTTTCATTTGAGCTTTCACATGATGTAAAAGCCACTTATAATGGAATGCAGTGCAAGTTTAGCTTTCATTTCCATATTATTTACAAATGGATCTTTCCTGGAAACAAATAACGTGTTGACTTAGGCTATGTACACACCATAGCTTTAAAGCTTATTCACAGCAGTTTTCCAACTCTAAGACTTCTGGAAACTGTAGTTTACCCTCACAGAGCTACAATTCTCAGCATCCTTAGCATACTCCAGTTTCAAGGATTCTTGGGGGAGGGATGCTTCGAATGTGCTTTAAAAGTGTGTATGCAGCCACAATGAACAAAGCTCTCAATAAACAAAGCGCATTAGTGCTCATGTGTCATCATCGCAACCCTTATTTCTGTCTTTGTGAACAAGGAATAGGATGTGAGAGATGGTGCTGTGTAATGAGTAAATCCATTTGGCTCCTATGATCCAGAATTGACTCCTCTGATGGTGGTTTCTCCAGACCTCAAGTAAAAGTCTTTCCACTGCCTTCTAAATGAGATACTGTTAATTCATTAGAGGAGGAGAATGCCTTCTTGCTTTCTTAGGCCACATTTTCATCAGCATTTACAGTGAAAGTGTCCGTTCCTAGTGACAATGCCATCTTTCCCTGAACACAAGATGCATCTGGAACAGCCAGTCTCTACCTGCTTGCCTTCTTTCTTACAATTAGTCCAGGTGGTGGGACATGGCTGTCACCTTCCTCCTTAGTCTCAGTTTTGCTCTTGTAGAACTCAGCAAAGAGGAGGATGGAGAGAAATCTGTAAGTAATTGACTCTACCTGTCATTGGTTCTAGCTCCACCTACTGTTGACCTCTTTGCTTTCCATGCTACCTGTCTCAGTTGGTACCACTCACCTGTGGATGCTAATGCTTGAACTTGAGGCCTTTAACTAGTCTTGCCAAAACTCTCTTAAGAACATCAGACCAAGGGCCCATGTTTCTTATACCCTGCTTCTCACACTAGTCAATCACAATAATAAAGTCTACTAGCAGGTCATAGAAACATAGAATTGTAGAGCTGGAAGACACCCTAGTTCAACCCCCCTGTAATGCAGGAATCTCAACTAAAGCATCCATGACTGATGGCCATCCAACCTCTGCATGAAGGCAATAGCCCACACTTGCTATTGCTCACCCTGGGCAACTACATTCGGTGGCCTGCTACCTCTGTACATGAATGGTCCATTTAGCTATAATAGCCCATGAAATACCTATCCTGCAGGAATTTGTCTAAGCTCATTTTAAGGCCTTTTCAACAATGGCCATCAACAAAACTTGCCATGGTGAATTCCTCAGGTGTATTGTTATTTTTTGAAGAAGCACTACCCTTTGTCCTGAATTTCCAGTTTCAGTGCTCCTCTATTTGACTCCAGTGAAGAGTCTACAGGATTATTCCAACTCTTATACAGTGGTACCTCGGGTTACATACGCTTCAGGTTACAAACGCTTCAGGTTACAGACTCCGCTAACCCAGAAATAGTGCTTCAGGTTAAGAACTTTGCTTCAGGATGAGAACAGAAATTGTGCTCCGGCGGTGCGGCAGCAGCAGGAGGCCCCATTAGCTAAAGTGGTGCTTCAGGTTAAGAAAAGTTTCAGGTTAAGAACGGACCTCCGGAACAAATTAAGTACTTAACCTGAGGTACCACTGTAATCAAATTCCAGTGTTTTGGTGGTACAGCCACCTAAAACATAAGTTTAAAAGACATACCTGAGAGAAAAAAATGCATTGTCCTTTACTTTTTCTAGAAGCTAGTCGCAAAGACTTAGCTGAGCCAGTTTTCCATCTGGTTGGCTGGCAACTCAAGTTACCTGGCAAATTTGGGTGGCAGGGTTTTGAAAGGGTAGCTCCTTTTCATTCACATACATGTACTTAGTGGTTTGCTTTTATTTTCTGCACATAATGGAGAAAAACTAGGAAATCATGGCAGAAAGTTGTAAATGATATATAAAATGAACAACAAAAATGCTTTTTCAGCACACATAGCACAAAGATATTATAGGCAGAGCAGGGGAACTAAACACGCTCCCTGGCCACTTTTGTTACAGGCAAAGCTTTGGGTCCAGGGGCCATAGCCAGGCAAAGGGGGGAAATCATTCTAATTTTATTTCCCCCAGGTTCCATTTAACTCACTCCTCTTCTCTCCCCAGCCAAAGCTGACATATTTGGGTCAGGGAGGCATTCCATACATTACCAGTGGCTCCATTTCCCAAAGGAAAATCCTCCCAATTAAGTAAGCTTAGAAAAGAACTTGACAGCTCAAGTCATTCCTATTCCCCCAGTTGGCTGTAAGAGCCCCAAGCCAAGCCCATGTTTCAGGTTGTTCTCCAGACTAGCCAAACAAGCAAGTAGTTGTGACTGTACCTGTGCACAGGAAGTCTTTGTATGAAAGGTTACAGGAGGAGGTGGTTTGTTCACACCCAAGGGCTTGTCCTGAGCCAGAAATGAAGCAGTGTCTCCAATGAGCTACTAGGAAGTGACACACACACACACCTCTCTTGGATATTACAACCCCCTAAAATCCTGGCATTGGCTTAAGACACACATATGTGCATGCATAGACACATCAGGTTTCATTATAACCAAATAGAACGTGTGATCGTAGAACTGTAGAATTGGAAGGGGCTCTGAGGATCATCAAGTCCAACCGGCTGCAGTGCAGGAATATGCAGCTGTCCCATATGGGGACAGAACCTGCAACCTTGGCATTATCAGCACCACACAGTCTAACCAATTGATGGAGTTTCTGAGTCCAATAACTGTGATTTAGATTGTTTTGCTTTAAAATGTAGACCAAACAAAATTATCCATCCCTAGTGTGTGCCAGCAAAATTCTGCATCGTTTGTGTGTGTTCAAGCTACATTTGATGAGTAGCACTATGATCGTTCTTCCCAATGCTTGTGTTGTTATTTTTAAAATAAAAACCAGAGAACCTCAAGTTTATTTACTCCTTGGAACTGGACAGAGAGGCTTGGAATTGCCAGGCACTTGAACAAATAACTACTGAACTATTCAAAACTTATTCCATGTGCTGCTTATTTGGGATATGCAACTTTTGCTGCAAGTCCAGACTATTCCCCCCCCCCAATCCTTAAGCAGAATAGAATATACAATTTTTTGGGTTATGCTTGGTTATCTCCTGGACCATTCCATTATTTTAAGTTCCATGGGTGAAGAAGGGATATGTACCACAGTAGAAAGTATCATTTTTGCAGTCTATCTTATCTGCTTCCTGCATCAATAAAACGATACAGTAACCATAGAAATTTGATGTGTAATGCTGATGGATTAGCACTGAGTTTAAAAAGAACTGCTCATATGGCAGGAAGTAATGCTTTCTCAATAAAAGTATGGTTGTGCATTAGGGTTCAGGTTAAAAACTGTGGGATGTAGGAACTGTGTGTGTGTGTGTGTCAGTGGTACACCGGGAACACGAGCGACACTGTGGTCTAAACCACTGAGCCTCTTGGAATTGCCAATCAAAAGGTCGGCGGTTCGAATCCATGCAATGGTGATGAGCTCCCGTTACTCTGTCCCAGTTTCTGCCAACCAGCAGTTCGAAAGCACACCAGTGCAAGCAGATAAATATGTACCACTGTGGCAGGAAGGCAAACAGGACCTGGAAAGCTGTCTGTGGACAAACGCTGGCTCCCTCAGCCTGAAGAGAGATGAGTGCCGTACCCCATAGTCAAGTTTGACTGGACTTAACCATTCATGAGTCCTTTACCTTTTTATCTACACCAGTAGTCCAAGCATGGTCTCAGCATTGAAGGAATGCCAACCTCAATCAAGGCAACAATCAAACCATAATAAAACAAATTCAATTAATGACAATGAAGATGTATTTTGTGACTTTTATCTTTTTTTAATGTTGTGGGCTGCCCTGAGAACTGGATGAAGGGCAGTATACAAATTTAATAAATAAATTTAGTAATAAATAAATTTAGTAATAAATAATAAAATAATAATAAAAGGGGGTAATACTTGTTCCTCCTGTGACCATACTGCAAAGTTTGGAGGCTGCAAAACTTCCAGTGGAAGCAGAAACAGGACTTACCCTTAGCTCAGACACATCTTGCTAAAGCAGAATGCCTGGGCTATAGGTTATCTATCAATGTGTGAAGGCTGGTAAATGAGAAGTTGCCAATGGTATAAAATAAGTTGGGTTTTTAATTCCAGTTAAAGTTATCCCTCAAGATGGGGGGAAATGTTAATTAAATGTGCTGCTGCCATCCATTTAGCTATTGGCAATATCTAGACGGGTCTATCAACGTGCTAATGGCTGCTGCTTAGAAAGAAAAAAAAGAAGATACAGGAATGGTGTTTGCCAAGTTTCACAGGAAAGAGCAATCATTATTTGTTGTAATTCTAGCCTGATTTGCACTTCACACCTTTTGTCAATGGTGATATAGTAATTAGTATATTGATATTGCAGTTTTTCAAAGTACTCATCTCAGTAACCTGTGCAACAATCCCAGGAGTTGCCCAGCATATTAACACCACATGTCTCCCCCTGGGAGATTGACCTGGCACCTACATTTAGATCCTTTCATTGTCAGGTGAGGACCTTTTCATTCTCCCAAGCCTTTAAAAACTATGCTGTTATTGTTTTTGCCCTTGAACCAGATTGCTTCTGCTTGTTTTTAAATGCTGTTATGGATGCTTGTGCTGGTTTTTAAATAGTAAACTGATTTTTTTTTTTAATTAATGGCTAATGCTGCCATTGAACCCTGTCCAAACACTGTGTGAACTGTGCAGAAGTGTTAGTTGGTTGGGTGGTCAACAAATGTTCTAAATACAAAAAAAAAAAAAAAAACAGGTGGGAGGGGGCACCAGCTGTGGGAAAAGAGACTGAATTCTAGTGGTTTACTGAAGGGCAGTGTCTGATGAGAAATAAGAGTACTGGGGTTGTGCTGAATATTTTTCTAATTTTGGTGTTCATTTCAAAGCAACCTGTTCAGCAAAGCTAAACTAACCACACCAAAAATTGATGATGTGGTGTAGTGGTTAAGAGTGGTAGCCTTGTAATCTGGTGAACCGGGTTCATGTCTCCGCTCCTCCACATGCAGCTGCTGGGTGACCTTGGGCTAGTCACACTTCTCTGAAGTCTCTCAGCCCCACTCACCTCACAGAGTGTTTGTTGTGGGGGAAGAAGGGAAAGGAGAATGTTAGCCGCTTTGAGACTCCTTAGGGTAGTGATAAAGCGGGATATCAAATCCAAACTCTTCTTCTTCTTCTTCTTCTTCTTCTTCTTCTTCTTCTTCTTCTTCTTCTTCTTCTTTTTCATCAACAATAAGCACCTTTGTACTGCCCTGTGCAATACTTATCAGTGCTGCTTTTTTCCATCTCCTTTGTTCCTGGGTAAATTTGTTTCATTGTCATTAGTCTGACTAGCTGTGGCAACCCAAATACATTTGCTTGTGTATTTGTTTTAAACATTTCTAAGCTTTCTTTAGATTTTTTTTAAATCGAAGAGGATAGCAAAATGTAATACTGAAAATGGATGCAGCAAAACAATAAACAGAAGATGTTAAAATTTCTCTTTTTTTTAAGTACAAATGATGAACAAAGTAGATTTAAAGCAGTCTTCAAATTAGATGTGCTGTTTTGACATTATTCACATAATCACAGGAGTCAACAGAGTCAGTTGAACTGAAATGAGGTTGGGAACAGTGAAGACATAGAAGGGAAATGTTGCCAAAAAGTATCACCAGTCAGAGGGGAAAAGGGGGACTCTGGATACCATCAGGTCAATACAAATAACCCTAAATGAGAGGTGGTTTTTGACAGTTCATGAAAATAAGCACAAAGCTTATGTCAGTAGTTTTAGGTCAGCCTTGTGTGCTTCCTTTTTCTTTTCAAAAGAGTGATCACCAGTTTTTGGGATATCTTTGTCTGTTTTTATGTCTCTAATGGTGTGCAGGAACAATATCTGAAGACCGGGCTATAAAACTAGAACATGAAGTTGATTTAATATCCTGAAGCTGTTTATAATAGTTTTCCACTTGAAACAAAAAAGTGTTTATCAGGCCGGGTGGGGTAATGTGACCCTCCAGAACTACAATACCCATCAGTCTGAGTGTGCATGGTCAATGGTCAAGGGTGATGGGAGTTGTAGTTCACTAATGTCTGGAACACAGGTTAGCTAGCCGTGTTCTTGAATACCTCCTATTTTCTTTGTTGTCTTCCACAAAGGGACATACACCAGTAAAACTTAAATTCGTATCATCCAAACAAAGTCAGTGTGAGAACCTTTGTCTGCTTTATCTGCTGATCCAAATTAGTCTGCAGCTTTAGGGCTGTAGAAATCAATATGAAAATAATAGAATCATAGAACTGTAGAGTTGGAAGGAACTGTGAGGGTCATCTAGTTCAACTCCCTGCAGTGTAGGAATCTTTTGTCCAATGTGGGGCTCAAACCCACAACCCTGAGATTAAGAGTCTCGTGATCTAAAGTGTATTCCAGGAAACCCTAGAGTGCTTTGAAAGCTGATCAGGTCAGCATTCCTCCATGAGAAGCCTGGTAGTAATGATTTAAGCTTCTAGGAAAGTCTGTTTACCCACCACTACCAGTCTTCTCTACATTAGAGTGTTGGGTATTGGCCACATCCATGGTAGGACAGGCGCTGCCCTGTAGATGTTGTGGTACTCCAACCCACAGTGTTCCACTGGCCATGATAGCTGAAAATTGCCACCCAAATTGCCATCCAAAACCTGTGGAGGGCACCTCTTGAACACCCCTGCACTAAGTGATACAACAGGAAGGTCTAAAAGACTGTGTGCCATAAAACATCCCCCAGATTAGAATCCACAGCATAACAAGAGCCCTGCTGGACTATATAGAATGTCCATCTATTCCAGCATCTTCTCTTCACGGTGGCCTATGGGAAGACCACAAGCAGGACATGAACACAATAGCAATCTCCCTGCTTGTGAATCCCAACAGCTGATAGTGCCTCCGTCTCTGCTTTTGACATTCCAACAGTATGCAGGGTTTATGTGGAAGATAAGGCAAAGTTTGAAACACATTGCTTTAGACCGTTAAAAATGCTTTCCTAAGCCTCCCCCCCCCCACTTGCCAGAAAGTGGGAAGATGGGAGGATCCGAGGAGTGAAGTCATGTGAACTCAGGGGGTTTTATATATATATTTACCAGCCATTAAAAATGAAAATAATCCTTTCTCATTAATGTTGCAAATTACAAGCCATAGATAACTCATTTAGATGACAGTTCACAAAATCAATAAAAACCCAGGTTTGTTTTGAAAGCTGTATTGCCTAAATGCCAAAATACATATTTTTTTATTCTTTTTTTTTTTTTGGCAAATTGCTTGATTTACATTTGAAAAGATCAAGCCTTATTCCTTCTGAAAGCTGAAAGGTAGGGTGTGGGTAGAAACACACAAAGCAATTTAAGCCTTCTTTTTGCAGTTCTGTATTGTGTATAATTTGATTGAAATTGATAGCAGGCAAAACTCTCTCTTGAAAAAGAAAGGAAACAACATTGCTGCTGGTATAGCAAATCTTTAAGCTTTTTGCTAACTTTGGTGTGCTAACTTAATTCTCCCTGAGGAGTACTATCCCCCGCCAGAGGGAACATTTTCATTTCTGATGAGGATTTGTAGAAGGCAAGTGGTAATAGGCTTGTGCTATAGAAATCCTATCTAATTCAGCCAACATAGTCTTCCTTTTCCTGGAAATCTTGTCCCTCCCCTGCCTGCCCCCTGCCCCCAGCTAGAAATCTACAATGTGAAAATTATTTTTTCCTCATTAAACCCCATAAATCATATTTTTAAGTAATAATCTGATAATATCTGTGAACTGTGGGTTTTGTTTTTTGAAAAAAAGAAAGTGAAATCCAGGAAGATCTACTATGAGGTCAACCATCAAGAGTCATACCATAGCTCCTTCTGGCCAGGTGTTTTTGACACTAACTGGCAGCAGCCCTCTGGTTTTCAGGCAGGAGGTTTATCTAGAGATGCTGGTGACTGAATCTGGAGTCTTTTGCATGCAAAGCTTGTGCTCTACCATTCAGCGACAGCCCTTCCCCTCTCATACCATGCAAACATGGGACTTTGCAGAGGTTGAAGCATACAGTGATGGGGAATCAGGCATCCATTAAAAGTGGTGTTGGCAAGAGGAATACAATGGCTGTGAAAAACTTGTCATTAGACCAAAGGGTTACCGAGTCTTGCTATGTGTCAAAAGCTGGCCTGAGTCAACTGCCTTCTGTTAGTGCATGCAAGCACCTGGAATATTGGTGAAACAGCTAATAGTCAGCAGTTGCCTACTCACTCATTAACGGGCATAATTTGTCTGTAAAAAGCATTTAATTAATTGGTCTTTAATTTATGGGACTCCATGCCACAAAGTATGCTTAGCAATGCACAAGGGAAAGCTTCCTTTTGTGTGTCCTGAACCTATTGCCAATAGGAAATATTGGACAACACCAGGTTCCAGTTATGTTGAAGAAGTGAAGTAAGAATTGCTGCTGCTTCGTCCATAAATCAGTAAAGTTATTTCAACTTTCCACACTCACTGTCTATGTCTTCTCAGATGAATTCAGTGGGGCTTATTCCTCCTATAATCCATACTCTAAACCTGGGGGTGGCAAACCGGTTTTTCATACCCTCTAACATTCCTCAGATGAAAATAGGGACATTTCTCAACCCCCTGCAACTGACTTTGCCCCCTATTCTTTGACACCCTTTTTTGCCCCCCCCCAAACCCCTGCAGAGCATTTCCTATCAGAAGAAGGGCAAGTTCCACCACCACTATACCAATGGGACACAGCACACACACCCTCCACCTTCCTGAGAAAACCCCTTTTTTGTGTACACAGGCTGTACACAGGTTGAATGTCACACAAGAGTATCTGTACTAGTGTTCAGCTCAACCATTCACATGCACAGGTACAAAAAGTGTGCACTCCTTGAAGGTAGCATATAAACACCCTTTAAATGGTCATCAGATTCCAGCCCTAAGATATGTGAAAGGAGCTTGAGGTTTCCTCTGCAGGCAATATTTTTGAGGAATTTCATGGAAACCCTGAAGTGTTTCAGTCATAGCTGTCAACTTACAGATTTGAAAATTAGGGACCAGCAGCCTTGAAAATAAGGGACCAGCAGCCAAAATAAGGGACCTGCAGCCTCACCTGTTCCAGGCACTCCAGTGTTCCTGTCCTCCTGCAGTCTGGTCAAACTCATGCTGGTAGCTTCGAGAAAACTTTGTAACCAGAGGTTCAACTGAATAGAATCTGAATCACATGCACCACAAGGCCTATGTAGCCTCAACTTAAGATGGCTCCCTGGCCTGGCTTTGCACTGCAAAGTTTGCAGCAGCACGTGCAACAAAATGGCGTCCAGCATTCAAAAACCTTCTCAGCTTGCATTAACTAGCCACACACAAGGCATGCAAGCTCCACCCCCCCAGTCGTTCTTAGACTTCTTATTGGGTGAGCAACACAGCCAAGCAACACAGTTGGAGCCTCCCTCCTCCCTGGCTGGCAGGGAGGGAGGGAGAGGAGCTGCTTCCTTTGAAATTTAAGGGACATCATTTAAGGGACATCCATCAATAAGGGACAGCAGCGGGACATGGTGCTGGAATAAGGGACTGTCCCTTCAAATAAGGGACACTTGACAGCTATGGTTTCAGTAAGGTTTTAGAAGTCTGTCAGCAAATTTGCTTTCTGAGTAAATTCAGTTGTTCATGTCGGACATGAGTAGGTCTTTTGTGCTCTTAATCTGTGCGTGTAGATGCCCCTTGCCCATGTGGTGCTGTGCATACCTACAGTTCCTTCATTCAAACTCACTGCCTGCTTGAAAAATGAAGACATGAGACTCCCGCCAGAGGGAAATAGATTGTTTTTGATTGCTATTCATCTATTATTTTAGAAAGTAAAATGAATAGAACTTATGCAGGTCACAGACATTAAAGGGCCTATTTTATATCAGTTTGGGAGCACTTGTCAGCTTTGATTTATTAAGTCAGGTTCCTGGTCTGGCCACCAGTTTCTGTGTTAGCAGTCTTTTTGATAATGGATAGGTCTCACAGCTGAGTGCTCTGTGATTAGACTCCTCAACTATATGTTCTTAAATAAAGGCATCACTTTTGGAGAGGTGGGGGACACTGCTCATTTTCCTCTCTCAAACTGTTTCATTTGTCATCTCCTGCCGAGGTTTTCCCCACTTCTCTCAAGTTTGTTTTCGCTGGCAGTGTCAGGGAAGGTAAATGGAAGGCATCTTTAAGGGTTTTCGTTCAGAGCCTGCTACCAACCTACCTTGATTGATTAAATGTCACAAGGGACAAAAATAGATGAGAAGGAGTGATCTAAACAGCATTTCTGAGAGACCTGGTTTGCTGTGCTGCATCTTAGAGTACTACTCCCTTGCTCCCGTTGTGTCAGCATTTTTATCACCAGACTTCATTTCTTAGCTGGGTATATGTGCAGAGAACATGTTTGCACAGTCCACCAAAGACAAGGAAGGTGGATCATGGTTTGGACTATTGCCTGCTATCCAGGTTGCATTTAGAAGTGAAACCAAACCAATTCACACTTTCTGAAATGATACACAAAGTCAAATGCAGACATCCCTCGAAATTTGCTCTTCTCCAGCTGAATAATATATGTACAAAAATGTACATACTAGAGTAAAGTGTCCATATACTAATGCAAACAACACACAAAAATGTAATAGGGAAAACCAGTTTGCAAAAAGGTGTAGATCTGGCAAAAATTGCATGCAAAAATGTGTATATAGTGAGAAAGCTGTGCTAAATTGATGATGAATTCTTATAAACACTTTTTTTAAAAAAAAAGAACAATGCAAACTGATGTAGAACTGAACTTAAGACTGAAAAAATGAGAAACCGAGGGAAACAAAACTGACTATTAATAACCTTTGCAAATGCTTATCTTGATCTGCCTTACAATTGTAGCATAATGGCTAGGAGACAGAACAGTGAATCAGAAAATCCCCGCTCTGACCTTGTCTTTGTCATGGTCTCTTAACCTTTACTAGGTTAGGCTATTTGTCTGTCTAGCCCAGCATTGTCTGCTCTGACTGGAAGTGGCTCTCCTGGATCTAAAATGAAGGTCTTTCACATTACCTGCCATATGGAACTTTTAGACGTGAGATTGTTAAAACTGAACTTTGGACCTCTGCAAGCAAAGCATGTGCTCTACTGCTGAGCTATTTCCATTTCCCCACAGGTAGCCTTAAGAAAGTTGCTGGGCTGTATTCAACAAACCTTTCTGTCAGTGCAAGGACTTCTGGCTGTGCAATGGAACTTCCCCTCCCTCTGCCCCCCCCAATGCATGCCTTAAACCTGTTCTGAAGGTTCCCCACACTCTCCCAGAGCAGATATGGGGAGGGAATGGTTTGTGCCATGGGGAGATGACGGGGGGGGGGAGTTCAGTTGCACAAGCAGAAATCCTTTCACTAATGGATCAGAGCACTGGCTACTGCCCACTGCCTTTCAGCCTCATCTGTAGTATGGGAAAAACAATACAAGCAGACTTTATAGGGTTCTTGTAAGGGAGATGCAACATCTTTTGCTAAGTGACTTCCAATACTGAATCACTTTGTATAGTAGTAGTTGTAACAACATTGCCATTTGTCTAGCACTTTGTAACAATTTATCGTATTTTTCCTTGTACAGTGGTACCTCGGGTTAAGTAGTTAATTCATTCCAGAGGTCCGTTCTTAACCTGAAACTGTTCTTAACCTGAAGCACCACTTTAGCTAATGGGGCCTCCTGCTGCTGCCGCACTGCTGGAGCATGATTTCTGTTCTTAACCTGAAGCACTATTTCTGGGTTAGTGGAGTCTGTAACCTGAAACGTATGTAACCTGAAGCATATGTAACCCGAAGTACCACTGTGTAAGACGAGGCTTTATTATTATAAAGAAATGTTTAAAATGTGGGGTCGTCTACGGATAGTGCAGAGGGGGTTCAGGCGATTGTTGGCAGCCATGGGCAGGAGATTCCCAGTGGTGATTAGGCGAGTGATTGGTGTCTGCAGCAAGGGCTGCTGGCTATGGGCTGCTTCTGCGGCAATTTGGCCATCGATTTGCAGCTGCTGGCAGTGAGTGGGCATACGTTTGCTGGCTTCAGCAAGGCGTGTGATTGGCACTGGTGGTCAGGCGGGTGAGCGCTTCTCGGCAATCCCCCTTCCAAAAAGCTCTGCAACTCTGGGCAATCTCCCCCCATTTCCTTGATTTGGAGTCCCAAAAATAGGGGTCATCTTATACATTGGGGGGGGGTGTGTTATACACGGAAAAATACAGTATGCACTCCTTGGTATCTAATGCACATGAAAATTCAGGTATTTAGTCCCCATTTGTATGTAGGTAAGTATTTAATCGCAACATTATTACAAAATTCGGAGAAGTGTGACAAATGAAGGATTATTGCGTTCTGATCTGCATGTTAGTCTGAAAGGCAGTCACATTATACCAGAATTCACAGAAATAAAATTCCTCAAGTATTCCTATCAAATAGAAGGCAGGCTCAGGGATGTTCCGATGCTACACAAGTTATTAGCCCTCCAAAATTTTTAATACATGGGCTGAGGTGCTAAGTGTTGTTTACCCTTAACTTTCATCAACAGGGCTGAGGAACTTGTGATGCTCCAGGTATTGTTGGACTCCAATTCCCATCAGTTATTCAGTATGGCCAAAGGTCAGGGATGATGGGAGTTGTAGTCCAACAACATCTGGTTTCCCATCCCCTTTCAGCAGCCTTGTTTTGACATGAAATCTCATACCTCTCAAGGCCATATTCCCGCTGAGCATGAGATGAGGGTATCAAATAAATAATTACAACAGAACACTGTCCCTCCTTACCCTTCTTTTTTCATAGGACAGATCTGCATCACTGCAGTTCCAGATGTGTCTTAATCGGGAACTATTGCAATGCCGAGAGGGTATTAAGAGAAATCCGATTCCTTGCTGAAAGAAGATTATCAGAGGTTTATCTGCAGCTGATAATGACACTTTGTCCTTCTCTAGCACCCTTTGGTTTGATAAGGCATAAACACATTCAATTAAATATTGTAGGGCTTTCTATAGCAGCTTGTAATTAGTGTTCCTAAAGCAGGTAGATGCACGACAGTTATTCATGTGAATAATGGGGAGCTGGATAGAACCAGATTGGTGGACTTCATATTGGCTTCATATTATTTAACGGCACAATGAGGCATGGAGTTGATTGCTGAGTATTGCCAGTATAGGAGTTTAATAAATGCTTAATGTGTATTTATGTATCTGAAACATGTAAACATATTTTAGAGTGGTCAAGTGGAACCCAGATCTTGGAGAATGGAGGGTATTAGATGAATACAGTGGTACCTCAGGTTAAGTACTTAATTCGTTCCGGAGGTCCGTTCTTAACCTGAAACTGTTCTTAACTTTAGCTAATGGGGCCTCCTGCTGCCACCTCACCGCCGGAGCACGATTTCTGTTCTCATCCTGAAGCAAAGTTCTTAACCTGAAGTACTATTTCTGGGTTAGTGGAGTCTGTAACCTGAAGCGTATGTAACCTGAGGTACCACTGTAATAGAATCATACAGTTGTGGTGGTGAAGACCAGACCACCACAAACATTAGGTATTTGCTATGGTCTAAGTCTGGTTTGGGGACCAGCCATGTGTGCCACCAGTTTTGTGATGAAATGGGAGTCCAGAGAGTGCTCTTAGTTTGCACAGAACCTGTGTGAAGTGAGGGTGCAATTGAATACTGTATTTTGGGGCAAGCCCTCATGGCTGATTCACACATTCCCTTATTTATTTATTTCACAACATTTATATACCTCTTCATTATACTAAAACCAGTGTGACTGTGTCACAAACCCACTGTATAACTATAGGGTTCTTTGTATCTCATGGGTAGCCTGAATAATTTGAGTGCTTCCTTTGTTAGCATCATAGGCCACTGTGACTGTAGAATGCTAGTGTGAGAAGGATACATGAGCTTTCAGCATCCATAACGTACTGATATAAAACAGGAAGCCAATCCCATAGGAGAGACTTTGCAGAGAAGTAACTCTTCCATAAAGTCATCATGTGAATGTTCTCTTCAACTTGTCCATGAATAATTTCTATAAGTGCTTTTCAGGGTCTTCCAACATGCAAATCCAACATAACAGTGACTTGCTTTGTTATGGCAGAAAACAGGATTTGAATGTATCCTGATTGGCAATAGTCCTTATGGTTCAATGGGGAAGGGACATAGCTCAGTGGGAAAAGCACACTATTTGCATGCAAAAGGTCTCATGTTCAGTCCCTGGCATCTCCAGGCATGGTTGGGAAAGAAACTGAAACTCTTGAGAGCTGCTGCCAATTAGCAATGCAGATATTGCCCAGCTAGATGGTCTGCTACATTATAAGGTAGCTACCTATGCTTTTGAAAACATGATAGGGCTGTACCCAACGTTCTCTGTCTGCTAGCACTATGGCTCTTGCATTAGCAAAGGGGTGAGCTTTAACCCTGCACAAGAGAGGAATTCAGTGCAATAACTGCGCAACAACTATCAGCAATCTGCTTATGCATTCTCTTGTGCAACATTGTTCCAGTGCTGCAAAACATTTCACCAGTGGAACAAATACACAGCTAAATTATGTTAACTTAATGCTATATTGGATACAGCCAATAGTCTTGGATAAGCAGGATAGGTTCTTAACAAGACTGTCTTTGTTTACATTTCAAGCTGCATTTTAAACTGTATTCTAACTTATATTTTAATCAACTTTTTGGGGGGGTTGTTTTTGTTTTGTTTTTAATGTTTTTACTGTATTTATTTTCAGTGTTAGCCACCTTGAGCCCAGTCTTGGCCAGGGAGGGCGGGGTATAAATAAAGAATTGTTGAGTTGGAAGGGACCCTGAAAGCCATCTAGCCCAACACCCTGCAATGCATGAATCTTAACACGCTGTCCTCTATCCAGTTTGAAACCATACTGGACCCTGCTTAGCTTTGCAGATGTGCTAGGAATTTTATTGCTGCAGAAGTAGAATCATTGAAATCAAAGAATCTAACTTAGTGATATCCATTTACTGTAATGAGTGTATTCTGAGTAGGTCTAGCAACCCTATGTGCTTTCATTTTACCCCAAAGAAATGTCTAAAAGGGATGTTAGTGTCTGTAACATATGTTGAAGAATGCAAAAGCATATGTAAGTGATGATGATGATGATTACTGCTCTGTTTTCTCAGTGCCTAGCTTTTACCATAACAGATTTCTCAGTATGGTTTTCCCTAATGAGTAATTATACTTTAGGGCTGTGTATTCTTCCTACCTTCATTCCTTCCTTGCTCTTTTTTACTCTCTCTTCTGTAATGGAAAAAAAAGCTAACTAAGAAAAAAACCTCCCTAAAAACCAGGAAGCTAGAAAATCCTCTTTGAAGTAATAGTGTATGGAGAGGATTTATCCTTGTCCACTTAAATATTCATGACAGCTTGCATTTCTGTTCAAAAAGACACTTGTTTATTTAGATAAGATTTAATTTATTCATAATTTACCTAAATTTGCAGGAGCGTGCATGTACATTTTAGCTTATAAGCAGCATAATACATAAAACATTATTGAGGCATGCAAATTACACAAAAACACCATTTGAAACTGCCGGCTTGTTTTAGGCAGATAACTAATTTCTTAGCTCAAGTAGAGAGAGAAACACAATTGCAGGGGACTGTTGCCTGGGATGCACCAATTCAGAATTATGCTTCTTTTAATGGAAGAGGCACGGCTTTTTAATAGGGTCGCTCTGGAACCTAAATTCATGTAGCTTGAGCAATATTTATTCTCTAGTCCTTTTGTTAGCTGGAGGCACAGCCGGGACTTCTAGCCTTTTCTGAAGGGCTTGAGTTTGCGTCAGTAAAGCTGGTGCATCAGGGCTGGGTTTTCTAAGGACAAGGTACCCAAAATGAACAACAATTTCCCCATAGGCAAGGCTGCAATTGAAGAGGACTCGGAAACTTCAGCTAGTCCAAAATGCAGCAGCCAGATTACTGGCTAGGGTTCCATTTAGATATCATATAAACCCTATTTAAAACAGCTGCACTGGTTGCTAATTTGTTTCTGGCTCCAACTAACCTTTAATGTTTACAGCCCCAAATGACTTGGGTCCAAAATACCTGAAAGACTGCCTCCTTCCCTATAGACCCATTTGGGTGCTTAGATCAGCAGAGGGGCCCCGCCTTGGTAGTTCCACCCAGTGGTGTAGCATGGGGGGAGTGTCAGAGGGACATTGACCCTGGATGCAAAATTCTGAGAGGAGTGCAACCAGGCGCACCCACAACAGGCTCCCTCAGTGTGGCTGAGCTCCTGCCACCTTCCAGAGCCACAGGGAGGCAAGTCGCACCTGGGAGTGGCCTTTGGGCCTGGGGCAGCAACTCCTTCTCTGCTTGGCTGGCAAACGGATGCCCGTGTGCACCCCATCCCTGAGCTAGCCAGCGAGGTTGGGCCAAGTCATTCTTCCCTCTGTGTGGGCTCTGAGCTTCCCCTGTGGCTCCACCCTAGCTGCCCAGTCCACCAGGGGGTGCAACGCTTGCCCCTCCCCAGGTGTTGGCAACCCACACAGTACCACTTGCTCCACCATCCTCAGAAATCCTAGTTGCTTTTCAAAGAAGTTGCTTCACACAGACAGCTGTGAGTTGTGATTCGAGGACCCGATCCCCGCTTGGGGAATAAGGACACGTGGGAACAGAATGTAAGGTTAATGGGTAAGTTAAAGGCCACAGCTTTATTGATTACAGCATTTGAGAAGGTATTGGCTTAGGCATTGAACCACAGAACATTAGACTCCACCCACTCATAGAGGGGTGAGTCTGAGGAGGGGTTAACCACCAGTAGGGGGAGCCTGTTGATGCTAATCCAACTATAGGCTCTCTTCCTGATGTCACCGAGGGTTGTGCCATGACCCCCCGCCACACAGGCATCAGACAGGATCCACGACCGCCAGATTCCTTTAGCGGAATACCCAAAATTGTCGGGGAATGCGATGGCCACACCTTGCCCCCCGAAACACCAACAACGCATTCCAATGCCTAACCGCCAAATACCACGAAAGTTGTGACGGTTGCTACGCGGTAGGTGGGAAAAAAACCAAGAGGCCGGGTCAATTTAGCCAATTCGAAAAAACTCCTACCAGGCCCCCTGGTTAAACAGGGCGACCAACCAAAGGTCCATAGCAAAGTCTCAGGAACAGCTAATCTAAAAGGCGTGGAGGGTGGGTGACTCGAAGAAAATGTGTGTGCAATGGTGGGGATGGCTGGCGCGGCTGCGTTTGAGCAGCAAGCCACGCCCCTGCCGAGCTTCCCTATTGGGTGCCCAACCGGGGAGGGGCATGGCCCCAGCCCTGGAGTTGAAGCAGGGGGTGGAGCGCCCCCTGCATGACGCAGGAATCGTCTCCCGCTCACAACCCCTCCCCTCCTGGGAGGAGGATGGGCTTTATCCAAGTAGGGAAATCAAGTGCTTTTGTGAACCAGTCTAAAAATTCTTCTTCAGCATAAGTACCAGATTCACAATGGAAAGTTTGCAAACTCCCCCCCCCCTTTCTCTAAACCATCAGAGATTCAACACTGCACTGCTCTTTACATTTCAGTTATTAATTATCACTGTTGCGATTTCCATCTGTTTGCTTATGTATGGACAAATTGACATCTACTGTCACTTGTTGTTACAAATCTAATTCCAAACCTGCATGATTGTAATAGGAAATTAACTTCTCTGCAGAGAGGTTCCATTTTGTTTGACAAATTGTGCGTGGAGAGGAAAATGATACATCTATAAGTTTATTAATTGAGAAATTTATAAATGTGCATTTGATGATTTTCAGAGTATAGGAGTTTTTCTAATGATGGTCTTACATTATACAAGTCCTTAAGGGATTTGGCTAGAATATAGAGATGCACTTGTGTGGTATACAAAGTGGTAAGTGTACATGGGCAAAGGTACCTTATGGTATATGGCCATGATGAAATTTATTCCAATAGAGATGTTAGGGAAACATAGACTATTGATTAGGCGTGGGTTTTGGGTTTTTCTATATACAAAAATGCAGCCTCTTCTGTGAATAGCTTAGGGAGAAAATATTGAACTTACTCAATCGGCTCTCGGGGTTCGTCCCATTTATTTTCAATTTGTCAAATGTGGCATTGTTGCTGCGATTGTGTTTGGTGATTTATTAGGAATTTTCTAAATGGGGCACTCTGTCATTGGAGTTAGTTTAGCATTGTGTCTTTGCAGTATGATTGGTTTTTTCTCCTTTTTTTACTAGCTCATGATAGGAACCAAAGATTTTATTTATTTATTTTTGAAAAAAGAAAAGAAAGAATGGCCCAGACTGGGTGTGCAGGGAGTAGGGAATGAAAAAATCAATGTGCTTTAAATGCGATGACAGGATGAGCTGTTTAAATTGCCTTTGCGAATTGATTTAAAACATGTTGGTAGAAACGTCTATTTCATTAACCATCTTTTCCTTCATTTCAGCAGCTGGAGTCACTGTCCCCTCCTGTCTCTCCCAGACATAATAAAAATACCCATGTAGACATCTTATTACAAGCCAGCGACAAAAATGCTGCAGCTACATGACTTGGGGGGGGGGAGGAGGAAAGTGGACAGGAAGACATGGGGGGAAGAAGGACCACCATCGCTCAGTAGCTTGACTACAACTCCCATCATCTATCACTATTAGCCATGCTGACTGATGGGAGTTGGCTGGACCCTGCCCTTTTTGTGCCTCCCACGAAATATCCCCCTTTCATTTATCAAACAATGCATGTGCCTATTTATTCTGTCATTGCATTTGAGTTTGTCTTTACTAGGACAGATTCAAAGTGAGGACTCTGGGGTGACTCATACCAAGAGGGAATACCCCTTTCTCTTGGGTCTGGTGGGACTTTCCAAGATGCATTTCCACCTAATAGAAGTAGCACCTCCAATGTGTGTGCTCACCCAAGCAAACTGCACAAACATGGTTCCCCGAGGCAAGTGTATACTGGGTTTGGAGGTGGGGGAGCATGCCCCCTTGTTGTTCCTGGTTTGTGGCAATGGCTTAATGTTTGTTTTTTTGAAAAATGGAAGGGTATTTGTTGTGTGACACATTTCTTGATTGTTCTGAAAACCTATGAGCAGAGAATCACAGTGGCTTTTATAAGTGCTCTTGAGTGATCCTGTTATCCTAAGATAACAGCAGCAGGAGAAGAGAGAGAGAAAAACACCCACTAGCATCCAAAGAGCATTCAGTTGATTTAGGAGATAAGAGAGTGGCTTTATATTTCAAAATTCCTGACTGAGTTCAGTTTTAATGTAAGGCCCTTAATACTAGTTGTACTTCCACAGAAACATCTTGACATCTGATCAGACCAAGACACAAAAGCAGAGAGAGAAAACGTTATAACCCACAGTAATAAATAACTGCATGGAAAGAAGAAATGCCACTTCTCTCTAGAGCAGGAGTGGGAAAATCTGTGGCCCTCCAAATGTTGTTGGATTCCAGCTCCCATCATCCCCTGCCAGCATGGACGGCCACAGGCTCACTACCCCTGTGCTAGGGAAATAAGAAGTTGTCATGACAGGAGCCAGACTAGTGGCTCATCCATTAGGTTAGCATTTTCTGCAGTGAGTCACAGCAGCTCTCCAGGGTTTCAAACAAAACTCTTTGCAAGTCCTACCTGTAAATGCCAGGGAATTGGACGTGGGACCTTTCACATTCACACTTCAAGTATGTGTGGTAACAATGAGCAGCCACCTTTCCTTCCTTGATAATCTGAAAGTTGTTGTTTGCTTGTGTAGCCTACCCTTCTTCCTGGAAGGAGGGGGGCAAGACAGCTAACAATCAATATTAAAATGCAAATCAGCATAAAATAATTTAAAAAAAACCAGTATCAATACAATACATTGCAGCAGAGTGTGTTACTTGGACTGTTAACTTCCACACCAGCTGTAAAACAAAGCCCTGATCAAGCAAATATGTTTTAAGGTGCTGCCTAAATGACAATAGTGTGAGGGGCAACTAGATCACCACTGGGAGAAGTTAATCTTTTCAGTATGTTAGATGCAAATATATTTATTATTAAGATCTGTAATGTTTGGATTCCTCCATTTTTTTTGTCTTGGTGTGAGTTAGTGTCAAGTTGTCTCTAGACCTACTTCGGTATTACATGTATTTATTTATTACATTCATAACCCACCTTTCTTCCTCAAGGTGGCATACGTTGTTCTCTTCCTCTCCATTTTATCTTTGCAACCACCCTGTGAAGTAGGTTAGGTTAAGAGACAGTGACTGGCCACTCAAGGTCATCCAGTGAACTTCAGGGTTGAGTGGGGATTGGAACCCTGGTCTCCCAGGTCCTAGTCTAACACTCTAACCAGTGCACCACACTGGCTCTCATGTAGGGCGTTGCCATGTTAATGAAGGAGTCCTGCCAGTCCTGCCACTGCCATCATTATTCGTTTTAGCAGCAACCACATGTTGTATCTGGTTTTCTATGGTAAAAATCCAATTTGCAAGCACGTGCCTTTGAGTAGAGGCTTGATGCAATCAGGGCATGCGGTTGTGCAGGCATCCCAATATCTTGTGTTCTATCATGGAACCCAAGGCAACATAATATTGTTCACCAGCAGTCTCCCATCTAGGCACTGACCAGGCTCTGAACTGCTTGACATCCGTATGGCGGTGGCTTTATGTGCTTTTAAATCATACCCTGCACCCTACACTTTAAAAAACAAAATCAGCATGTGTAGTCTGGGTGCATAAGGATGATAGGGCAGATATTATCTGTGCATAGACCACGCAAGCTGAGACTAAGCAAATTTGATTTGGGCCCTATTCAGACCGGATGCCCTTGCATGGACATCTATCAATTCAGGGGGACAGTGGGAGGTACATTCTTCGCTCCCCACTATGTGGATGAGCAAATGATTCATAAATGAAAACCCATACTCAATTCAGATTAACTTCCATGTGGGGAGAGGCAATATGAGCTGGAGGAGTGAAATTGTACGTATCATCTTCCCCACTGGACATGCCTGCCTGACTCCAAGTACAAAAGCTGAGGCTGCTGAACAGACATTTGAGCTGAGGTATCTATTGTTTATGACTACTTTTGTTATGTTTGTAATTGCAGTGGTACCTTGGAAGTCGAACGGAATCTGTTCTGGAAGTCTGCTCGACTTCCAAAACATTCAGAAACCAAGGCACGGCTTCCGATTGGCTGCAGGAAGCTCCTGCAGCCAACTGGAAGCTGTGGAAGCTGCGTTGGACGTTCAGGTTCCAAAGCGTGTTTGCAAACCGGAACACTCACTTCCAGGTTTGTGGCATTCAGGAGCCAAAATGTTGGACTCGCAAGGTGTTTGGGATCCAAGGTACGACTGTATGCACTTCTTCATGTCGTAAGCACCTTGAGCATGGGTTTAACTATGAAAAGGCGGCATACAAATAAAATTGTGTGTGTCTGCCTGTTTACCATATGTGGACGCAAAAAGAAAAATACACATGCAGATGTAAAAATAAAATAATATATATATCCAGTGTCTGCAGGCCTGAATTATTCAGTCATTAAATAAAATCCAGAAGTGCCAGTGTCATTTAGACCTACACATGCTTGACTTGGTTAGTGCATTTCACCCTGCCACTATTACTATTGGAGCCATGTAAATAATGTAGCAACTATATTTACCATGTAAATTACCTTATTAACCTTGCTGCTTATACAGTGTTTTGCTAAGCAGAGCTGTTAAAACTCCCCATTAGTATCTCTATTTTTAAAAATAACTTTATAGTTGGTTGGGTTTCCTCGATGATGGATATGTAAGCTTGGACTGCCAGCAGGGAGAAGGGAATCTTTTAGTCAAATTCATTGCGTGGACAGGCGGACTCCCCAGATCCCGCGCGGTCCCCCCCCCCGTCATGTGAAATAACGACTCATGACAACGTGCTATGGGATTAAATTGGCCACAACTTTATTAACTTTCAAATGTGGGTAGACCTTGGCTCAGGCATTGGGCGTTTTCCCTTCCCAGTCCCCAGCCGGGGACCTAGGGAGCATCAGGGTTATCCAGTGTGGGGGGGGGCGGCTCTGGAGAACATATGTTCAAGCAGAGATAGCTGCCCCCGTTACGCCGCCGCTGCAGGGGAGAGCAATGACGACCTTTTGGCGTACGGTCAAAGCCTCCCTTCAGAAACCCCTTTAACGGGGAACCCTGGTATTGCCGCTGCAAAGAGGAAGATGGACAAAAGGATTCCGCCCAAGGCCTGATACCGCCAAAGTTGTGACATTTTGCTACGGTAAAGGCGAAACCTGCCAATGCAGGGAAATTCCTTTCCGGCCCTTTAACAGCGACCTTAACATAGCAGCGCCCGCATACCTGTGAAGAAAAGTTAACCTGCAAATAAGACATTAACTGAGGGTGGGTAGGGTGGGAGAAGCTCTGGAGCCAAGTGAGGATTCCCAGGTAAGATCCTCCCTCTATTGTGTGGGCAGGTAATCCCTCCCCTACCTGGCCTGGTCTCCTTGGAAACGCTTCCCCCAGGTGGGATTGGACAACTGACTGAGGTAGGCGGAGACCTCCAGGTATCCCACCTGAGGGAAGGCAAACCAAGCCTATGCTGTTGGAGCCGCTCCAGATCTAGGGGCTGCGCGCGTCCACGCAAAGGGCGCCCCCCGTTTTAAGCGTGGAGCTGTCATTCTGTTGTTGTCAATGGAGCTGGCAAGAGCATACATTATCCAGTGTCAGCTCCCAGTTTTGCAAAGTGCTTGAGCCCTTTTTGGGTTCCCCTCCCTGAAAGGCTCCTCCCTCCTCAATGATGTCCTCCCCCTTCCCCTTCCTTTCCCTTAGCCTTCTGATCCCGATCTTCAAAAGTGCCCAGAGAGTGAGTGCAAAAGATGTGAAGGGTGCTGCTGCTTCTTCTCCTCCTTACTCTATGTCATCACTTGCATCCTCAAAACAAAGCAGGAAGATAGGAAGAAATAGCTAGGGCCCTCTGGGAGTTGTCAGTGAGCTCTTTACATGGGTGTAGTACGCCTTGGCAGGAGCCCCAAAATGCCTACTTCTGATGTTGCCCCAGACCATCTCTACTCTGCCCCCTGTGTTATTGAGACATTGTTGGATCTTATGTTCCTTACTCTTTGTAGGCTAATGCCCGGTGTAGCAATCATACTCAACCATGGTTAACCCTAACCATGGTTGTTGCCCCCCCCCTTAACCATGGTGAAATGGGTTGGGTTCAGAAATAATGCAAATCATAGCTTCACACTGCATGCATGAGGCTCCTTCCTTTCTTCTCCTTCCCTTGTGCAGGCTCAAGTAGGAGACTGGAAGCATCCTTCTCCATCTTCAGTTTGTCATTTTGGGAACTGCAATCAGTTTTAATTATGGTTCATCTGGGTTTGTAAACAGTGGTTTGGATTTGGTTTGTTCAGATAAAGCAGAGTTAAGAAACGTAATGGCAGTTTTCCTGGTCTAGGCAAAAGAACAAACAGTAGCAAGGTGAAAATAGAAGTGGACTCTTCAGATCTCCTCCCAAGGAGAGTGGGAAAGGGGAGGGGGGGGAGTGCAAGTGCATGAGCCTGAGGCTGGTTTGTATGCATAGCACTTAACTATGGTTCAGTGCTGTGTACAAATAAAGCCAAAGATTTAGCTTGCTCAACTAAACCCGTCTGGGTGGAGGGTGTTTAAGGGAGACATTCATGAATCACTTGTCCCAGTGTAAGTAAACAACAGTTTGCTCAGTGCAGACATGGGTTGTATTCAGTGCTACTCCCACTCAGAGAAGACTACTAACAGGTTCATTAATCTCAATGGGCATTCTCTGAGAAGAATGTAGTTGGATACACTCCATAGCAATCTCTCTTCACAAACCTGCTTTAAAGCACAGTTTGATATCCTGGTTTGTGGCCAGTACTACACCATGGCTTAAATATTTGTTTAAATATCTGCACATTGTTTAAATAGTTAGACATAGTTCTCAATGTAATGCACAAAACACAGTTAAGTATTATGGCCACATAGGACCTAAAATTGTTGCTTCCCGCATCTTCATTGCACCATGCATCTGTCTTGCTATCCAGTTTTCATGTCCCATCCCTTAGAAACGTTGATGTTATCTGTTATAGTGTGCAAGAGATAATGGATTTTCTCAACATCTGTTTTCATTTAAAATGCCTGAGCTGCCACCCCCTTTGCACACAGATCTCGCTCTCTACTTATGATGCCAGAGGATGGGAAGTGGCAGGCTGGAGCCAAAACCAAACCCTTACTAATGAACATTTGCAGCTGCTGGTGGGACTTGGCAATTGTCTGCCAGCTCTGGTGACAGAATTCATCTTGTAAAACGTACCTGTGATAAATATCAACTTGCAGTGATTAAGCAAGAGGTTGTTAATTCATGAATGGGCTTTGCACGTGAGCCAGAGGGTAATTTGATTTCCAGCGGCTACAGACTACATTATTTTCTTCCCACCCCACCGAGGAAGCCGGATGCCAATGCTCGTAAAGCAGCAACTGTTGCAAATACTCTCTTCTTTTTTATGAGCCTCAGCTGGCTCAGGCACAGGGAAGGAAAAGTCTTGGCAAAAGACTTGAGTACAGCAGCCCAAGCAATGAAGGGCACAGTGAAGGCTGATGTGTCCCTCTTGGACACTTAGGGGGGAAATGAGGAAATCCGATGGTCTGGCAAGATGGCAGTTATTTTGTGTCATGTTAATAAGTAAGTAGGAAAAGGGTTACCGTGCCACAAAGCAAAAAGAACGTGAAAGGAGAGATCTGTATTATGATAAAGCTTTCTTTTGTGACCTTGATAAGTAGCTTGTTGCTATGCAATGCCAGACATCTATTTTCTTTTTATAAAAGATATACAGTCGTACCTTGGAAGCCGAACACCTTGGTTCCCTAACAAATCGGCTCCCAAATGATTGAAACCTGGAAGTGAGTGTTCCGGTTTTGAACAATTTTTGGAAGTCCAGTGCGGCTTCCACGGTTTCTGATTTGCTGCAGGATGCTCCTGCAGCCAATCGGAAGCTGCGCTTCCCCCCACCCCCAATGGTTCCAGGAGTCGAATGGACTGTACCTGTATGGAACCTGCATGAGAGGTGATTCTTTCCATTTCAGTTTCTCCCAGTTTTTCCCAATCTTAAGTTCAGTTCTTCGCATTTCTGTACCAGTTTGCTTTTTAAAAAGAAGTGCTTGTGAAAATTTGTCCCATTTCTCCCTATACACACATATTTTGTTTGAAATTTTGCTTGATATATGAGAGCACCATACCATGTGGCTCTGGGCAGCAGGAAACAATGGAACATTGCCTTTTTCCACTGGCATAATTATATAGACATACGGGCCAGGTTTATCCTGCCTGTCCTACATAAATTCCCAGGATGTACAGAACAACTCAACATCTTCCTACTGCTCCAGGATGAAAGCCCAGATGCCACATAATCAGTTGCTAGATTTTGCGCTGCCATGATGGATATTCGCCGAAGGATGGTTTGTGTTACAAACCAGTCCTAAGTTGAAGGCCCATATTGCAAGACCTGTATTCCCTTAAATTCTACCTCTTATAGTTGTTTTAACTGCATGCCCTTTAGTTCTTATCTGTTTTAATTATCAGTTTTTATACATCCATTATCCGTGTTTAATCTCGTATTCTATTCACATGTTTTATCCTCTGCTTGTTACTTTGTTCTTATTTGCTCTAACAATTATCTGTTTAAATCCTAACTGCTATTTTATTCATATGTTTTTCTTATGCTGGTCTGTGACTGTAATAAAGTTCATTCATAGACAGGAGAGCAATTTTCTGTAGCCTAAGGCATTTTGTATTTTGTTTTCACTAACGTATGCATTTTTATGCACACTTTCTTTCTAATATATAGGTACACATTTTTGTGCACAATATTTTGGTTGCAGAACTGCATCAGAGAATGTGGAGATGCAAGTGTTAACCAAGGATAGCTGTGTTTTGGTTCACGTGTTCTTTTATGAAGCGCAAATTATGTGGTTTTGCATTAAGATGGAAACCAAACCAAATTTATCTAACTCTCGCGTGATATGTGTGAAATGGGGGCGGAGGGAGATTAGTAGCCTTGCTAAAACCTTTCTTTGGCACCTCTCCATTCTTTTACTTGAGAAGAAACCACCATAATTGTCTCAAATGTCACTTTGGATCTTGCCCCAGATCTTATAAACTTCACCTCACTCTGTCTAATGATAGGGTGGGCTCTGTTTGCTTGGGGGTGGGCCATGGCGGAGCAGCACATCACTTTGAAGTTTAATTCAAGTGTTCTGTATCTCAGGATACTGAGTGTGTGTATGTAGATCAAAGGTAATGGATGATGAGTGCTCGGAATGGGCATCAGTTGTCTTCAACCAAGAAGCATTATGTGAATTTTCAGGGGTAGATCCAGCAAATAAAAAATGAGGTGTGGGGGGAGGCTTTCTTCTCTATAGACATTCATCAACTCTATTGTTTTTAGACATGCAATGAAAACTCATTTCTTCTTCCAAGCTTTTTATGGTCCTTGAGCTTGCTGTATTTTCACTCTGAATTGCAGCCAGTAGTTTTAGGTTGTTGGTTGTTGTTTTTTTTAAAAAAAGTTAATTAGGGAAGCATTTTCTAAGGTAAGGACTTGCTCTCCATTCCAATGAATTTGGATTTTGACTTACATAACGTTGTTGGTAGTCCAGCAAAAAAATAGAATTTAAGGCTGAGGCAAACATTAAAGCTGTCTGAAGTTTGGGTCAAATTTTGAAAAATGAGGGGATGAAACCAAGTGAAACTGCCCCCTCTTTTGCATTTTCAGGAGATCTAAAATAGCCCCCAATAGCAGTTGCCTTGTTGTTGTTGTTTTAAATCACAAAGCCATTTGATGGGTGGCAGCCTCTAGTAAATCAGAGCTATGAGAGAGTTCAGGTGAGTTCTTCCTGTAAAATTCCAAAATCTGCCACCACCATGCAATTTCAGAGCCTGCAAATGAGGCTCCAAGGTTGTTGTTTTTTGGTCTGAGAGGTACATTTTGGATCCAGGTGTACCTTACTCTTGGATGTCTGACTTCCACACTATTTGTGTATGTATTTAAAAGATTTTAGGCCACCTTTAAAAGTCAGCCCCTTTGAGAGTTGCTTCCGATGTGCAAAAAGCACAAGCTATACAATCAAAACCAAATGTGACCATAAGTCTCCACATAACAGTGATAGGATTAACAATAACATTCCAATAAATCAGCAGTATCACTAGCAGCAGCAACCTTCAGCCCAGCCTCATCAGCACTTAACAGTCCAAACAATGTTGTGCCAAACCGTAGAAAGATAAATCCTTCGAGGAGAAAACAGTTGCAAAACAAGTATGCCTTTCAAGCCCCTTAAAATGCTTGAAACAATGGGGAAGGGCTTTTCATGCAGGAGGCCTCAGGTTCAATCCTTGGCATGTCCAGGTAGGGAATATTTCTTGTCTGAAAATCTAAAAAGCTTCTGCCAGCGAGTGCAGACAATATTGAGCTACATTGTCCCAGTATCTCTCTCGGCTTCTTGGTTATACTAGATTGTGGCACAATGTTGCAAACTGGTTTTTATGGTTCCATAAAATAGCCACCTCTTATTGAAATTGGTTGTGTTCCCATTTACAGGTTGCCCTTGGCAGCAGGAGACTTATTGCAATGTTCAAAACCTTGCTCTGAATCTAGCCTGGCAACAGACACATTCTCATGATTAGCTCTCCCCCACCTTGCCTGCCACCCACCCACCCTGCTCCCATTTAAAGTGTAACGCCAAAGCTTGGCCCTGTAGTGGGCGGAAATGTCTCTTTCTGTTTTCCATCTCCAAAAGTTGTGTCTCAATGCAGTGAAGAGAGAGGAGGCAGATTTGATGCTTACCGAGTGGGTTTTGACAGCTTTGCACCCAGGGGAAACCTGTGCTTCCATTTCCAGCCCTGTCCCCTCTGGGCAGAGAGAGCTGAGCAGAGGAGTTCACAAGGATCAGCGTGCAAAAGGAAAACAATTTGATGATGGGGCCCTGGAGTTA
Source organism: Podarcis vaucheri (assembly GCF_965113315.1). Taxonomy (NCBI): domain Eukaryota; kingdom Metazoa; phylum Chordata; class Lepidosauria; order Squamata; family Lacertidae; genus Podarcis; species Podarcis vaucheri. The sequence goes on from NC_138753.1 coordinate 31,443,807, forward strand.
GAAGCATAGAGAGCTAGTCTGGTGGGGCTTTTCAGATTAAATCAGCATCAAAGTTTGGTACTGTGGTGTGATAAGTGTGTGTTTGTGCACACACACTTTTCAAAACACTGTCTAGCACTTCAGACAAGTTTGTTCTGGATCCTGGAAGGATGCAGTTAACCACTAAAACCATGCATTTATTACACAGGCTAACATAACAGATATTAAAGTCTTAAAACATGTCAGCTAATGCCATCTTCAGCTGCTCCAATGTGAATTGCTGATGTGGATCAAAGGGCATGGCGGCCAAGGTTGCAGTTACGCTTGCATTGTAAAATCCAAAATGCCTAAGGGATCTCCAAATGAGATTACTTCTGGCTAGTCACATGGCCTCTATTTGTTCTGGCTGACATTTTTTGCAGAGACACACCACATGATGATTCCTTTCTCACATTTGTGAGTTCAGTAGAGTGCCATCCCTTTGCAACTTAAAGGGAAGCTTTCATAGGCTAGTTTTAGCTACAGTGGTACCTCGGGTTAAGTACTTAATTCGTTCTGGAGGTCTGTTCTTAACCTGAAACTGTTCTTAACCTGAAGCACCACTTTAGCTACCGCATAATTTCTGTTCTCATCCTGAAGCAAAGTTCATAACCTGAGGTAATATTTCTGGGTTAGTGGAGTCTGTAACCTGAAGCATCTGTAACCTGAAGTGTATATAACCCAAGGTATCACTGTATTTAGTAATCCAAAATGTTTTAAGGCAGACTAGATTCTCCTAGTATTGCCCCCTTTTGTACCCCGTAAAACAACAATCACACACAGTCTTGTAAAAGGTAAACATAATATTTACTCACTCTGTATGCTCATTGAAGAGTAATAGATACAGCTGCTTTGGTCAGGCAGACTTAAAATGGTAATTCAGTTATAAAGACATACTTAAGTCTAGTTTAAAAATGGAGCCTTAGCATGGAGCTCAGACATGCAGATGTTGTCACATTGCTGGCTTGGTGGAGAAGAGCGGAAAGAGAGTGTCTCCAGGCAGGCAGGAGGATATATAGTAAGGTGCTAGAATGTGAAACTGTAACATTTTAGACTCAAAGGAGGGCTGTCAATCCAGTGAGAGGGTGTGATGTATCTTGACATCCTGATATGCTAGTTTTCTATTTGCTTTTATGTGCTGGAAAACTCAAAAATGCAAAGCGACATTAAGTACATCAAAACCCACCAAACTTGCTGTATTAAGTGCATCAATTTGTGGGTCCAGACACAGTGAGCCGAGGCATGAGGGTTACAATAATGACAGGATAACAGTTTGGGTTTGAAATGGCCACAACCTTTATTGATTATAGATGTAAGGAGGCTTTGACATAGGCATTGGGTAAGTATCCTGAATCAGCCAAGCCTGTTTGCTTCATTTTTAACATCTATCTTTTAAAGAAAATTCCCTTGCTTCTTCATGTGGTCCAGAGATGTTGTATTCAGCGGTATGAGGGGAGATGCTGGCCATTGGCCATGCTTGCTGGGGTGGATAGGAGCAACATCTGGAGGGCTGGAGGTTTCCCACACCTGTTCTAGATGCACTGTGGGGAAGACATGGGTTATTTCGGTCCATTCATTTTGGTGGGGCTATTCTGAGTAGAAGTTAGTTGACTATGCCCCTTTGTGTACTAAAATGTTGGTGACAACTACTTTATTATTATTATTAAATGCAAACCAATGCAGGAATATTTCAAACTGAACTTAAGACTGGGGGAAAATGAGAAGCTGGAGGAAACCAAAACTCCCCACTCCCATAACTATCACTGAATAATGCTCTTCCTATTTTGCATCCTCTGCATGAGGCTGAAGAAGTAGGAAAGGTTCTCCTCGTCCAGTTGCAGAAATATTATATCACTATCTCAGCTTTATTGCATATCCTGTTTTGAATAGTGCTGTGTTCTTGACTTGGCATCCCTTTCAGCAAAGCAGAGAGTCATCCTGAAGACGCTCAGCTGGGGTCTGCCATTAAAACATTGTCAGGGCAAGAAAAAGAACCAGGCCTGTCATGTTCTAAAATGGCTTGTGAGTGCCAAGAAACCCCTTTCTCCATTAAATCTTGGCCACCTTGGTTCCCACTCTCCAAACCTCAATTTGTTTCCCATTAATACTGGGCACATATATTTTAATAAGATCTCCAGCCAACAGCAAAAGTTGAAAATGACTGTTTCATTGCATGCCAGAAGGTTCATTTGTTTCCCCCCTCCCTAATATTGTTTTGTGGTTCTGCAATGAAAAAGGGGGTTATATTGAGGGGGGAATTACCATTCTTCAGACTGCATGCTTATTTGACATAGAGCAATGGTAAACCAATCCACTGTTTCCCAGCAACGTATTATATTTATTTCAAAAGCTACTTCAGGAAAGTCATGTTCATTATGTTGGTAAATATCATGGAAGCTCCCACCAGTGTTGATTAGGACCACCCATGAATTCCTGGATGCAATCCCAGAACACATTGGACAGGGCTTTGGTTCTGCAAAAATTGACTGGATGGAAGTACAAGAATTGGGGAAATGATGGAATTACGTATGTAATTGGAGTTTGGCCTCAAAGAAGGCAACATGGCTGCAGAGTATTATTTCCCCTAACATGGCACTGTGTGGCGCAAAATAAAGCAGTAGCTGGGCTAATCCAAGACAATTGACTGCTTGGGGCAAAGGGGAAGATGGTGCCTCCTCATTCCATTTACAAAAGTTGAACACCCTGACATTAGCGGCGATTCAATCAGCATTCAATCCTGGAGATGCAACAGAGTCCTCCATTGCACTCAAGGGCAGTAGACTTAACTTGGGCTGCATAGGGCAGGCTAAGAGGTACTCACTGCACTGTTTGCTCTCCACCCCTCATCATTTGCTGTCTAAGGTGGCTACCTGACCCTGCCTAATGATAGGACCAGCCCTGAGTGGTAGAATGCTGCTATTGTGCCAGCTCCACTCCAAAATAGATCTTCCTGGTTAGAGAGGGAAGTTCTGAGATTCTAAGCATAATCACTTGGGAGTGCTTAGAATGCCCCTTCAGTCTTTCCTTCTCAACACAGAAAGGTCTGAAGTGGAGCTGACGCATGCAGGACCACTGGGAGTAGGAAATGCAAGCAACTTGCCTCCTGTCTTTAAGCCTACATGCATTCACCTCTAAAAGCTTGAAATAAGGATGGGGAAGAAATTCTGTTCGCGTTGCATTTACTGTGGACCTAATTCACACTTCCCAAAACAATATGCAGACCAAAATGCAGCTATCCTTCAAAATCTACATTTCCAAATGTTGTCATGCAGTACTCCAAGCAAACCCATGTACAAAATGCATATGACATGGTAAAGTGTGCATCAAAGCACATATACCGTATTGCGGAAAATAACATACAAAAGGATTACGGGGAACTGCTTTGAGAAAATGTGTTTAGACAAAATTGCAAACAGAAATGTATCCATCCGAGCCCTACTCAAAGCAGACCCTTTGAAATTGATAGACATGGGTTATTTCAGTCCATTAATTTTCGTGGGGCTATTCTAAGTAGAAGTTAGTTGAATATGCCCCTTTGTGTACTAAAATGTTGGTGAGAACTACTTTTTTATTGTTATTAAATGCAAACCAATGCAGGAATATTTCAAACTGAACTTAAGACTGGGGAAAAAATGAGAAGCTGGAGGAAACCAAAACTGACCAATTTGTGTCCATCTCTAGTCCAGAGAGGGCTTGTCTCCAGATTTGTGTTGTGTCTTATGTAGGTGCAGGAGTACATATGCTCACCAGGAAAGAAACACCACACCAAATGAGTCTTGAGGCAATCATAAACCATTAAATCAGTTTTTTACAGTTTTAATAATAGATATACATATCAGGTGGTGGGACGTGGGTGGTGCTGTGGTCTAAACCACAGAGCCTAGGGCTTGCCAATCAGAAGGTCAGCGGTTCAAATCCCCGCGACAGGGTGAGCTCCCATTGCTCTGTCCCAGCTCCTGCCAACCTAGCAGTTCAAGAGTACATCAAGTACAAGTAGATAAATAGGTACCGCTCTGGCGGGAAGGTAAACAGCATTTCCATGTGCTGCTCTGGTTTGCCAGAAGCAGCTTAGTCATGCTGGCCACATGACCTGGACGCTGTCTGGGCTCCATCGGCCTATAGAGCGAGATGAGCTTGCAACCCCAGAGTTGTCCGCAACTGGACCTAACCGTCAGGGGGTACCTTTACCTTTACCTTCTGCGTATCAGTAATATAAAGTGGGGAGGTTACTAAAGCCCCTGTGTGTCTCCCCATAAACAGCTGAGTGCAAAAGATGCTCCCTTTCCTTAGCTAGGTGCAGTGAAGGAATTATGGAGGGTGGTTTGGCTTACTTTTAATTGCACACTCCCTAATTGGAAGAGAGCCTGGAAGTGCCATCTATTAATTCAACCAATGAAAAATTATGGGAAATGGCATCTTCCCCACTGATTGGCAGGCACCCAACCCCCTTCTCTGCATAGCCTATTATAATATTAAACTTCTGAATATGGATATTTGTACATGAATGAAAGCTAAATGATATCAAGACTCTGCAGTGTCCTTTTTGATTTTAAGTTATCTTTGCCTTTTGGAATAACAATGGGGCAAGTTCCCAAGGGGGGTGGCACTTAATATCTCTTATGCAGAGTCAATGCTGAGACATAAGCTGAGAATCCATAGCAATGAGGTAAAATGCATTTGCACAATATTCCTCTGTGCAGCTTCGCCTTTAGGAAACAGAACCTCAGATTTTTGCATTCAGGAATACTCCCCACAGCCCCAGTTAATCCATCAATTCTTATATTGGGTCATCCTACGCATAATGAAATTCCCATTTGTACTGCAAATAGAAGGGAAGCAGAACAATGTGGTGGATCTTCTGCTATCAACTGTTTTTATTTTATTTTTTATTTTATACCACCTAGATAACTTTCTTTATTGGGCAGCATATAAATATTGTAAGCAAATGTACAAGCAAATAGGGCAAGGTTATCTAATTTGCGCTTTCCAAAACAATATACAGTGGTACCTCGGGTTACATACGCTTCAGGTTACATACGCTTCAGGCTACAGACTCCACTAACCCAGAAATATTACCTCGGGTTAAGAACTTGGCTTCAGGATGAGAACAGAAATTGTGCTCCGGCGGTGCGGCAGCAGCAGGAGGCCCCATTAGCTAAAGTGGTACCTCAGGTTAAGAACAATTTCAGGTTAAGAACAGACCTCCAGAATGAATTAAGTACTTAACCCGAGGTACTACTATACAAACAGAAATACAATTCACCCTTCAAAATTTGCACATGCAATGCAGTTCTGCAGCCAGCTAACATGTCCTCATAATTTCCCAAGGCGGCTTCAAAAGTGTTGCTAGTGTTGGTGCCTGCTCCATATTCTCTGCTGGCTCAAATTTTCCTCTGTCATTCTTGTGTAGACTAACAGCACCAGCTCCATGTCTCTCTCTCTCTCTCTTTAGGGAGTTTAAATGTTGGGACAAGGGCACCGACTTGCCTCCCACATTGCAGGGGTGCATCACTTGACGTGTCACATTACACATCATGTGGCATGTCCCGCCCCAACCTAGCACATGAGTGCTCATGCGCTGGGCCAGAACATGTGAATGTCCTACCACCACAATGCCAGATGGGGAATGGGGAATGTGGAGCTGGCCTTTGCACTTGGCTTCCTCTTTTCTGAGCGACATCAGGCAGGGAGTTGGAGCAGGGCCACAGGATTTGGGGGGAGCCCAGCCCCCTCCTTGAAAAATTGGGGGACCTAAAGACCCCTCAGCTCCCCCTTGGCATGCCTGTGTTGAGAAGCACCCACAGTGTACCTACAACTGTGGCTACTGCCACTGCTTTAATTATGCAGCAGAGAATTTGCCTTCACACCAATTCAACCAAAGCAACCAGTCCTCCCATTAAATAAATGTGCTTTCATTTTTGTGCATCTGATTATGCATGGGGAAAAACCAAACCCAAGCATGTCATGCCACAGTACCTGTAGGAGTGACTGAAGTCACAATAATATCCCCATGTTTCAAAAAATTCTAGTCCCTTTTATTATTAAAATGAAAGTGGTATAGCTGTCGTGCTGTTATTGGTGAATATGTAACATTTCAAGAACTTACTACAAAAGAGAAGTCAATGGGTGTCAAGAGTATGGGCTGTTTACAGTGTTCTTTGTCCACAAGTTCAAAAGCTTTTGTGTTAGTGAATTGTGGATCTTAATATTGCAAAGTGGAGGAATCCAACACAACTGTCACACTAGAGGAAATTATTGTGCAGCAGAATGTTCAATCTGTTGTGCAGCAAATTAACCAGCAACCTGCTTATGCATTCTTTTGTGTAACAACATTCCACTTGTGGAGAATGCCCCTTCCGATCGTCAGGAGGAGGGGGGGTTGTGGGATCACGACCCCGCCCACTCTCGCTATCCCGAGGCTGGCGCCAGCCTCGCGGGAGGCAGGGATTCCCCCAATTAGCATCCCCTGTGGCGCCAGCCAATCGGCTGGCGGCAGGGGCGGGCCTTAGAAAGGCCACTTAAGGTCGGGGCAGCCCTCGGCTTGCCCCTTTTTCACCCTGGAGACGACGCGGTTTGGTTTAGGTGATCCTTCCGCTCGCTGGAATCCTCGGAGCCTCGTGGAACCTGGAGCCTTCTTCCAAGCCTTAGTGGAACACCAGCAAGCTTAGCCTTTCGGAACGTTCTTTTGCCGCTTGCCTTTTTTACTCGAGCTGTCCACTTGTGGAGAACTAGTATCCTGCTAAGTGGCTTTAACAACCCAATAGTCGACATTGCCCTAGGACTACTGAACCAAAAGAACATATACCAAGGCTCCTGGCAATGGCCAGAAGAATAAGAGAACCACTGGGAGGTTGTGCCCAGTCATCATATCAAAGGGAAGACCAACCTGGTCCCATCCATTGGTTAGTGAAGGAGCAGCTGCTGCTCAGCTTTCTTTCTTCTTCCCCCTGCAATCCTTTCCCCCTTTGGCATTATAACTATTAGACTGTGAACCTGTGAGTAGGATAGGATTTATCTTTTAATATATGTACAATACTTAGAACTGTTATGTGCTTTGTAAGTGATTATTATTTAATTAACTATAGTGGGCTAAAGCCTCAGCGCCTAGGGCTTGCCGATCGAAAGGTCGGCGGTTCGAATCCCCGCGGCGGGGTGCGCTCCCGCTGCTCGGTCCCAGCGCCTGCCAACCTAGCAGTTCGAAAGCACCCCCGGGGGCAAGTAGATAAATAGGTACCGCTTACCAGCGGGAAGGTAAACGGCGTTCCGTGTGCGGCTCTGGCTCGCCAGAGCAGCGTTGTCACGCTGGCCACGTGACCCGGAAGTGTCTCCGGACAGCGCTGGCCCCCGGCCAATAGATGTGAGATGGGCGCACAAACCCCAGAGTCTGGCAAGACTGGCCCGTTCGGGCAGGGGTACCTTTACCTTTACCTTTAAGTGAAATAACAACAACAGCCTCTGCTGTTGGAGGAGACACAACTCTGAATAATGGTTGCTGGGACTCACAAGAATGGAGAATGCTGTTGTACTCATGTATTGCTTGTAGGCATCTGGTTGGTCATTGTGAGGAGAGCTTGTTGGACAGTATGAGCCTTTGACGTGATCTAGCAGGGCTCTTCGTAAGTTCTTATGATCATGATAAAGATGGCTTGGCAAATGTGCATTGAATACACTTATAAGACCACCAGTTCTCTTCCTTGAGGGTAGAGATGCCTCAGTTGCTGGAGCTCCTGGGTGAACTACATTACCAATGCTCCTCTGTCCCTCAGCGTGCTGTTGGTCAGCTTGATGGAGTGAGATGGGGAACACTCCTCTATTCTGCCTCCACTGCTGCACCCACCATTGATGTAAGAACAAAAGAGGGGGTGCAACACAAATGTTGGGGTGGCAGATTTGGGTTTTGAGGGTGGTGAGAGCAGCAGAGATGCACAGGTAATCTTATGCAAGCTTCACAGAGCTTGCTGATTTTTAGTTGTGTTTTCTCCAGATCTGATCCATCGTATTGATTCAAGTTCTTTGCATGCACGTCCCAGCTTTAAGGCTTTTTATCTGATCTGTGCTAAACCTCGAGAATGTTGGCAGCCTCCGTTTTGCACTGATTTACCTATAAATGCTGCACAGTGTCAATTATTATTCCATAATCCCTTGGAAGCAAACCTTTGGGCTGCTACAAGAAATTGCGCTGTAAACTTCATGAGTTCTCTCTTCTTCTTTTTTGCAGAGTGCAACCATTTGTAATTTTGAGATCAATGTGATGATGTGCTTTGTGAATTTTAATGAATAAACCGCATTGGTGTTTGTTTGTGTTTCCCCACTTTCTGATACTTTAACAAGTAGCTGTAGTGATAATTACCAAATCTCTTCTGTATTTATAGGGAAAAGAGGGAGGGAGGGAGAGAAACTGCATCTTTCATAAATATCCAACTGGGCAATTATCTCCATACTGTATATGTTGTTGTTTTTGTTGGGTCCCCCCCCCCATAAATGTTGAGATTCAGTAATTATCACAAGAACAGGATGTGGCATTTCCGCAGTAGATGCATAGCAAATAGGGATGCCACAAAGTCATTAAAATTCAGATATCTTTCCATCTTTCCTTTGCTTGATTCCTTCTCTTTTGTTTTGTACAGAATGCTGCTGTTCCCAATTAAAATAGTTTTGTTTTGTTTTCTTACTCTTCCTAAGGGTTTCATTCTCCTAGGATGATTGCAATAGGGCGTAGTGGGTTTTGTCCAATACTAGTCCTACTCAAGAGTAGACCCATTGAAATTAATGGACATAGCTATCTTTGGTCCATTAATTCCAAACAGCTGCAGCTAAATTCAGCAGCTGTTTCTGAAGCTTGATCTTATCTTCTCCACCAAAGAATGTTATGCAAGCAGTGGTTGTAGGTGGCCATTAGAAAGGGTAGAACAGAAAGCAGAGAAGCCAATAGTATGCAAGCCAGAGCCAATGACAGGCAGAGCCAACTGATTTGAATTTTAGATTCAGGTAGGTAGCCATGTTGGTCTGACACAGTCTCTCTCTATATATATATAATATTCAGTATCACCTTAGGTAAAGGTAAAGGTACCCCTGCCTGTACGGGCCAGTCATGTCCGACTCTAGGGTTGTGCGCCCATCTCACTTAAGAGGCCGGGGGCCAGCGCTGTCTGGAGACACTTCCGGGTCACGTGGCCAGCGTGACAAAGCTGCTCTGGCAAGCCAGCATCAGCGCAGCACATGGAAACGCCGTTTACCTTCCCGCTATAAAGCAGTACCTATTTATCTACTTGCACTTAGGGGTGCTGTCGAACTGCTAGGTGGGCAGGAGCTGGGACTGAAAGACGGGAGCTCATCCCGCCGCGGGGATTCGAACCGCCGACCATGCGATCAGCAAGTCCTAGGCACTGAGGTTTTACCCACAGCGCTACCTGCGTCCCTCAGTAGCACCTTAGAGACCAACTAAGTTTGTTCTTGGTATAAGTTTTTGTGTGCATGCACACTTCTTCAGACACAGCCAAGCTAGCAGTTCAAAAACATGTCAAAGTGCAAGTAGATAAATAGGTACTGCTCCGGTGAGGAAGGTAAACGGCGTTTCCGTGCGCTGCTGTGGTTTCACCAGAAGCGGCTTAGTCATGCTGGCCACATGACCCGGAAGCTGTTTGCCGGCTCCCTCGGCCAATAAAGCGAGATGAGCACCACAACCCCAGAGTCGGCCACGACTGGACCTAATGGTCAGGGGTCCCTTTACCTTTACCTTTAAGGTGCTACTGGACAATTTTTTTATTTTTTATATGATTTGAATTTTGTCCCCATCCTCCTCCCTATTGGTTCTATAAGAGCAACACTGATAGTAAGGAAGAGGAAGATGACAGTCAGTGCTGCCCACTGGTCTGCACCCTTGCACAAATTAATTGAAACAAACAATGTAGTTTATTGTACAAAACTCACATATACATGTATAAATCTCACATATACACTCATTAGTAACGGCTATGACCTCCACTATTTTTAAGCAGCATTTGAACATTGTTTGGCATGGCGTCTACTGGTTTCGAACAGTCACTGTTGATTTCTGGATCCCTGCACCACACTTGAATCAGTGTCTGAATGAACTTCTCCATAGTCATACAGTCTACAGCACGGAGACGACTTTTGCATATAGCCCACAAATTCTCAATGGGATTTACGTGTGGGGAATTCCCTGGCCAATCAAGTATCTGTATTTGCTGCTCTGTCATTAATTTCTTCACCACTTTCGACGTGTGACAGGGGGATAGGTCCTGCTGCAATATCCCAGTACCATCAGGATGCCTCTTTTCCAGCTCTGGAATAACTCTCTTTCGTGGCACCTCAATATATTGTGACGAGCTCGTCATTCCTTCTACTGGCTGCAGGCTTCTGCAGCCAATGATCAACTGACTTTTCATGTTTGAGTACAAGATTACGAGTAAGATAGAAAAAATGCTTGGTTTCAATTAATTTGCACAAGGGTGTAGATTTAAATAAGAATGTATGCAGCTGGGGGCTGGCGGAAAACAAACTGGGGTTTAGTAGGGTCCCATTTGTTCTGGTGAACCAGCCTCCACTGTATACAAGCACAGCTTGTAAAATGCCCAGGCTCACATCCACCCTCAAATCTTACCCATTAGCTTAGGAACTTTCCCCCTAATATTTGATATGTATTCATGGATACAGATTGCATTGCTCATAGCCAAAGCCACCATAATCCCTTAGATTTGTGGTACAGGGGTTGGTTTTAGATGGTAGGAGGATCAATCCTGTGATCAATCAATCATGTGCAGCTGTAAGTGGTGCTGGAGTTACTTTTTGCACACCGTCTGCTAAGAGGATGCATACAATGCCATGCTGAATGAGCAAGGGTTGGGAGATGCTTGCTAGGAGATGCTAGTCCTATGCAAGAATGATGAAAGGAAGCCTTCAGCTATGTACTCATGTCAAGGAATCCTCACCTGTGTTAGCAATGGGGATGTGTGCAGTAAAGAAAAGGGTTGAACTCTAGACAAAAGGTTCATGCTTAAAAACTGAGACTGCTTAAAGCAAACTGCAATAAATACATGTTTGCTGCAGCTGATACACTACAAAGATGTTTTCATATGCGCTATTGAAAGGAAGGTTATACAACTTGCAATGAAGCGTGTCCAGAAGTCAAGGTCTCACACTGTGTTTTTCTGTCACTTCATTCCGTTTATGTCACAATTTATTTCATAAAATTTCTATACCACTTGATTGCAGCAAAAACCTCAAAGCGGTTTACAAATTCCATGCGGTTTGTGTATTTATATGGCTTGATTGTACTTTGACATTTTTATTGTAAGCTGCCCAGGGAACTCCAGTTATGGAACAGTTATGGAATATGCATTCTATTAATACCCAGTGGTGATGAGAAGCTGATACGTACATACTCAAAGATCTCTCTCACTCACACTCACTTCCTCATTGTTTTTCTTTACATGGTCCACAGCTGAACTTTGGCAACAGAAATCTAAATTTTCCAGGTTGTACTACACCCTTATCCTATATTCAGTGCTTTTTTAAAAAATAACAACTCACCATGAAGTTCTTACAGCAAGTGCCACACTTCTAACATTTAGGGAGGGGGAAGGTGTCAGTACTGCGTACCCTTGAGTACGACTAGAAAAAAAAGCATTGCCTATATCCCCATTGTGATCTGTAAGAGCAAGGGAGCCAAGATGTTCACTTGTCCATGCTGGCTACAAACTTGTGCAAGTGTTACAGTTGCCACAAGGATGCCAGCAAAAAACAAATGTCCTTCCTATTGCAGTTGATCCCCATGCCGGATGGAGCACTTAGGAAGTTCTTGCTGTAGGTTTTGCTGCCATAATATTCACAGTCTACCACACTAGCACTGGAAAGGCAGTTAGTGGAATCAAGGAGACACTTAACCAGTTATATGGAATGAGGTTTGAAAGGTCTACAGCAACTCTAGAGAGCATTGTAACATAGTTTATTTTGGCCTGGTTTTAGTGGTTCAGGGTACACTCATACATGGGGGAGGGGAGTAGTTTAGTCACCATTAGTCTCTCTCTCTCTCTCTCTCTCTCTCTCTCTCTCTCTCTCTCTCTGTGTGTGTGTGTGGTTACTAGAGTTATTTCCATGCTTTGAGTGTGTAGTGGAATAACCTATGCAGAGATTGTTTTATTTCTGGCCCAACCTTTTTCTACAATGTGTATGTTCACAACACTGGGCTTCTCCACACTTCCGCTTGTCCTATGCTTTCTAGGCATGAGTGTGAGTTGTTTTTTGTTTGTCTCACTGCTTTCCCTGGGAAACCTACTGTTTATTGCTACATTGGAACAAGCACCAAACTGCAGAAAAAACGATTGACTTTGTTCTGCAGTAAAACGTGGGGTTTCCTGGGGGCGGGGGGTAAGTAGCAGGACAAGTGGAAGTATGAATGAACCCAACAGCTCAGTGGTAAAGCATCTGCTATGCATACAGAAAGCCCCACCTGCATTCCACAGCAACTCCAAGCAAGGCTGGGAAAGGTTCGTTGTCTGAAATTTTGGAGAGCTTCTGCCTGTCTGTGTGGTGAAGTCAGAACTCTCCTCATGCTCTCTCCAGGGAGGCTCGTCTGACACCTTCATTATATATCTTTAGGCAACAGGCAAAAACATCCCCCTTTTCCTAGGGCATGGGTAGGCAAACTAAGGCCAGCGGGCCGGATCCGGCCCAATCGCCTTCTAAATCCGGCCCGCGGACAGTCCTGGAATCAGTGTGTTTTTACATGAGTAGAATGTGTGCTTTTCTTTAAAATGCATCTCTGGGTTATTTGTGGGGCATAGGAATTTGTTCATATTTTTCACAAAATATAGCACCCCACAAGGTCTGAGGGACAGTGGACCGGCCCCCTACTGAAAAAGTTTGCTGACCCCTGTTCTAGAGCTTTTGCTAATTAAACATCCCATAAACTTTTAAACTGTGGGGGGTATTGTTTTGTTTGTTACTATTATGTATTTTTGTGTTTTTATGTTGGAAACTGCCCTGTGATCCTCCAATGAAGGGTGGTATAGAAATTTAAATAGAAATAACAACAATAAAATACTAAGCTAGATGGACCAATGATCTGACTCAGTATAAGGCAGCTTCCTATGAGTGGTCAGCTTGGGGCAAAATTGATTGCTTTGCATCAGGAAGGAAAACTTGTTTGGCACTGCCACTAAACAACTTTGACGTTAAATCACCAGTCCTATAGCAACAGTCACAGTGTTCCCCTCCTCTCTCCAGCCAATAGAAAGGTTGCATCTTTTATCTGTACACAAACACTTTGAATATCTCCAAATAAGTTGCTTTTTTAGCCATGCAGGCATTAAGGTTTATCCCCCAGCATGGCACGTTTGTGTTAAGGTGAATAGGAATTAGATGTACGAATACTTCAAGGGGACGATGAGGCCCTTGTGTTGACTGCATTATCATTTATACTAACAAAAAGAGCTTAAAACGTTAGCATATTCTTTTGAAAACAGAGCTTTGCATTCTATTAAGAGAAAGGAAATAGAACCCACAGTGCATTATGTTTCCAAGCGCCTGTCAAGAAATGACGCCTGCTTAAAGAGCATCCGACTGTAGGAAAATATTCACAATTGCCTGATCCTTGTGCTGATCCCTTGACTAAGAAGTGGCAAAGTCACTTCAATTAAAATCCCAGCCAACCTGAAACTTTTCTTCGGCAACTTGCAGTTCTGAAGCTGGAAACTTCTTCGTGACCTCTCTCTCTCTCTCTTTCACACACACATACATGCACACTCCTGCTTCAGCCTTTTCCGCTACATTTTTCCTGGTGTTTTTGGCTGGGCTTAGAATAAAAAAATACTGGAATTTAGTACGCCGACAAACTTTGGGCAGGTTCAGGTTTGCAATCTGTGGGCAGGTCAGATGTCAGGAACTGGCAGAGTGGGTGGGTGAGGTAGTGAGGCCAGGGGCTGATCCAGAGGAAGGGGGCATTTATGGACGTTTGTGAAGGAATGACTGCCAGGTGTGGAGCACACTTCCACCCGTAGACAAGCCACAGCTGTCTGAACATCATCTATCTTACCTTTGCTCTCTTAGTAGTCTGCCATGCCCTGTCTGTGACCTTTGTCTCTTTCAATTAAGCATTGTTCAGGGGAAAAGTGACGTGGTAGAAACAGGTGCCAAAATAACTTTGTACCACCCCACGATCGCGTGATTGGAAAATGTGTAAAGGGCACAGTCCAAAATGTATCTGACCGGTTTTGCATATTGTGCTAATAAAAAGAGCCTCGGCAGAGCTAGCTGGCAGCTTGCTTATGCACAGCTCACCTGCATGACCAACTCCTGTCTCATGTCCTTCACTTCAGGTTTGTGCCCCACACGAGGCAGGAGTCAGAGCTGGAGGATTGGGAGGGGTCTGAGTAGTCAAAGATGGGGAAGGAGGTGCAGGATGTGGGGGAGAAGCTGGAGGTGAAGGGAGGACAGGAGGTGTCAGGAGCAGAGGGAGAGATGGTACCTGAAGGGAGGTGAGCAGCAGCATCCCTGCCACCCCCACCCTTGCTGGAGGAGTTTGAAGAGGCAAGCACAGTGGCAACCTCCATGTAGAAGGAGTTGCAGATTGCTTGCACTTATGCCGTCAGATGAGGGTACTTAAATTTGGGTGTGGGTAAGGCATATTTTGCTCTCACTAATATATGTATTTTTATACACACTTTACACTAGTACATTGGTACCTCGGATTAAGTACTTAATTCATTCCGGAGGTCTGTTCTTAACCTGAAACTGTTCTTAACCTGAAGCACCACTTTAGCTAATGGGGCCTCCTGCTGCCACAGCGCCTCCACCACATGATTTCTGTTCTCATCCTGAAGTGAAGTTCTTAACCTGAGGTACTATTTCTGGGTTAGCGGAGTCTGTAACCTGAAGCGTATGTAACCTTAAGCGTATGTAACCCAAGGTACCACTGCATGTGCACATTGTATGCATATATTTGGTTGCAGAACCATGTCACAAAATTCAGAGATGCAACAATTACAAAGGATAGCCCTGTTTCAGATCATATATTATTTTGGTTGGTGTGCATTAACATCTGAACAGAGACAATTTTGTCCCCCATCCCTATTGCCCACCTGTAAAGTAAGCATGGCTTCCAGCTTTCATTGATGGTTTGGTTATATTACTTATGGCTTGTTGATTTGGGGTGATTTTGTTTTCTAATGTGAAGGCTGGTTTAATTTTCAAGTTTGAAGTATTTTGTTTTTCTTAAAACATTGAATGTTGTTTTCAGCAGAGGTTGTAATTAATGTTCTTTCAATAAATATCTAACTCTCTTTAATCTGCCTGACTCCAGCAATCTAACAGTTTGCCTCCCTGGAAGTTGTTTAAGCAAAGGTTTATAGACAGGGGATTTTTCTTCCCCTCACAATTTTGTTTCTACCCTGTGGGAAGCCTGGGAAACTAAACCACCTGCATCAGCTGTATAAGGGGGTGTCAAACAGGTAAAGCCTTTATCTGCTTCAGACCCATTAACTTAATTGAAATCTTATATTGATTTGGGGGTTTTTTTTAAGTTGATGAGCATCTTCATCTAATTATTAGCAGGAAAACTGCATTGCAAATCCACATTGATCATGTGTATCAGCCCTTGGGAAACTTTTACACTATTAAAACAAATTAGCTTTTTGTCTGTAATTACCAAGTCAAAATGTCAGTGAAGATAACAGATCGTAGAGACTTGGATCTGATTTTGCTGGGAGTCAGGATCCTAAACGATAGCAAGATCAGAGCCCAGGGTCAGGATGGAGCAGGCCATGATTTTTCTCATAAGTTCCCAGTAAAAGAAGATTTTAATACAAATATAATAGAATGGTTTTTTCCAGTGCTCTAAATGATCTCTCTATTGGTTGATTCATATTTTTTTAGCATACTTTGCGAAAATGCATTTGTGTTGATATCATCCTTTAGCCAAATCTGAATGGCTCCATCGCAGTGACAGCACCCTGTTTCACTGTGTGATGTTCCTTATTGTTCCAGCCAAGTAACTGATCCAGGAAGGCAGAAGCAGCAAGTGCAACTGTGTGTGTGTGTGCAGTGATGTCATGGCAGCAACCGTCAACAGCATTGAATAAGACTGGTGTCAAGGAAAATGTGAATATATTTCCAAGTGTGTCTGGCAAAAATTGCTAGATTTTACACATTAATCAGAAATAGGGGTTGAGAAGAAAGTTGTTCCCTCTGCATTTTAAAGTGAACCAACATAATCTGCTGGTATTTCTACAAATTTTGCTGTACTGTACAGTTTTGTTTTTCCAAAAAATGTGTATTTTAGGGGAGAATGCATTGGGGGGAATATAAAAAATGGAAATTGGAAAAGAATGTGTATAAAATTTGTAGAAAGTGTCTGCAATTTAATGTGATATTTAAAACAGGATGGAACGATGCTGTGTTTTAAGTGCATGAAAAACTGACACGGAACAGATATAAGCTACTCCATCTATCCATAATCAAAACAAGAGAATATTCTTTTAGCGCCAAAGGCAGATAACTGGTTTTATTTTTTGCCTCATAAGTTTTGTCTGTCCATGTTTGTCCATGTGTGTTCAGCCTCTGCTTCTACACACACTAAAGTTGGAATCATACATATTTTTTAAAAGAAGATGTTCGGTTTCTTCCTCCCCCCACCCCATGTTTAATGGTTGCAAAACTGTACAGCCAGGATATTCCTAATACATGGAAGGGCTTCTGCCTTTGCTTACTCTGATTAATTTGTTCTTTCAAATCCAGCAAGCTGCGAATTTGTCATCTTTCTCTTTCTGGTTCTCTCAATACATTCTTGAACCCTTATTTTCCTTAACAGCCGTCTTTTGGGATAAACCTAATATCCCTTTGGGTGGCTGGACCGCTTTAATATTCTGCACACAATCCTGCACTAAGACCCTGAGTACACCAAGGCAGGAAAGTGCTGTTCTCTGACAATCCTGAATCCCATTTTACAAGGCTTTGATGGCTGCTTAGCTTCAATCCACAAGCCAAAGAAACGTCCGAAAATACTGCAAGCCGTAGACACTTCAAAACCAGAGTTATCTGCGAAGGCTGCTTGGGCTTTGAGCTTACAGGGTGGGGAGGGGGGAAATAAAGTATTTTCTGCTTCAACACAAGGGAGGGGTAAAGTAGGGGCAGCAACAATGAAGTCCACTAGTGTGACTTTCAGCATGTGCAATAAGATAATATATGGTAATGAGGAAAGGGCTGCAACTGCTGCAAGGGAATGTTACTGTAACAAGAACTTATCACCACCTTTGGCTGTTGCTGCCTATTTCTGGGATTCAGTCTTGCCAGAGTGGCATGAATAGAAGATTTATATTGTATTGTTAGACTGTCAAGCCACTGCAGAGCTACAGCTTCCAAATGATAACTTTCCCAGCTTACACAAGTTGTGAATTACATGCTTTTAGATGCCAGCAAGCAGAGCTGACAGCTGCTCAGCACACGAATCTTCCCTTTCTTTCTCATCACTCCTCTCTCACTCTCACTTTGCTAGCCCAGTATGGCCAGTGACTCAACATCATACCCTAACCCTTCCCACTACTGCCATTAAGAATGGAAGGAACTTATTTCTAGCAGAGATACAAATGTGAAATAAGGAACACACAGGAATTATACTCTTTCTCCTCAACACGCACATGGAAGGACAAATAGGTAGATCTTTGGTGTCTTTCTCGTTTTTCTAATCTTCAGCTTGCCCCTTTTCCACATACATTTGCAGTTTTCCTTTCAAAAGTCTGCATAAAAATTTGTATACATTTTCATACGTGTTTCTTTTAAGATACGTAATTTTGCCCATGTATTGTTGCAAGGAATTTCTCCTTATGAGAATGCATTTTGGTAAATGATTTTCACTAATACATGCATTCCTTGCACATACTAATATACACAGAGAAGTGTGATTTTCAAAGGTCTCATGTATTGGTTCATGAAGTGCACATTTCATAGTATCACATAAAAATGTGAGCTGAATGGATTTCTTCCCCATCCGTGTACAGCTGTGTGCACACAAACACACACCCTCTAGCCAAGTGGGAAGATGGAGTGGCTGCTTTCTGTCACTCTAGACCAGGGCAGCACCATGTTTGTGCAGCACCAAACACACACCAGCAACAATGATATTTTTTATTTTATTTTTTGCATTTTTCAGCACTGAGTCCCTGGTAACAATTATAATAAAGATGAATATTTTCACATTTGTACAGCACCAAGCACTCACTAGCCCCCAGCTAGCATGGTCAAACATCAGGGATGGCATGACACTGGGAAGCCAGTGTGGTATAGTGGTTAGAGTGATGGACTAGGACCTGGGAGACCAAAGTTCAAATCCCCACTCGGTCATGAAGGTCACTGGATGACCTGGACCTTCTTCCCTCTTTCTGTTTAAACCTATCTCACAGGGGTGTTCTGGGGATTAAATGATGAGGGAAGGAACCCATGTACACCACTTTGAGCTCCTGAAATAAGAATATAAATGCAATGAATAAATTGTAGTCCAACAACATTTGAAATATGAAGTCCTCTCTCTCTCTCTTGATGCCTCCTTCCTTTCCAGCCAGGAACTCCCCGCCTCTCCAGTCCTTGTTTCCTGCATAGATTCTCCAAGCTCACAACACTTTTATAACTGAGTCAGAACACTGACCCATCTTGCTCAGTATTGTTTGCACCAATTGGCAGTGGCTCTCCAGCATTTCAGGCATAGAACCTTTCCGAGCCCAGTGAAGAAACGGACAGGGTGGGTGAGAGACCAGACAATCAGAGGAGGCGAGTGACTGAGGGAATGAGCAGGCAAGCAAGGAGGCAGCAGCAAACCTATTTGTTGAGGCCACCTGGAGAGCTGCAAGCCTATAGGCTTCCTGGGTGGCCATGGTGATTATGCTTGCTCCTCACATACATAGGCTATGAGAGCAGCAATCCTATTCACCAACTTTGCATGGAAAGGGGCAGCAGCTGGAGGGGAAGGCAGAGGAAAAGAAGCCATGACCCCACCACTGCTTTATACAGTGGCTACAGCAACCCTGCAGTGTAAAGAAGCAGTGGGGCAACAGCTTCCTCTTCCTTTTCTTCCCCTCCAGGTGCTACCCATCTCAGGTGGCACCTGAGGTGGCTGCTTCATGCTGCCTCGTGGGCAGACAGGCTCTGCTCCAGGCCACAAAACAATAGGTGAAATATCTAGCACATTAAAAGTTATAAATTAGCCACTTGATGTCTGGCAAGTGAGAAAATAAGACATATTAAGGAAACATCCATCTGCCTATAGAGGAACTGAAGGTTCACAAATATTCAGTATTTTCCAAAACATCAAATTTGGCCACTCAGTTTTTGAACACAGAATTTCAATTTAAAACCTATACTTGTAATGTAAGCGTTTAGCTCAAAATTGTAATGTAAGCGTTTAGCTCAAAATTAGCTCAAAATTAAGAAGAATGTTTTGTTGGGGTTTTTTTCCTGGCACAAACTGATAGTCTATTCTAATCCACTGCACATTCACATAACTACCAGGGATAACTTCATGGGATAGCATAGCCATTGCAATTTTTATCTCTCCAGCTGTAGAGATTGCAGGTGATACCCAATTTAAATTTGTTGTTTAATTGATATCTTGTATGTAGAATAGATATGGGAACTCTCAATTACCGGCAAGGAGATAATGGCAAGCCTGCCCACCCCTAGTAAAATATGTTGAATAATTCCTTATCCCCCCAGAAAATATGGTGAACCAATCCCTCAAATTTCTATGATCACAAATAGGGTGGAGAATGTTAAGAGGCCATTGTCACACAGTTCTATTCAGAACAGAATTCAGAGGGATAGAATCAAGCATAAGGAGGAACTGGGATATTTGTCTGCAGCAGTGGAACTCCAGTTATTTCTGGTAGGTTATTGCAGCATTAATTCTTTGTCAGAAGACAATTTCCATTATGAATGCCCTGCTTTGTGGGTGGGAGTATTCTGATTTTTGTGTTTCTTTTGGAAGCATGCCACTTAATTTGCTTCCTCTGGAGCATATCACAGGCATGTTTGGTGAACATGAACTGTTTTCTTATTGTAATACAGTCCACTAATTTGGAATGTGTTGAGGCAGCTTTGCTTGGGCAGATAGCTGGATCAGAAGTACTTTCAGTTGAGAAAGTATTTGCGATGTGAGAAAGCTCTGTAAAATAATGCACCATGTGCCCATATTTTGGATGCTGCACCAGGCCTGGACACAGCACGAAGAACAGTCAGGCTTAGTAGCACTTAAATGATGATGCAGTGGACAGAAGCCAAATCTCAGTGTTCATACTACTCAATCAGTCTCTCTGCAGCATGTTATTTGGTTGCCTATGGAGTGCTGCTGATCTACTGCCACAATACAGCTGCAGGAAAAGACACTACAATTGCTTTCCATAATTCTCCCAAGAGTGTAGTCATGAGCTTTATAGGAATTAACTTACTGCATACAAAGCCCAATACATCTACAGCTTCTTGCTATGATCTACCCAAGATCTCTATGCCTCATTATGCCTCAAAGTTCCAATTGCTTGAAATCACCAATGGGGAGACTTCTGCTGTATTCAAGTCCTTCTTGTGAGCTTTCCAGAGGAATCTGGTTAGCCAGTGTGAAAACTGGATACTTGATCCAGCAGAACTCTTCTGTTCTTATGCAATTCTTCCATTTTTTAGTGTAAGAACACCTGCTGAGTAGATGTTATACATGCTAGCTATTTTTCTGAGTTATGCAGTGATGCAGCGGTTTCACCCTTGAAGCCCTAGTGAAGTAGACTCCACACACAAGACTTTGAAGATGACTCTTTACTTGCAGGATGGTATCTATTAACAAGTAGCAGTATTTATGCATAAAGGCCAATACAATGTTTTTTCTCTCCCTTGAGCCCAAGAGAGGGTCTTCTTGCTTCTAAAAAAATATTATTATTAAAACTCCCTCAAAGCAGCTCATAAGTTATCAGTCCATAGTTTGTCTAGCCTCACAAACTTCTCCAGACACAGCATCTGCTTGAAGTTTCCACACTCAGCAAAATAAAAATGAAAACCCCGCCTAACCTCCAGCTCCCATCCTTCCTAACTAAGACACACTCACTTTTAAAGGGAGTTAGCAAATTAACAAGGCAATGATTCAGGATTTCTGTGGCCTTAATTGGAGTCACAAGATTTTGCAGCTGTTACATATGCTTTCTTTCCCCCAGTACAATATATTCTCTGTAAAATTCATTTTCTAACAAACACAGTACAAATACTAACAATGCAGCTTGTACATTCCCTCCCTGCTAAGATGTCAGGAATGACACTTTATCATCTAAATACAAGCTGGTCTTTGAAGAGCACTATATGAATCTGAAAACCCAAAAGAGAACCATGATTTGCTTCCACTCTAAAACATGGAGCTCAAAATAGTTCCGTTCCATTGCTCCAACAACTTGGAACGAATCGTGGCATCTGGGTATGTGCAGAAAGGCCTTCTACATGGCAAGGTATTGATGGTGTCACATTGATTTCTCACTAGTGCTAAAGGCCCCTGGCTATGCAAGATGGAAGTCTGGTATTTGCCTTGAATTCTGCTGAGGCAGAAATAATCCCCATCTCTGTTTCGTCCACCAGCCTTTCAATCCTTATTTTACATTCCTACTAACCATGAAATACAAAAGTACAGCTTAAGGTAAAAGTCATGCAATTCTGCGGGGAAATGGCCATAACCAAATGATGGAGCTTCATATGCTGAACATCCCTGGTTCAATCTTTGACGTTTCCTGGTAGCGTGGGGAGACACCCCTATCTGAGACCCTGGATAGTTGCTGTCAGTCAGTGTGAATAATATTGAGCTAGATAAACTAATGGTCTGATTCAGTACAAGGCAGCTTCCTATGATCCTGTCCTTTTACAAATGTCTCCTTTAAAGAGAACCTGCCATTTTTGGCTGTACAGCCTAGAAGAGTAATCAGTGGAGCTTTTCCACTAGAAGCAATAGAGTGGTGCTCTACTGCTTCATCCATGTAATCATTGTGGTACACCTAACTCAGAACTGAGTTATTCTTTCTTGGAAGTGAGATAAAAAGGGAAGGTGGAAAACTAAAGCTGTGAAGATGAAACAATTTAGAAGAATGGAAGGAGGGTCCCAAGGTTTTATGATTTGAGGCATCTGAGTTTTGATCGAGGTTCTAAGGATATAAAAATAGTCTGGGAGCATGAAAAGTGTAGTACTCAAAGGAAATGTCTGTACATCGGTCCTGTGGACCTCTTTCACTAGGGAGTGGAACACTTTTGGAATATTGCTTTGGAAACCTATTTGGCTCACAGGGAGATGTTCAAGCCCTGGTCTGAATGGCCCCCATTTTGTGACCCTACAATTTGTGATTGGAAGGTAGACACTGCAGGGGATTCTTCCGTGAGTGATTTTCTACTATTCTACACACATAAAATATGGTCTTCAACTCAGCAAAAGGTCATGGCCGGCCCAATATGTTTTGCTGCTCGAGATGAAAAAAAAAGATGGTACTCCCTGTAATTCTTCATACAGAATCTGACCAGACTAGCAATGGAGTCTTACTTCAACAATGGTTCCCTCCTCCTCACCTAAGGACCCCAGGCTAGTTTAGGAGAGTCAGGAGAGGCCATGTGATGCACACAGCCCTCTCTTCCAACATTTCACTGCCACTGCCTCCCCACACCCACATCTGCCACCTGAAGTAGCCACACCACAGTGTCTAATGATAGGGATGATTCTGCAAAAGATGCACACTTTGATTTCAGAATGCTCCAGGGGAAAAACTGTGGCATCTGCCATAAGACAGAGAACTATTTGGCATGGTGGCATGGATTAAGCCTCCCTAAACCTTGTTGTTTCCCAAGGCAGGAATGCTGAGTGCCTTCATTGACTTTATCCTGCTTTGTCCCACTCTCACACCTGACCAGTTGCCTTCTCTGGGAGTAAGAACCACTTAGAGCCTAACTACGCTTAACTCTATTAAGTAAAATAATTTTAAAAATAATGATTGATTGATTGATTGATTAAACCAAGCATGGAATGGTTAACCCTCCCTCTCCCACACTTGATTTTAATTTCTTTTTTAAGGCTTGTTCACACACTACACTGAACACAGGTAGAAGTTATTTCTATACATACTATTAAGATGTTTGTGTGAAAGAGTGTACACTTTTTGATATGTATCTCAACAGTACACAAGTTGAATGATACTGATGTGCAGCTCAACTGTCTGGGTACCCAGATTGTACACTTGTTGAAATTAATTAATTAATTAATTCACCATTATGGTAATTGGATCTTTATTAGATGGAGTCAGGAATGTGCACTGGATATAGTCTTCTAGTGGGATGACTCTAGAAGTGGGCAATTTTTTCACAACTCTTGGTTGTTATTGTTATTGTGTTATTGTTATTGTGAGCCAGTGTGGTGTAGTGGTTAAGAGCGGTAGTCTCGTAATCTGGGGAACTGGGTTCGCATCTCCGCTCCTCCACATGCAGCTGCTGGGTGACCTTGGGCCAGTCACACTTCTTTGAAGTCTCTCAGCCCCACTCACCTCACAGAGTGTTTGTTGTGGGGGAGGAAGGGAAAGGAGAATGTTCGCCGCTTTGAGACTCCTTAAAGGGAGTGAAAGGCGGGATATCAAATCCAAACTACTACTACTACTACTACTACTACTACTACTACTACTACTATTCTTCTTCTTCTTCTTCTTCTTCTTCTTCTTCTTCTTCTTCTTCTTCTTCTTCTTCTTCTTCTTCTTCTCTTAAATACCTTCCCAGTTCTTCTCTTCTTTTAAATTGATAGAAACTTAACATCCTTTGTGGTGCCTAATATCATTTGCTGGAGGTGGCCACCAGATATTGTCCTTAAGGCTGCCAAGATGGCATACCCTCCAACATTTCTCTGATGAAAATAGGGACATCCTTAGGAAAAGTGGGACATTCTTTGATCAAAGCAGAAATTGGAACAACTTCTATACTTCCAGGACTGTCCCTGGAAAATAGGGACACTTGAAGGGTCTGAGATGGGCTTGGAAAATAAGTGTGAAATGTCTGCAGAAAGAGAGCCTGCATGATACTGAGATAAATCTAGACTGGGGAGGACTGAGTTCAAATCCCCATTAAGCCACAAAGTCCTCTGGATGATTTGGTGCCAGTCAATATCAGTGGTCTGAAAGTATTGGCACCAGTGCTCTACATATCTCCTATTCCCTGCCTATGATATTGTTATGAAGGTTGTGCACCACCTCCTAAGTACTTAGTCATAATTTTAGAACTGTGTGCTCAGGAGCAGAGTTGAAAACTTTTATGCTGACATTGGGCAACCGAAAGAAAAAACTGGAAGGGGGATGTTAAATGGGCCAAGTAACCTGATTCTATGCATGTTTAATCTGAAATAAATGCCATTGAACTCAATGGGCCTTTCTTCCAGCCAATTTTACATAGAATTGCAGCCTTGTTCATAGCCTGATTAGCTCACTCCCCAAGGAAGGCAGACTTTATGTGTGCTATTGAATTATAATCTTTATTTTGCAAACCTTGATTGTGACAGTAGAGTAGCCTTACTCTTCCATTCTGAAAATGCTAAGCCTTATTTATGAAACAGATAGAGGCAATAAATAGATATGAATATATATAATGAGTGAAAATACCATAAGAAAACCCTGATTAAATTGTGCTTGCTGACCCTGTAATTTTGTTTAAATATTTGTATTTGGATGCTAGTTGTGTGTGCGCGCAATTTAAAAAACATATATGTTTAGCAATTTACCAGCTTACGAATTGCAGAATTTGCGCAACACTCCTTATCTCTCCTGCAGAACCACTGAGATGGCAAAATATATTCTCTGTCTCAACAATGCTGTCTCTATTTGCATGAGAAAATTGGAAAGAAAGTTGTTTTTCTTCGTTTGCATGACAATACCCCAGCCGCAATACAATTCTCCATTTAATTTGAGATAGTTAGAGGGTGAGGAAAGGAAGGCTACACAATTTGGGATCCGTTTGGCTGCAAGTGCTATTGTGGAGAGGCTTTGTTGTAATTAAAATTGATTTGTACCTAGGAAAAGACTTGGAATACCTGTTTGCTCAGCAAACTGCATGTGGTGGTGGAGGCAGGGAAGAACATTGTGCCTGAGGTCATGAAAGTTAAAGCAAACACAAAGGCAACCTCATAGGATCAATCTTGTTCAACTCTATTGGGTCCTTATTCACACAAAAATCCCACTGATGCACAGAACACTTTAGCTGAAGACTGAACGGGATCTTTTTGAACTCTTTATCTTAGGGCAGTGGGTGATGGATGGGTTACTTCTCCCAATACAGGCAGCAGGAATAGGATGAGTGTGCAAGGTTTGTGTTTATTGCAGAGATCGAAACCCATGGCCCTCTAGATTTTGCTGACCTACAACTCCCATCATCCCTCACCATTGGCCATACTGGCGGAGACTGATGGGAGTTGGAATACAGCAAGATTTGGACTACCTCTGTATTGCATTCCGTTCTTCCCGAATTCCAATTTAGCTAGGAGAATGTCTATAATGCATTTAGGAATTGGAACACGGGCAGTTTATCACAGCTTTCAGTCCCTTCCATTTATTTGGCTCTCCCCCACAACATGCCTTAAAAATGCACATGTGTAAATCAATAAAACTCTCTTTAAGAAAGTAATCTTGATACAAGCAGGCAGGCAAAAGTATCAACATTACTTCTTTTTTTGCAGTATTTTATAAATGTGCCCAGTGCAGATAAGCAGTTCACCAAATGGTATTTTTCCCCCACCCTGGATTCATTTTGGTGCTCTGCATACTGACAAAAGTGTATTAAGTGCTTATCCCTTCCCCCCGACCATGTATTCTGATGGGTGCTAAAGTCTGAGGAGTCAAAAATCATGCAATGTGAACTGAAAGCTACTGCAAACTGTGTCACAACCTATTTGCAAACTGGAAACTAAAAGGAAAAAAACAAGTCAGTGGAGGATTCCACTTTGGAAACAAGATAATATAATTAAGAGTTGGGTCAGAAGAATGCTTTTAAAACATATTTATACTTGGAATTTGGTGGCTCTAACCCAACTGAACTTTGCCAGCATTGGACTGTACCTTGCATCAAATATCTGCTTATGTTCGAGTCACTTGTTCATTGTTGTACAGTATTTAAAAAATAAAATAAAATGCCCAATTAATTATATGGAAACCTGTATTATATAAGACGGTGGCACCTTGGTTGTCGAACTTAATCTGTTCTGGGAGTTCATTCGACTTCTGGAACCATTTGAAAACCAAAGCGTGGCTTCCAATTGGCTGCAGGAGCTTCCTGCACTCAGTCGGAAGCTGCAGAAGCCGCGTCAGACGTTCGGCTTCCGAAAAACGTTCACAAACTGGAACACTCACTTCTGGGTTTGCAGCATTTGGGAACTGATTTGTTCAGGAGCCAAGCTGCTCGAGAACCAAAATGTACTGGAATTGCACCACTTCATTGTAAAAAACCTCAAAGTGGTTTAAGGTAAAGGTAAAGGAACCCCTGACCATTAGGTCCAGTCGTGGCCAACTCTGGGGTTGCGGTGCTCATCTCGCTTTATTGGCCAAGGTTTACAAAAAGATAAAACAATAAAATCAAGAGAGAAAATCGCAACCACACTTTAAAACATGCAAAAGTTAAAATACTAACACAGATTAAATTACCTCATTTTTCTAAACATCTGGGTAAAGGTACCCCTGACCGTTAGGTCCAGTTGCGAACGACTCTGGGGTTGCGGCGCTCATCTCACTCTATAGGCCAAGAAGTGTGCAAGGCAGGAGCTGCTACTGCAATCTGCTGCCCCCTCCACTTGCTCAGTGTGCCCTGTTTGTCTGAAGAGGGCTATCGTAGGGCCTGAAAAAAACACAAGTTAACCAAGTCCTGTGTCTGTTTGATATCTCTGGGAAAGCTCTTAATGAACACAAAGCCAGCAGATCTTCAAACTAGCCTGTGCATTCAAACATAATTGCATTTGTGATATCACAGCCTCATTCTCTGAAACCCTTTTAAAAATTTTAGTGGGACAGGCCCCACGGTGGATTTTTTTTTTTTGCCCTGTCCAGGGCAGTGGCTGTTGATAGGTCTGCAATTTCGGCTGAGTGAAGCAGCTGCTAATAGCTGTCATGAGAGAAACTGAGGCTGCTACTTTACGGAAAGCATGTTCTTTTTAGTTACTAACTTTAGCCTGGAAACCCAGGTCCCCAGGAGAAATAATTGTGACCAGGAGAAGTCCCAAGTGCCAAATAAAGAGGTTCAGCCCTGTGCCCAGTGTGGTGTTTAATGAACGCAAATGACAACGCAATCAAAATCAACATGGGGGAAGGCAGCTGATTAAATTCAACGTTTCGCTACTGTGCATTTTTATACTGCTACATGGATAGAAGTTGCTGGAGGTGGGAGTAGATTAGCAGATTCAGGATGAGCAGCATCCAGGCCATAAGTGACCCCCCTATGGTTCCACTTTTAAAAGGTGCTCTATCAATTAAGAAGCTTTAATCAGAAAATAGAGTTCCCATTGCGGCAGTGCATTTCCGCTTGCTAAGCTTATCAATGCTAAGCATAAAGGTAAAGGTAAATGGGCCAGTCTTGACAGACTCTAGGGTTGTGCACTCATCTCACTCTAGAGGCCGGGAGCCAGCTCTGTCCACAGACACTTCCGGGTCACGTGGCTAGCGTGACGAAGCTGCTCTGGCGAGCCAGCGCAGCACACGGAAACGCCGTTTACCTTCCCACTAGTAAGCGGACCCTATTTATCTACTTGCACCGGGGGGTGCTTTCGAACTGCTAGTTTGGCAGGTGCTGGGACCGAGCAACGGGAGCGCACCCTGCTGCGGGGATTCGAACCACCGACCATGCGATCGGCAAGTCCTAGGCATTGAGGTTTTACCCACAGTGCCACCCGCGTCCCTTAATGCTAAGCATAGCAACGGACAACTCTCATCCTTGCAATTACCAGCTGAGCGATGCAGACTTTTCCCTCCCTCCTACCCACTTCTCCATGTGGCCCTGGGCACTGGCAACCCATGCTACACCACTGGGGCTAGGACTGGAGAAACCATTTTCAAATCCCTGCTCTGTCATGAAGCTCAGCATATGACCTTGAACCAGTCACTAACTTTCAGCCTAACCTACCTCACAGGGCGGCTGTGAGGGTAAAATTGTGGAGGGGAATATGTACTGCTGCTATTACCTGAGCTGCTGAGAGGAAGGGCAGATTATAAATATGTTTTTTAAAAAATACCCTCCCAGAATTCACAAATTAAAACAGATGCTCTAGTACTGTTAGGTTCCTATAAGAAGGGTTCCTAAGTGACCTACACACTAGAATATAGATTGCTGAAGGCCCTTTTCTACTCATACCTAGTATTCATTTACCCTAGGATAGCCTGTCTTGCAGTGATTTAAATGCAAATTAGGTTTTTTGTTCCTTTTGGTTAAACATACTTTAGAGAGGGGGACTGTGACACAAAAATTATCAGCGTTCAAAATGAGCCACACCATTTGAAGTATTTGAAATGGCAGGCTGCTCAATGTGTTGCTCTTTAGTGTTTATGTGCGCTGATTTCCATACTAACTACTTCACAGGCATGGGTACATTCACACAGTGCACTTGTATAAAGCTGGGAGGGTATAAAGTGTAACACTTTCTTCCTATGGCCTTCCTTGTACATTTCCATTCCAATTGCACAGTATAATCTGTTGGGGAACAATATCCTTGAAAAAGGTGTATCCTACCTACTATCTCTGTCAAAGAGTCTTAGGCAGTTTACAATGCAATTTAAAAACACTGGGTTATACTGTTGGTCCATCTTTTGCAATCTTGTCTACCGTGACTGATGGTGGCTCTCCAGAATTTCAGGCAGGAGTCATGTTAATGAAGAGCTGAGCACTCTTCTTCATTTCTTGTTCCTGTTAAAGGCGCCTCAACTCTTCATACCTGCAAATGCATTGCCTCAATTTTTAACCCCAAATCACACACATGTGTCATTAAATCAGTACAGAGAGGTACCCGTATCCTGCATCAGTGCCCCTCAAAAGCTGTCTCCCATGAAGGTACTCTTAAGGCGATGCCTTATAAACAGCACTCTGAGAAATCATTTTAGAGCGAGAGAAGGAAGCACAACTTTCTGTTTATCACCATTTACCTTTCACTGTAATGTATTTAAGGAGGAAAATTGCCACTTACACTTACCTAGCAAATTGGCTTATTCGCAGTAATAGGTTTCTCAACTCTCACTCCTGCCTGCAAAAGGTCACTGCAAAAACTTCTGCACTCCATAGAACTTACCGTACAATGATCTTGACAGCTAGTGGGAAAATCACACAGTCTCAAACTGTAATTTCCTCATTGCCTTGAGACCTCCACGGTCTGTGCTCCTCCCTTGCCTGGTTTATTTGCTATCAGTGCCACCTGTGGACAGGCTGGAATGTATGAAGGCCCTTTGGGGTCCCTTGTTAAAACCATGCCCATGCACCCAGGAAGCCCCCTGGTTTCAGTTGAGAGGATTCGTTTTCCCTTCCTTCTGGGTCAATTTTGCTAGAGCCTTGCCAGGCAGCTGTGCTCCGTTCTGTAAAGGGGACCTTGCTGTATTTTGCCTCTGTTAACCATTGCCTTAGCAACAAATCTGTCTCTCTGTTGCATTTATGGAGGTAGCTATTGGTGGTCCCCAAGGAGTCCTTACCTCAGAGTGCATTCAGCTGGCAGCAAAAACAGAGAGAACACAAACACAAAAAGGTCAACAAAATAAAACAAGTACTTTTTTTTTAAGTCCACAGAGACTTGTGGTCCTATAGCCAGCTTATGCAATGATCAAGATGCTAACTTGGAAGGGGAGGGGCTGCATGAACAGCTTCTTTTAGGTTGATAGCAAGCAAATACAGTAAACATTGTTTCCTTACAGAGTAAGTAATGATTGTGTATGTATCTGTATCTGTATCGTCTACTATATATGTATACAAACACAAATAACAGTATTTTCATAACTTTCTTGCCAAAGTGATGCTTTTATATGTTGTAATATCCGGTTTTTATGACCCTCTAAAGCACTAGGTTGCAGGTAGTAGAATTCCACATTTTATTTACAATATACCAAGTACAGCGGTATTTTCACCCATTTATCTAATGACTGCAGTATAAATTTTGCTACAGTGTAGTAATGAATGTGTATGTTGGGTAAGTTGAGTGTGCAATTGCTGCAGTTCAAGGTTGTTGTATAGGTGAATCATCCATACTGCTTCACCTGCACATCTTTACTTGAGCGATGTTCTATGGACGTATTTAGCACTCCCATTTTCCAAAACTGCTAGATTGGAGAGGTATGTGTTCATGCCTGCACAAACAATAACAGAATTCTCATAATTTTCATGCACAACTAGAGCCTATCACCCCTCATAGCAATTGGCTAAGCTGCTGTGAAGTCATAGAGGTATTTACAAGCATCTGAATTGCCTCTTTAAGATACTTATCTGCAATATTGTATTACCTTCGATTTGGCAAGTTGAAATTCACAGATATCTGCAGCATCACTAATTAAAATTGGACTAAGGCAGGCTATAACAATAGTCCTGACACCAAAAAGCTACCCTAAAGATCATCCAAAAGATACTTGAGCTTTCTTGGATGATGTTATTAAAACTTATAACCAGTTACCTTTTAAGATTAGCTTTGCTAGAGGTTGCAG
Source organism: Podarcis vaucheri (assembly GCF_965113315.1). Taxonomy (NCBI): domain Eukaryota; kingdom Metazoa; phylum Chordata; class Lepidosauria; order Squamata; family Lacertidae; genus Podarcis; species Podarcis vaucheri. Next base: position 31,474,523 of record NC_138753.1, read on the forward strand.
TCCTCATGCTATCTAACATGTGTTTTGGGCACTAGAAGACTAGAGAGTGATGGATTTCCAAATTTCCATTTGTCATTTCCATTTTTTTAAGTCCTTGTGAAACTTCAACAGCATTTTTGTGCTAATTTCTCCTAATATACAAATTTATTTGTGAATTTGACTAATATTCATACTTTTTTTGTGAAGCAATTCCCACCAACATAATGCAGTTTAATGTTATTGTTGCAATTATATGCTTTTGATACACACTTTATCGTAATATATGCATTTTTGTACACATTACTTGGCTGGAGAACAGCATTTGTTCTCCAGAGTTCAGAGATGTGTGAATTTTGAAGGATGGCTGTGTTTCATTTTGTGTATTGCTTTGGAAAGCGTGAAGTGGGTAGGTTTGCCTTTAAATGCTACCTAAATTGAATTTCTCCTCCATCCCTGTAGAAGACAAATGAAAAACCTTTAAATATCCTGCTGTTCATACAGGAGAGCTACACCTCTCCCCCATCAAAATTCACAATAGAGCCAGCATAAATGTTGTCCCATGTTCATTATTCTGATGGTAAAATTTGCAGGTCAAAATGCCATAAGATAATGTTTTGAGGCTTTAAAGTAAGGAGACAAAAGTCAGGGGTGGCAGCTCCTGATATTCAAGATTCCTAGCACAGCAGATGTGGAGTGCAAACTTTTCCAGATCTACAAACGGAATATATTCTCTGATGCTTCACGGTGGTTGAATAATAATCAAGGTATCTGAACCTTTTGTACCTCTGGTATACTATTCCTTGTACAGATATCTTAATGAGCGTTTTTTCTTCTTCTCCTTTCTTTTGTCTTTCAATCATGGATTCATCATTTCCTGCACGGCGTAGAAACTCTGGGTTGAGAGAAAGTGGCAGAGTTGAAAGAGTAGTGATGGTGCCCTCTGAATGGGAATGTTGCAATGTCTACTTGGGTTGTGGTGTGGGAATCAGCTTGTGTGACTGAATAAAAGATGATAGCAGACAATGGCTGAAATAATGGAGATCCTGGTACAATAGACAGTGGAAATAACTTCAATTTTTGAGTTGCTGGGCAAATTGTTAGATAGCTTGGGCTTCCAGGTGCCTCTGTTGAGACTGCCATCTTGGCAGGCTCATGAGAGATGGAACCTGGCACTGACAGGGCTTATAACCAATCTTCTGGAACCTGGTGCCCTCCGGATGTTCCTGGATTACAGCAGCCATGAGGGCTGGGACTGATGGACTCATGGGAGTTGCTGTCTAACAACATCTGAGAGCTACAGGTTCCCCACTTCTGCTCTAGCCCAGACCACCACCTCCTGCCTGGTGCTTGCCTAATGTTGTCAGACTACAACTCCCATCATTCCAGAACTGGGCAACAACATCTGGGTGGTACTAGGTTGGGAAGTCTATTTGAAGAATCCCAAACTGGAAGCCTTTTCAAGTCATTCCTGTCCAGGAGGGCTGAATGTCCTGTCCTGAATGTCCTGCCTTGAAACTGACAGTACAGTGGTACCTCGCAAGACGAATGCCTCGCAAGATGAAAAACGCGCAAGACGAAAGAGTTTTCCGTTTTTTGAGTCGTTCCGCAAGACGAATTTCCCTATGGTCTTGCGAGTTCTTGTGAGTTTGTTTCCTTTTTCTTAAAGCCCCTAAGCCGCTAAGCCGTTAATAGCCGCTAAGCCGCTAAGCCGTTAATAGCCACTTAGCCGCTAAGCCGCTAATAGCCGTGCTTCGCAAGACGAGAAAACCGCAAGACGAAGAGACTCGCAGATTGGATTAATTCCGTCTTGCGAGGCACCACTGTACTTTGCTGCCCAATGAGGTGCTTAAAGCTGCAGTTCTGTGGCGTGTCACATGGGGCAGTGAAACAGAGCTGAGAGTTCTCTGGCTTTCTGGTGTCTGATGCAGACGTATTAGCTTATCAGATCACCTGTTGTATTTACATTTTACTGTGTTTGCATTTTTTTTTAAAAAAAAAGATTAGTTACCTTGAGTGATGTTGATATTCATCATAATACAGTGGTACCTTGGGTTAGGTACTTAATTCATTCTGGAGGTCCATTCTTAACCTGAAACTGTTCTTAACCTTTAGCTAATGGGGCCTCATGCTGCCGCCCCACTGCCAGAGCACGATTTCTGTTCTCATCCTGAAGCAAAGTTCTTAACCCAGGTAATATTTCTGGGTTAGCAGAGTCTGTAACCTGAAGCGTATGTAACCCGAGGTACCACTGTATTTAAATTAGATCAAGGGATATTGAAAAACAAAACACTGAGTCAGCTGTAAATAAAATTTGCTCCCCCAAGTTTTATGGTTTAAATCCAACAGATAACAAGGTCACTTATATTTCAAAATTAATAATTCCAATCCAACGCCAGGCCTTTCAGTAAGCCCGATTGAACATTTCCCCATCAGCTGTTGACAAGGGCAGATATTTAAACATCCCCAGAAACGATAGACATTGCGGATGTTTTTTGCATGTGCCAGAACATATTCTTTCCTACTGTCCATTGTACAACCAGCTACACAAACCTGTGCTATCCCCTTTTCTGGGTAGTCTAACATCACAGCACAATGAAAATATCAGATTCTATCTGTCTGATATTAACCCAGAAGTAACTGCAAGGATGGATGAGTTTTTAATCAATAGTATCTTTTAGAGTGGTGAATGGCAATATTTTGCAGGAAGAAACTCCAATGAAAATCCTCGTTATTGCATATTTTTACATGCCTGTATGTTTGTATATATTTTAAAATTTTATATATTGCTGTTTTATGATGCCTAATAAAGGTCCGGCGGAGTAAGAGTGATGTTGATCAAAAGATAGGACACAAATTAGTGAACAGATAAATAACCTCTAGATATGACTGTGCCTGCATGAACTAGCCACATGATTTCTTCTGAATCAAAGATGATGGTCTGGACAATATATTTGTTCCTAGATCTAACCTCATCCCATATTTAGTGTAGAAAGCTTTCTCTCCCCACGCATCATAGAATATGTTTTTCATAGCATTTCCTTTGCTGTTGGGATAGAGGGAATAGTTTTGATGAGCCATGAGGTCACTTTCAACTATTTTGCTGCGTTATAATGGGATTTTGATAGCTTCCTGACACAAACTTTATGGCACAAACACCCTTCCATGCTTGGAAGCTGGCTGGATTAAGTTGAATTTTACTCTTACATTGGCAACAGGGTAGCATAATAATATTATTTACATAACTTTGTGAGGTGCGTCTGAAAAGTGGTATATAAATAAATAAAAACTAAATAGTATCTTTTGCTGTACCTGAGGACAGCAGGCTAGTGATAGGGTGAACTGTTGCTCTGTCTCAGCTTCTGCCAACCTAGCAGTTCAAAAGCACACCATTGCAAGTAGATAAATTGGTACTGCTGTGGCAGGAAGGTAAACGGCATTTCCGTGTGCTCAGGCTTCCATCATGGTGTTCCGTTGCATCAGAAACGGTTTAGTCATGCTGACCACATGACCTGGAAAGCTGTCTGTGGACAAACACCGGCTCCCTCGGCCTGAATGTGAGATGAGCTCCACAACCCCATAGTTGCCTTTGACTGGACTTAACCGTCCAGGGGTCCTTTACCTTACCTTTACCTTTTTACTTGTGCAGGCTGTGTGACATGTATAGCTTTGATCTCCAACAGAGAAGAATAGTAGGGAGGGGGCTCAAGAGGAACAGTCAGGGGACTGCTATCACTGCCCCACTGCAGAATCTGTCATTTGAGGCCATTGTATTACTTTGCCTAATAAAAGGCTGGATGTTGCTTTTGTGTAGGGAGCTATAACTAGTTGGGCCAATCAGCAAGGCACCTTCTATGTAGTAGCCAGATGAGGCAGGGAAATCCCATAACCTTGAACTAAGCTAGCCTTGAAGTGTTTCTGAGTTCACTTTTATCTGGTGCTTATTCATTTATGCCCACTTAACAAAATCACCTTGTTGTCGAGCAAGGTATACTGTGTTGTTAGCAGACCCTCTTAGCATGACTCTGGGAGCACTATGATGCTTCATAGTAGTTTCTGCCTGATGGAATGTATGTTTGCACAATCCCAATGTTATGAGCAGAACTCCAGTTTAACTAACGTGGACCTAATGCAAATGTCGGTCAACTCTGCATTGCTCTAAACAGCATAATAAATGGCAACAGCTTGGCTGATGTGATTTATTATTGCCAGCGTGCATAGAAAAATAATAAGCCAATAAAATAGTTTTGCAAGGGAGGGATGAAGCTTTTTTATATAAATATATATATTATTCATGCTTCTATTGCTTGTTTACAGGACAGAAATGAAGTTGGCTTTTCAGGCAGAATGGGTGATGACACCGTATCTGCAGCTAGCTACGTGATATGAAATTATTCATTCCCTATGGACAATTAAAACTCACAATTTAATTATTTTTAGTGGATCTTTTATGCTCCTGGTGTCTCCATATATTTAGCAGTGATTCTCAGCCTCTGCTCCGTGTGCTCTAAGAGTCTTAAGGATTTGCACAAAAGTTTCCTTAATACATGGTGAAGTCAGCTAGACTTTATTTTCATGTTTTGTATTCCAGGGTCTTGTGAACACAGCAACATGTGCTGAACTACAGTGCAGTACATCTTTGTGAACAACTTGGCAGCCTGGGTTGAACTGCAGATTGTGATTGTAATTTGTGATCTAGCATGTATCAGAGTATTCATATAAAATTTTCAGCTTCATCTAGGCAGGGGGAAGTCAGTTTGTTTTAACTTTCTTTTAAAAGTCAATGAGGAAAATTGTATTAAGGAACATTATTAAGACACTATCATTATACTGTTATCAACCCCACCCCCCGTCAGTCACAAGGTTCATTAGGTGTCTACTCACCATCTCTCAGCCTAATCTACCACACTAGGCTGTTGTGAGGATAAAATGGGAAGGGGGAACCATGCACTCCATCTTGAACTCTTTGGAGGAAAACTGGGCTAAACTTGGAATTAATGAATGTCCAAACGTTTTTGGCAACATCTACTGATGATTTGGAAAACCCGTACCTGAAAGAAACGGATTCATAGAATCATAGAGTTGGATGACCCCATGTGGGTCATCTAGTCCAACCCCCTGCAATTCAGGAATCTTTTGCCCAACGTGGGGCTCAAACCCACAACCCTGTGATTAAAAGCCTCATGCTCTGCTGACTGAGCTATATTGGTGAAACCATGCATCCTGCATATGGTTTGGGGATTCAGGGATCAGATTGGAAGCTGGTAAAATCATTGACAACTGTGCAGATAACATGTAGGCAATGCCTGTTGTTTTGGGGGTGGGTGGGGGGAGTCTAGCTTCCTTGTGTTTGTGGATTGGGAGTCATGTAGACAGAGGGTATATATATTAGGGAGCCAGAGGAATGTATTTCAACATCTGGAGAGCCACAGGTTCCACATCCCTGCTCTACAAATTTCAATAAAATTCTGGTAGATCTACATCAGCAATCTTAATTATTGTGTTCTGCTTGATATTTGTCTCCCAACAATCTGCTTATTTTAGTGAAAATATTATATATTTTTATTTTGTTTCCACAAACAACAATAGAAACAGAATTATTGGGAAAATGCTTCCTCATATTATATCACTGAAGATGGATCAGGTTGGCCATTATCATAGCAGGGGTCTACTGTGTTCCAGTAAAATAATCTAATGGACCTTCACCAATATTACCTCCAAGAGTGAGAACATAGGCTGACAAGGTCTCTTGGGTAAATTGTGCTCCCTCCCCAGATAGAAAGATTAATAGACTATGTAAAGTTTCACGGTACGCTTGAATAGAATCTACTACGCAGTGGGAAATTGCAGCTAAATGATTATGTTGAAAGGAGGGGCTTTTTCCTCAGGCAGACGTTTGAAAGGTACAAGTCTGTTGCATTCTTCCAAAATGCTACCCATCATTAACAGAAGAGAAAGTTAACACAGGAGTTAGGAACCTTGTGCAGATGTCAGATGGTGCAAGTGGTTTCAATTGTGATTTTACATGGAACTGCACTGCACATGTGCAGGTATCAGAAAACACAAATAAATCTGGAGTGATCAAATCTTCATATCCATATGTGTTGTATATATGTACAGCTTTGTGAAGCATGGTAACTGCATATGCAGTTGTCTATTCAACATATGTTGGTGATTGTTAGCATTTTGTAGCAATTGCTACATACCTGTTTTCTACTGCTGAAAAACAGACTGAGGACCTGCTTACATCGGCATGTATAATGAGGTGAACAAATAAGTATACCAGAGAGTGGGAATCCACTAACATGAGTACAAGGAAACAATTCTACACTGTGCTGATTGGGTGTGTATGTTAATGTTGCATCTGATTAGGGTAGGTTCATGAATGATTTAAAGGGATAGGATTGTCCTTAAAGAGGAAACAACACTGGGTTGCATTCAATGCCCTTTTATTTGCGGAAGAGCTTTTAATCTAATGGAGGAGTCTGCTAATGGAGGGTTGTTGATAATTTTTTACTGATTTCCCCTTCCTCCTTTAGCCTTATCCTCCAACCAGTGTACAGCTCAAAGACACCCAGTTGGCTGCTCCAGGTTCTCCTTATGGACAGCGTGGAAAGTGGGAATGGCCTCAACTGGATCCAAAACTCTCCCCCCTTTGGGGGAGAGCAGCACTGAATGCATTGTTGGCTTTGGGGGAAAGTCGGTTGAGTTTTGTTCACTTGGGAACATATCCGAATGATTTGAAGTAAGATATATACATAAGCAGTTAACCATAACCTCCTCACTTGCGTAGCATCCTAGTCTGGTATGAATTTCATTTTCATCCCCCCCCCCATTTCATTTTTAATTTGTATAGCGCCGTTTGACTTTGCTATACTGTTACGGCTAAAATCTGGGTGCGGGGTTACTCTGCCACCCAGCTCATCGGACTAAGTCCGTGGGTCCCTGCGGAAGAAAATGAGCTCAGCCGGACACAGGAGCAAACTGCAGAAGGTCCAAGTTTATTGCGCAACAGGTTCAAGGCGAGATTGAACAGCGAGAAAGGGGGTGACATGAACTTTTGAAATTTCCCTCCATGTCCCAGAATACAGTGCAAAATACCTCCCAGTTACATCACGAATACATTAAGGAAAGGTTGGGTTACACAGATTACATCATGAATACATTAAGGAGAGGTTGGGTTACACTGGATTAACATATGGAGGAGGGAGGGGGAATATGCAGAGCTGGAGATATGCGCAGATAAGCACATCCTGAGAAGACAATGGTCCATGTACGCATAGTCTGTCACCTGGCATTGCCCGAGGAAAGGTTTGGCAGAGTGATTTTGACAGGATTACTTGAGAGATTATGGAGGACAGGGGAAGGGTGATGGAGTCCTAGAGAAATTGAGCAAATATATTGTAGTGAAGAAGACATGCCCCCCCCTTCCGTAACATATACACAAGCCGCAGAAATGACAACACAGACAACAAAGGTCATTCTTTCTGTAACAATCCCATCCAATGAGTCACATTGAAAATAAACAACTTAAATCAATTAAAGTAATATTCAGTAATCCATCTGAAATATAATGTTCCATGGAAAATCAACTCTCAGAATAAGCAAATCAGAACTAATCTATAAATATGGATGTGTGCACAGCACACAGTAGAGAAATGGAAAGTGTAAAGAGTCATGCAACATGAGCAGAATGTGGCTCCGCTCTTGGATATTTTGACCCATGTAGAGCAGCACCAGATCCAGTGGTGAACTATATCATGGGTTGCAAAAGCCATGGATCAGAGAAAGCAGCTGCATGCAGGATGTAGTATGTTTTTCCCCCTCACAAGGATAGGGACATCTTGTTTTGCTGGGCTTTGGAATTATACCTCATCAACTTGCAAAGAAGGCTCTTGATTGCATTATGCGGAGAAGCCTGTTAGAGGTAGCTGGGACCTGTTTTCTTTATTACAGTTGTTGACAGCCGAGAAAGGCTGATTGTGCTCCAGGGTGTCTCACTATTAAGAAACACTTCATATTTGCACTTGCTTTTCCTTTACATAGAGGCCACATAGAGGCAGTAGAACATCCTTTCCCAACCTGCTGCCTTCCAGATGTTGTTGGACTCCAGTTCCCATCAGCTTCAGTCAGCATAGGCAACGTTCAAGGGGGAATGGAAAGCTCTAGGTTGGGAAAGACTGCAATAGAACATTGATGGCAAGTTGGCATGGGTGCCGCAATTGGTACATGTGGCAGGAAACTGTGGTATGTCTAAACCAGAGCATGAAAGCCTGTGAACTGGCTTATATTAGTGTTTCCCTTCCCTTCACTGTTCTGTTGCCTGTTCCTGAGCTCAGCAGGCTAGGTGTGTTGCAAGAGCATTTGCAATGCTAAACACCTTTGCTCGGTTTCTGTTAGGGGGCAGCACAAACTTCCTCAAGTGGGCTGCTTAACCCAATTCTGCATGTGCGCACACAACACACACACACACACACACAATATGCAGCCCATCCTGCTGCCGAGGAGGTGAAGCTGTATTAACAAACTGACCACATTTTGAGGGGGAGGGAGTTGGATGGAAACAACCAACACGTTTCAACAGGCCAAACCCTATGCCAAAGAATAAACGGACATAAATCTGACATCAGGAATCACAAAACAGAGAAACCAGTAGGAGAACACTTCAATCTCCCAGGACATTCTATACAAGATCTCAAAGTAGCTGTTTTACTACAAAGGAATTTCAGAAATAGACTGGAAAAAGAAGCTGCTGAATTGCAACTCATTACCAAACTTAAAACAATGGAGAGACCTGGTCTGAACAAAGACATTGGATTCTTATCTCATTATACATGACTAAGCCACTTTTCACCTTCTCACCCCTTGCCTTTTCCTGTAAGACCTATTGCAGTCGTTAAGAGTCGTCAACAGGCTCATCTCAGCTATCTGCCAATCTCCCATTCCCACCACCCTTCTGAGTAACACCCCTCCCCACCTTCTCACTATATAGAAGGATCTGGCAACTTCTGTTTCAGTGTATCTGAAGAAGTGTGCATGCACACGAAAGCTCATACCAAGAACTAACTTAGTTGGTCTTTAAGGTGCTACTGGAAGGATTTTTTTTATTTTCACGTTTCAAAAGCAACTTAACTCTGCTTAATAGAGCATTTAGTCACACAATGGCATCTAAGCCCCCCTCCCCTGCCCTCCTAGACTTATCTTCCAGTAGTCAGAACAGAGAGAGTTATTTACAAGGGACAGACACCAGAAAAGATGAGCTATTCCTCGTACTTTGGGACAGTTGCAGCATATGGCATTCGCGCCAGCAATAAACCCTCTGCAAAGCTGACATTCCTTTTATAAAGGCAACTTGCTGCTGACATCTGCCAACTGCTAGTACATTTTTCGGTGAATGGTTTTGGATTTCAGACCTCTCCTTTAAAAAAAAGTAGCCAACTTTGCTTCCCTACTAGAGAGCCATTCTTGAAGTAAAAGGCTAAATTGGATTTTAACTGGATTCTTCCCGGGCTCATTCTATAGCTGATGAACTCCTGTTGAAACAACTCACAGATGGCCACTGAAGAGGATGGGACTTGAAGGCTGCAGTCCCACAACCCAGTTACTCCTGAGCAGCCTGATTGATTTTACTGGGACTACTATGGAGCAAATAGCTTGCAGATTGCAATCAGGTTCTTTCATCCGCAGTGCCAGATTTATTTTTATTGAAATTCATTATCCAGATACCCAATGAAACTGGAACCGTGGAGAGAGAAAGAAAGAAAGAAAGAAAGAAAGAAAGAAAGAAAGAAAGAAAGAAAGAAAGAAAAGGAAATGGACTTGGTTTTTCAGTCTCTTGTTTTCTATTACTAATTTCTGTCTACATCAGCACCAGAGTTGTTTGGCGAATCTAAGGGGAAAGGCCCATTAACACTCCCAGCTCCTTCCTAAGGGAGAATGATTTCATCCACATACAAAATGATTTTGCTGCTGTTCAGACTTATTTTTCTTCTTATGTGGAAACACAGAACAAATATGAGTTTTCAGTTGAGATAGTCCTGTGGACGTGTGGGCTGTGCTTAACTAAACACAAAACAGTTACCTTTTGGAAAGGAAGAACATAGCGACTGCAAAAGTAAAAGCCACACTTGATTTCATAGAATCATAGAATCATAGAGTTGGAAGAGACCACAAGGGCCATCTAGTCCAACCCCCTGCCAAGCAGGAAACAGATTTGGAACAGTTTCAGTTGTTGTAGTCTGAGGTTGTGGACAAGCTGATTGAAGTGTCCTCGCAATCCTTACCCATCATGACTTACAAAAGGTAGCCAGAAAGGTGTGGTTGGGTTGTGTCCAGGAAACAACTCATCATGCCTCTGGCCCTTCAGGAAACCTTGGCACATCCTGTTCTCAAGAGAACTGCCCTGGACTCAAAAGTGTTGCACAGCTAGCACATGACAAGGGTTCCCCATGACTTTTAACACCTATATTAAGTTGCTGGGGCATGTCATTAGAGGGTTTGGAGAGTGGTGATTACTTGGAGATGGTAATGGGCTGCATACGGACCAATACAATGAAGCTGAATCCATATGAGATATAGGTGTTGTATGTCTCAGGTTCTTGAATTTGGAAAGCAGCCTATGTTTAGTGTATCTGTTGCTATTGGTATTATGTGAGACATTATTTTAAATAATATGTATGCAAAGTGCCTTGAGAAACTTGAAGTTTGGGGTAGAAATGCTGAAAACAAATAAAAGCTGACTGAGGAACCAAAGGGATTGGTTCAGGCAGGATGTACTGTCCTAACCTTGAAAACAAGCCCAATGGAACAGAACAGCACTCTGGAAAGCTCCAAGTGAGCAACTTCCTTTGACAAAGTCTTAAGAGTGGAGTGGAGCCTTTTATGTTTCCAGGGCTAGAGCAACCCTCCAGGGCTCCAACTGTTCCTTGAGAAGCAGAAAACCGTAAAGGAGCAAGCCTCTGGCTTAGACACCCACCTAACACTCCTCCTTGTCAATAGCTCCTTCCAGGCCCTTTGTCTTTGCAGATAAGGCAACATGAGGATGAAGAGAATGAGATGGAGAGGGTTGAGGGGTGCAGGCTCTGATGACATGGGCTTCAGAGGTCCTGGCCACAAGGGATGTTGGAGAATTCCAGTGAAAACAGAAGTGGAAGTGAAAATTTCCAATGTCCACTTATTTGTCCCATGTCCTGAAAAGAAATGAGTCTGATAAATGCCATTGATGCTCACTGTTGTTGTTGCAAATGATATGCCTGCAAATGATATGTACTTTATTACAACCCCACCATTTGCATTATGTTTCCTTTGACTTGAAATGAATGGGGTAGAATAATATAATCGCAGTATTATAATTACGTAAGTTATGTCACTTAACCACAATGAAGATGAGATGAGTAACATAATTTTTAGCAGAATATGAACTGCAGCAGAACAAGAAATAGTGCAGCATGCAACAAATAGAGGGCAGCACAGAAAATTATGCCTCCTTCCATCTCTGCTGACCACTCAGGTGTCCCTGTCTCAAGAGTCTCCATGCTGATGTGTTTGGGCTCAGCCTCGGTTATGGTGCTAGGACCTTGGGTTGGCTTCCAGCACCTCTGACACTGACCTGTGAAATCTACCTGGTCCCCTCCTTCTCTGAGTCAGATCCCAGGCTGCTGCTGTGGGTGAGGGTCTTATCACAAGATCTGGAAAGCTAAAACCGAATGAGAAGCAATGTTGTAGCAGTACTAGTTTAGGAAAGGCTGGGCCAAAGCGACCTAGGCGAAGAAAGCAGCATAAATCACAAATCAAGTTAAGGTGCAGCAAGGGAATTCTAACTGGACCTGCCAGCCAGTTGGTTAGTTCCTTTTCCCTTTTATAGGGATTGTTGATGGCCATAGAAATAGTTTGCTTTCCAAGGAAGGGAAGGAGGGAGGTAATATTCCTTACATGGGCGTTTTGAGATGGCTTGCCATGATTTCTTCAGCAACATCTTTTTCTTATCAAATCCACATATTGCTTTGCAATATGTTAGCAAGGATGGCTGTTGTTCCTCTTTAATTATTTTTTGGCATGCAACGGTAATGAGAGAATAATAAAATGTGCCACCTAAAATGTTTCCAGTTATTGGAGGGAGGGGGACAGAAACCTTCTCCCAAAGCATAGACCTTCCTGTTATGCTTTCATGTTCATCCCCTGCAGATGGTGGAAAATGAGCCATTTCAGCAAGGGACAATAAACCAGTTCTATTGTTTATTGATTGGTTTCATTAATCAGCCATTCGTTCCCTCAGCTGCACATTTCCATAAACATAGACTGCCACTGTTGTTAGGATGGATCCATTCCTCCATCTGCCTTTGTTACTGCATGGAACTTTAAAAACATATACACCGAGAGCCAAAATCTTGTCTCAAATGAGAGAGGACAATTTTGCAAACACACGCACACACACATATTAAAAAGAAGAAGAAGAAGAACTCACCCTGCACAGAAACCTGATTTCTTTTAAGAAAGCAAACGCCAGAACAATAGCTGCTCTTACTTACTTTATCTCGCGTTGGCAAGTTTTTGACCTAATTTTGTTCTTTGTTTCCAACACCTGGATGCTTTGTAGCTCATTTATTATAAGTGGATTGTTTCAAGGAGGGAGGCTCTCTTCCAGATTGCTGCTTGAATGGAGTGAGCCAAAGGAGGGCTTTTAAATGAGTAAAGAACAGCACAAGTGAGTTCAGTGTCAGGGGGGTGGGAATACCCAACCACCACCTGCAACTTCCAGTTATGCTTTGGGGAATCCATGCTTGTGGGAAAAGGTGAGCTCAAGGGATTGCCAAGGATCAAGAGAGGGAAACAAAGGGACAGGCTGAGGCCAGAATTCAGTGATGGCAGATGGATCGGTGCAGAGGGAAAGCAACAAGTGGGACTTGGGAACTAAGGGAGGCTTAATAAGAGCTTGAAGTTCCAGGCCTATGTGCAACAGCAGTAAGGGTGGGCAGGACCTGTACATTGCACTCTTAATTGGCTTGTGGCATAGCAAGGAATTCCAATGAAGTTCAGGGAAGTTGATGGAGGGTTGCTCAAGCACTACATGTGCAAGTTGCTCTCAGAGAACTTGCTGCCTAATGAAGTATGTTGACAATGGTGTCTTACATAAGCAAGGGCTTCATGGGCCCCAACACTAGACAGACCTCTTGGGTCCAGACTATAGACTGGTTGATTGATTTACTTGGTTTCTATCACACCTTTTCTCCAGAGAGCTCAAGGCAGTGTCCCCTTCTCTATTTAATCCTCACAACAACTCCTTGAGGTATGTTAGGCTGAGAGACAGTGACTGGCCCCAAGTCACCTAGTGGGCTTTATGGCTGAGTGGGCTTTCGAACCTTGGTCTCTCAGGTCCTAGTCCAGCATTATGAATACTACACCACATTGGCTGTATATTATCTGTATTATCTGGCAATATATTACACAAACTTAAGCACTTGCTCTTTGCTACTCACACTTAGGTGAATTAGGTGAATTGGATATGGGCAGTGGGGATGGATGAATCTGTCCATTTCCAGTCTGTGGATTTCATGTTTTTACCCATTAATCCATTCCATGCACACATTTATAGATATAAAACAGTAATTCCAATTCCACTTCTGAGGCATTCTAGGACAACATGGCACCCAACTTAAATTAAAATTAGGAACAAACTTTGCTCTGAGGATTGCCAGTGTTTTTGCGCCAGTGGGGTACATTTGAAATGTTGAGGAAGTGCTATGGGCAGTAATCACAAAACGGCTGCAATGCAGATGTGTCACAATGGCTGCTGCCACATCTAAAATAGGATGATGTGGGTATTCCCCCCCCCTCCTCAGCTCCTCTCTCAGTGAGAGATAAGGCAACCACATAAGGCACTGCTGCAGTTGCAGAGAGAACCTGTGTGGCAGTCAGAAGAGATGAGAGGGTGGGCATGCAATCCATTTGTCCAATGAAAGATGGACATGTTTAAGTGGACATATTCAATGTAGGAGAGGCTGGGCTAGTGCAAACAGAAATTGAGTAGAAACAGCAAAGTGTGGTTTTTTAAATAGGATATTTACTCAGAACTTTTGCAGGTTGCCATAGGAAGCTGGTGACCTCTATCTAACTCCATTGAACTTCTGGAACTAAGAAGCAGCCTATTGCAACTGAGAGATCACCAAGCCACTTTTCATTGCTACAATAGCTGAGCCTGATTTTGTTATATGCAAAACTACAATCAATCCTGACAATAAAAACTCAAGAATGGATAATTTTATGCAGGACATAAGATTCCAAGAGAGCTAAAGAACCAAGCAAGCAACCTCCAAGATTCCCAACTGCTATGACATCTAAGCAAGAAGTACAAAAACAACAACAACCCTGGAGAAAAATATTTTTAATTTAAAGCAGCTCTGTGGGAGACACAGGGGGGAAAAGCGACAAGAGATGTAGCTTTCAAGTTAGTTTTGGAAATTAATTACTACTGAGGGTAATTACTAGAAATGCAATATATTTACTTGCATCCCCTCAAAATGTATGGGACTGGTGGGGTGGGGGTTCAGCTTCATTTTAGGGCCATCCAGAACCTTATAACAGCAAAGTTAGCCAACATGGTGCCCTTCAGAGGTTTCTGGGTTTGTACTCCCCTCATGTTCTTGTTGGTTTTTCAAGATTTTGGGCAGTTTATAAGGCTATTTTCTCATACCCTCCAACATTCTGTGTGAAAATAGGGACATGCGGAATGTTGGAGGGTATGTTTTCTTGCTGTGCAATAAAGACATCCTTAATTAGGGGCTAATTGTGCTGTAATGGAGACCGCTAACTGGTTAGTGGTCCTGTGCTTTTCAGCTCTTTGGTCACTTTCAAATCTGGGCTGTGTCACCAAGAATTGCTAAACTCTTTGGTGGCTGACAAACAGGTTGATCTTCTGAGCCAGTTGGGTGAGTCTCCCTATCATGATTGACATTAATTGGGCTGCATCTTGTCACTCCTGGGAACGGAGATGAAGGCTTTATCAAGACGGTTCTGTATATCTTCACTTCTTTTTCACCTCCTCTGTTTCACCTACACACACCTGAGGTGTGTAGGAGGCTGGAAATTATGTTGCTAGTGTTAAACTGCCTTGGAATAGATAAAGTTCCTGAAACTCATCTTACCTGAATTTCATCCCAGCACTGACTTTTGTTAGGACAGGAAGGCCTTCCTGGGATGAGTCCTCATCATCAGTGTGTTGTCCCACGCCAAAGGGACAGAGCTGAGCGATACAGCACAAGTTTTGTATGCAAAAGGTCCCAGAAGAACACCAGGTTCAGGTGCCAAGTGCATCCTTCCAATCCTCTCTATCTGGTCCTCAGGACTCACTCCTTACTACACACACTCTCTCCTGAGGCCCTGCCCAGTCCTACCCCTCACCAACCTTCTTTGCTTTTGCTTGTCCGGATGAAGGAGAGAAAGAGGGATTTGTGGAAGTGTGTAGAAACTAGACAGGTGTACAATGGTAAAAGGAGTTTCTCTTGTACTCCCCATTTTTGCCTCTGGATCTACTTACAACTGGTGTGTGGCCCCTGGAGAGTTGTCCAGAAGGGAATGTGGTCCTCAGACTCAAAAAGTTCTCCAACCCCGGTGTAGGCAGTACTAAGCTAAATGGACAAAAGGGTTAAATTCACCTTCTTACGTTGCACATGTGAATCAATGTCCAATATATCCCCATGCCATAAAGTCTGTTTTCTCCCTTCCAAAGATATGCAATATAATATTGGAGACTGAAGCATGTTGTGGGGCAGGGGGAACCTCAGGCCTTAGCCACAGGAATGGGGAGATTACTCACCTATATTCCCTTTCCTCTGTCATTCCCAGTTCTCTTTCTCTGACCTCAGAGAGACACAGAATTCCTTCCTCTGTCATTTACATGGACACATGCCTTTTCTCCTTTGAATTGCTTGTCAAAGGCCGTTGCTCACAAGGCAGTGAAATGGGATCATAGGGAGCTGCCTTGTGTTAGGTCAGGCTATTTGTCAGTCTAGCCCAGGCTTCCTCAACCTCAGCCCTCCAGAGGTTTTGAGACTACAATTCCCATCATCCCTGACCACTGGTCCTGCTAGCTCGGGATCATGGGAGTTGTAGGCCAACAACATCTGGAGGGCCAAGGTTGAGGAAGCCTGGTCTAGCCCGGTAATATCTACTCTGACTGGCAGCAGCTCTCCAGCCTTTTGGGCAGGCCTCTTTGCTATCACCTGTTACCTGGCACTTCTTTTAAATAGAGATGCCAGGGGTTTTTTTGCATGCAAAGCATGTACTGTACCACTGAGCTATGCCCCCTTCCAAAAGAAATATAATTTTGCCTCATGTCCACCACCTTTCATGGACCCTGTTTCCATATTTGGAAGCAAGGTAGGAGTTAGGGATATAAGCAAATGCCTTTTCTGTTCCACCCTCTATTTGACACATTAAATTTCAACCAAAATTCAGTTATTTGTCTTGTTGTCCACTATGGGGAACTTATGTAATTTTTGCTGACATCTGTCTGTCTTGGGAGACAATGGAGGTGTGCACCTTTGGGGGTGAGGTCAAGCCGTTGGAAGATAGCAGCACCTGCTGTGGTTGTAGAGACCGATGCAGGAGAGACATGTTTTGCTGCAGCTGGGGCAGATGAAGGCATCCAGTAATGCTGCTGCAGATGCACCTTGGTGTTTCTTCTCTCTGCACTCCTGCCAGTGGTCATTTCTCCTCTGGTCACTGCTATTGATACATGACTTGACTGCCTGTCTCCAGGCACTGCGGTCGTCTGCAAAGGCTTCTCACATGGCAGGGCTGATGTCGTCAGCCTTCATGTCACATTTGCAGACATCTATGTAATTAATTTCATAAATTGGTTTGTCATTATGTTATATACCATCCCATTCATTTTAATGCAAAGGAAATGCAATACAAATTGGGGAGGGGCATAATCAATTGTGTATCAGTTGCGGACTGAAAGCAACAACAGGAAGTATGGATTGTATTCACAGGTTGAATTCTATTCCAGACCTATACATAAGCCAACACCAATAATTTCTGCTTCTTTTTACATTTTTTTAAAGGAATTCTCTGATATCCCTAGTGAGGATGCTACCTGAATCTTCACCATGCATTTTGGATGACTGTTCGCACACCTTATTGAAAAAAACTCACTTTATTTTTAATCAGGGCAGTGTAGCCATTACCTTTAGCAATGCTAATTGATTTATAGTTTAATTAACAGATTTTATTTGAAATTGAAGCTGAGCCACAACTTTTTTGGGGGGGTAGCCAACTTTGATATACCACATACCTATGTAATAATAATAAATAATAATAAATTTTTATTTATACCCTGCCCTTCCCGGTTTAAAAATCAGGCTCAGGGTGGCTAACAGCAAATATAAAACATTGATTAAAATACAACTTTAAATCAGCATAAAACATAACATAAAATGCAGCATCAATATCAAAAACTTTCAAAAATCCAGGGGTCATTTTTTTTTGGGGGGGGGGACCCCAGTCAGTAGACATCAAATGATCACCAGGGCTAACTGGCCAAGTTGGTCCTACTAGGGCCAGAAAGGAGACCAGGGAAGAATTTAAATGTGGGGTCCCAGAAAGGGTTTCTTCATAGAAGAGGAAAGGGGAATAGAGCATCAGACTAATTCACATTGAAGGCCAGGCGGAATAGCTCTGTTTTACAGGCCCTGAAGAAGGAGATCAAGTCCTGCAGGGCCCTAATCTTGTGGGACAGAGCATCCCACCAGGTTGGAGCTGTCACTGAAAAAGCCCTGGCCCTGGCCCTGGTGGAGGATAGTTTGGCTTCATTAGGGCATGGGACCTTTAAGCTATTATTATTCATGGACCTTAGGGTCCTCTGTGGGACATACCAGGAGAGGTATTCCCGTAAGTACGAGGGTCCTAGGCTGCATAGGGCTTTAAAGGTCAAAACCAGCACCTTAAACCTGGCCCTATACTCCACTGGGTATTAGCACTGGGATGTCATCCTGCTTCTAACATGGTCCTCTATAGGCTGAGATCACCCATGTGACTAATGTAGAAAGGAAGCAGCAGCAGCAGCCATGGGAAACAATGGCACCAAACTAGGTTGAGAAAAGGGGAATATCCACACAATCTGCGGTCAGGGCAGGGCTGGACCCAGACTTTGGCGGGGTTCGGGGGTGCCTTCCATCTGACAAGTCCCCCCCAACTGCATGCTTTCTCTGATGTTGCACCTCTCACCACTTTTCTTTGGACCTCCAAGCATGCTTCAGCAATGAATGGGTGGCAGAATTGGACCTACGTTCAGCTCCCATCTATCATAGCCACTTGTCATCTTAAGCGATCTAGATTATAGATCTGCGGGCTGGCTGTGGGCCAGGGCACTGCAACTTAAGGTGGTAACCACAGATTAGAGCTTAATTCAGAAGAGGTGCTGTTTCCTGCCGCTAAAAAGCACCTAGAGCCCTAGTAAATGGCAGCATGGCCAGATCAGGCTAGTGATGGGTCCTTGGGAACCCATGGTGCCTTTAGCCAGTGCCCAATCTGGTTGACTGCTGGCACTCGGCCCTGTTTAGTCCACCAAAGTTAGTTTAACTCTAGTCTTGTGCTGTCCTTCACTCTTCTGCAACCTTGCTTTGAATAGAGCAACAGAATCCTAGAGTTGAAATAGGCATTGAAGGTTGATTAGAAAACCCATGGCTACAGCATCCCTGGTAGGTGGTCATCCAGCCTCTTCTTAATTCCCTTTTAATGAAAGAGAGTTGATCACTTGTTCCAGTGTCAAAACACCTTGTGGCTGCGGTGTATGTATCCTGTTAAAGATCTGGTGTTCCTACTTTTCATGGAGGCACATTTTACAAGTGGGAAAAGTAATTCCTGTGGATAAATTGGTAAAACACTGAAAATGGAAAGCAGCTCTATAAATGCAGAAAGTTTACTTGTTTACTTACACTTTACAGTTTACTTAAATCGGGTGTGCGCGCGCCTGATTTAGTTTTTAACAACCCATTTAGTGCCCTTGAGTTTGATATTCCGCTCCCCTCTTCTCTTCCCCACCATTACTTCCTTCCCCCTTCGTGACATGCCTTTCAGATTGTAAGCCTGAGGGCAGGCTCTGTCTTGCTTGTTGTTGATCAAGAGCGAGCTTTTAAAATCTTTAAATAAATCAAGAAAATGCCTCATCCAAATGAGAATATTCTGACACAACATAATAAATACTTGCATTGAAAAATCTGTTTTGTATGTGTTTGTTTTTTAAATCAACACCTTTTTAGATGGTGACAAGTTGGTCACAGGTGGCAAATCGTGGGCTGTGCCAAGAGCTTAATTTGGGCCTGCGTTAGAGCGAATTTAGGATGTCAGGTTGTACAGACCTGGTTAGAAAGAACTAGCTAAGCAGTTACCTGCAAGGAACATGATGCACAGTGTTCCCTCTTTTTATAATTATTGCTGTGTCCTTTTTAAAAAAGGGCTTTTTTAATTGAAGCTTTAGAAATCTACACCTGTGTTCCAATTCCCTTGTAGTGATGAGTCATGCATCAGGTCTTGCTGAACTTGGATCATACAATATGAATTGGCTTTAATGTGAGGGAACATCTGCTAATGTAAGCAGTCTCTCCTTGCATGAGTAGCATAACATGGGAGAAGCTGATTCATGGAAGGTGTGCCTTCTATGAGAAGGGCACCCTGGGGAATGCAGATGTCTCTGCTCTCAAAAGCAGCTACTTCATTTTCAGCAAAGTTAATTTCACTGATGCTGCTCTGCTTACATGATTATTTATTATGTTTTGATCCCACCCTTCTTCCAGGAAGCTCAAGGTGCCTCTGTTGGCCCATATTTGTTATCTTCAGCCATCTGTGGGGTGCAAGGTCACCTCATGGCGGTGAGTCTCATAACCGCTAACCTGAATAGCTTTAAAAGCAGAGTAGACAAATTTATGGATAAGGCTAAGTTCTGCCACCACTCTTGCAAATAGCATGCCTCTGTATTACAGAGAGTTGTGACTGGGGAGATCTCCCCACTCTCTAACCAACCACTTTAACCACTATGCTAGTGTTTTTCGAATTTGTGTACATGTATAGTACAAAGCAGTGTTCTTCAGTCTTGGTTCCCCATGCATTGTTGAGCTACATCACCTCCTGCCAGGTAGCCAGTAGTCAGGGAAGATGGGAGTTGAAATGCAACATCTGAAGACCTAAGTTTGAAGAAGACTGCACTACTCCAGAGTGGATCTCATGAGTAAGCCACTCATACATGTAATATCCTGGAATGTGCACATTTATTTTCATCCGATGAGAAGTCTAACTGAAACTTGCTGCTTAAAATCTTTTCTTATCAGAGGCAGAGTTACGCTGGTGCAATATGAAGCTGCCACATCAGTGGATTATGGGTGCTGGCAAAGTATTCATCCACATATGGAAAGCCAGATTACATCTCAGCATGCACTGCATGGCATCCCTGAGAAACAAGTTTGGCACAGCCATCCATATCTTCATGGCCCTGCATGACTATAGATGCCGCCATTGATTAAGTGGGCTAAAAGAACATGAGACAAAGGTAGCTTTGCAGCTCAGCACCTAAAACTAAAGTCAATGTGAATTTGGAAGGACCCGGCTAGGCAAAAATAGCTGTAGGAATTTCAAGGTGAGTCTGTATTAATTTTGGTAAGATTAGTTACATTTGGGTGGTTGTTGTGTGTCTCTAGGCAAACTCTTGAGATAATAAATGTGCAGAGTATATCTTGCAATAGCAAAAGGTGTCAGCTCCTTCTTGTTCTTCCTTGAGTAAACATGGAAACGTGTATGTTTTGCATCAATGCATTCACTTGAAATGTTGTTGTGAGAATAATCCAGTGGCAAATGCTTAACCCCTGATGTGAGGGGGTTAAGATTCATAACAAAATTTCAGTATGCATCTCCCTGATGTCCCTTTCAAACTGAAGAAGAGAACTGCTGCTGCTGCCTTCGCTGCCTACCACCTACCCATCCTACTCTCTAGGCACATACATGTGAACTCCAGACAAGTCCTAAAATTATATATATCCATTAACAAGAGTCAGGGTGTTGGTGGCAAGTCTAAATCTGTGTTCCCTACAGAGGATGTCTAAGTATGTGTGTTGGAGACTGCTAACTAATTTATTGCCTGTGTGGACTGCCTGCTTCTAAACAGGAATTTTTTTTGATATTAAAATTTCTTTCCCTGGAGAGGCCTGGTGAGAAAAAGGAAAGGCTGGGTGGGAAAGGAATTCACCCACCCAGCACCCACCTTCTCCTGCAAAGATGCAGCCACCTGGTAGATCCCTTGACATTTCTCCTTCTTCCTACCCGCACCTGCTTCTCCTTCTTATGTCCAGGTTGCCCCTAGACAGTCACAGATCACTTTGGGATGCCCAATATAACCCTCAATGATCTGTCTCAACCTGACTAGACTGACGCCTATAGTCCCTAAAACCAATTTGATTTGGAACTTGGCCAAATCCAGTGCTCAGACCTAATATGCAAGCACACTGCAGTTGTGCACTGCAGGATTGCAGTGGAGATTGGCACAGTGTTGCCATCCCTGCCCTGTGCTCCTTCATGGGATACCCAAGTTCATCAAAATGAAAGGGAGGTGATCTCAGAGTCACCCAGGAGCAAATGAAGAATCATTTGCACCAAGCAGGGCTTCTGGTTTAAATGCAACCACTACAGGCACTTCAGCTTGGAAAGTGTTCCCTAAGAGGTAGAAAGTTTGAATGGGAGGAGACAGACATTGATTTAGAGCAATGAGCCCAGCACAAACAAGGGTGGGTGGGAAACCGCCTCGCTTCTGTAACACTGTTAGAGAGCACAGGCTATTTGCTGCACCACGAAATCTCATAATCTGATTTTAATGGGCATATCACAAAACCCCGAGTGTTTGAACAATGTCGTACATGTGGGCCTTGGAGCCTTTATTCAGTTATTCCCCCCCCCTCTCTCACTCTTCTCCCCTGCCCCACCCGCCATGAAAGGGAAATGAAGATGAACACACATGGCTGCATCTTTGTGGAAGAGGGAGGGGGCAAATAACCCCCCTGAGTCCCAGATCTCTTCCTCCTCCTCAAACCTCCTGCTTCCATTTACGTAGGAGTGAGCACGCTAATTCTGCAAAGCTGTCATTACCGGAGCAGCTTTGACAGGTCCATATTAAAGCACTGGAGCTGTCAGGAACATCTGATGGGCTGCCTGCTGTGGAGTGCCACTGTTTGGAGTGATCCAGTGAGGATGTAAGATGGAGGAAGAGAGCAAGAGAGAGAATGGAAGTCTCTTAACTGTGGGTATTGAAAACTCTCTAGCATGTGGCACAGGCAGCAGGAATTTGTTGCATGCCTGGGCAGGGGCTGGAAATCCCATGTGTCTCAGTGTGAAACATTATTTATTATGGCCACATATAGCCCACCCTTCAACACATACCCCCAAGACAGCTAACAAAACAAATTTAAAATAATAATAAAAAGCCATGGACTGCTATATATCCTAAAAATGTAACATAAGATTAAAATCAAACCATGAAAATAACACCTGTTTAAGGTGAGCAGTAAAACTTATTGAGAGAAAATAAATACATTTGTCTGGAGTAGGTGGTGCTGGAGTAGGTGGAGTGGGTGGCGCTGTGGTCTAAACCACTGTGCCTAGGGCTTGCCAATCAGAAGGTCAGCGGTACGAATCCCCGCAACGGGGTGAGCTCCCATTGCTCAGTCCTAGCTCCTGTCAACCTAGCGGTTCAAAAGCACGTCAGAGTACAAGTAGATAAATAGGTACCACTCCGGTGGGAAGGTAAACAGAGTTTATGTGTGCTGTTCTGGTTTTGCCAGAAGCAGCTTAGTCATGCTGGCCACATGACCTGGAAAAACTGCCTGCGGACAAACGTCGGCTCCCTCAGCCAGTAAAGTGAGATGAGTGCCGCAACCCCAGAGTCGGCCACGACTGGACCTAATGGTCAGGGGTCCTTTACCTTTACCTTTCAGGGAGGACATTGAGAAAAGTGCCAGGTGAGCCTCACTGGGGTAGGTAGTCCAGAGGTAGGATGTCATGACTCACGGACCCCTCTTCCCAGTAGCCATTTGCCACACGGCCCACACCTCACTTAATCAGTGCATGCAGAGAAATAGGTTAGTTTAGAGCTAGTCCAGCCCACTCACTTTGCAGGCTGTTTTAGGGAAGCATTTCAGCAATCCTCTTTTGGGGATGGAGGGAGGTGGAACATGGGAAGATGTGAAACAAATTGCTGCAGCAGCAAGCAATACTTGAAGTTGCTGCAGCCTGGAAGCAACTCTCCCATAATCCTTTAGTTTCGCTCCCATAATTCTAATCTGCTTACCACTGCATCATAGGAGAAAATGCCAGTCATTGGAAGAAGACTCATTGTTGCCATTTAAGTTGGCAGTGCAACAAACAAGCCGAAAGGTAATCACTGTTTTGTCCTTGGGACATTACCCTTGCCAGAAAAGGTTGCCTGTCGAAGCTTTATTGCCAAGATGATGGTGTGCCCTGCTGGACGCTATAGTGAGTGGAAAAAGACCTTGGATTGGAGGTCAGAGACCCACGGGAGCAAAACGATTGCAACCTGACATGGATGTAAGCATCACAGCAGAATCAAAGAGCCTGCTTTGGGGATATATTCATGATTAAGTTGCAAATCAAGCAAAGTATTTTAAGAGCATTTGTGTGGGTTACTTTTAATATCGCATGATAGCCAAAGATAGAGCTGTTCCTGAGAATAAACCCTACAGGAGGTCCAGAAAAGCAGGGAGCTGGTGCCCCAGAAACAGCTTCCCCTTCCCTTCTAGAAAGGATGAGCCCACCAGGACTCAAACTGGCACCAGCAGAGGGAGAAGACACAGTGCTCTCCAGCTGTCTCAGCAACAGATTAAGAAATTCTGCATTTATCTAAACTGTTTTGGCATGGGGGAGGGGAGCCCAGTAGCCACATTTGCAAGATGTGGTGGTTCTGGCCTATGCCAGGGATAGCCAATGTGGTGCTCTCCAGATGTTTCTGGACTACAGCTCCCAACATCATCTGAGGCTGATGGGAATGGAGTCAAACAACAACTGGAGAGCACCGTATTGATTACCCCAGCCTCTGCACAATCATTCAACTCTGGCCAAAGGAGGAAACTGCAGTGAGCTGTGAAGGAACCCTCCTAGTATTGATTTGCAACACCTACCATAGCTGATTTGTCCAAGGCAGCATGGCCACTGGTCAGGGATAATGGCAATTGTAGTTCAGGAACATCTAGGGCAGCCTTTCTCAACCTGTGGGTCCCCAGATGTTGTTGAACTACAACTCCCATCACCCCTAGCTAGCAAGGCCAGAGCTCAGGGATGATGGGACTTGTAGTCCAACGATATCTGGGGACCCACAGGTTGAGAACCGCTGATCGAGGGCATTATCTCCCAAACTTGGATCTCTACCTGTTTTTGGAGTACAACTCCCAATGACCTTAGTCAAGGATGATGGGTGTTGTGGCCCAAAAACAGCTGGAGACCCAAGTTTGGAAAACATACGTGATACCTTGTTGACAACCTCCAAGCTACAGTGAGGCAGGAGGTACTCCTAGATTCTCAGTTCAGATCACATTGTCATGATGCTGTCTGGCTGCTGGGCCTGTCAGCAGAGGAGAAACTGGTGCTATTATTGTCCTCAACTTTGCATACCAGGACACCAAGCAGCCTTGTTCATTGTGGCAGCCAGAGCCATTTTTATTTCTTATATACATAAAAATGTGTGGCTGTTGCCTCCCTGCAATGTGATGATGGGGTGATGACAGGGTGGCAGGCAGCCCAGGTGAGTTGGCTGATGGAGGGGGGAAGCATTTCATAGAGCTGTTTGGCATACCACTCTGTAAAGTGTTAGCTACCGCCTCCATGAAACATGCTTGCAATGAGGTTTAATGGAGGGGGGAGATGCTTCAGAAAACAGCTCTCTGAAGAACTTCCCTCCTTTAAAAAGGAGTAAGGGGTGAACTGTGAGGGGATGGGCTTTGGGGGAACTGTGAGGAGGTGACAAGGAGGAGGAAGAGGAAGTAACGAGGTTTGGTCAGGTGTAAAGGGAGGAGGGGTTGGTCAGGTGTGGGGGGGAAGGGTTGGCAAAGGGGTTTGTGGGTTAGTGAGCAAATGTATGTATGTATGTATGTATGTATGTATGTATGTATGTATGCATGCATGCATTTGTAACCATGGCTGCATCAGTCAGAAAGAAAGCCTGTAGTATGGCACTGATGGAGTTAAACTAGATCGTAAATACGTTATTTCAACAATCTGAATATGCCACAAGATTTGTTTTTTCCTGTATGTAAAAATTGAGATACTTCCTCTTCAGGGGATTGATTTTTCCCCTCCCCCACCCCCCTCGAATTACTCTGTCTTTGTCTAGGCTCGAAGTGAAATGATGCTTAATGGCACATTAATGAAAGCATATTAGCTAATAACACATTTTCTAACATACTTCATTGCTATTTTTGCCAGAACTCACAAAGCCTCTAGGTATGTGTTGCAAAACAAAAAGTACAATCCATCTCTTTTTGGTGTTCGCATTGCTGCCTTGCATAAATCTTTCTTTTTGTTCTTTTCACCCCAGTGGTAGCCAAGTTCCCCAAAATACTCTCTATGTGTCATTATTATAAAAAAAACCAAACCAACACACACCCTGCAACACTTCACAACTACTTTTTAAATATATATACCAAATATCAGTGCTATTTTTCTAGAAAAATAGGTGCCGGAACTCACCATGAATGCTTCCCTCATTCTCTTATAATGACAATGGTACCCACATGAGAAGGTGCATTCCAGTGCATCCTGGCTGAAAAAAATCCATGCCAAAGATATTTTAAATGGACACTTAAACATACACACAGTGTGAGCACTCAGTGTAAATTAATATTCAGTGGCCATACTAGATTTGCCTCAAGTACTATGTGACATTTTATAGTAAAAACGTAAGCAAAGCCCTAGGCTGGACCTACCCTGATCTGTAAAACATTATTAAATATAACATTAAATAATTCTCAATGCAGTTTTCCATTCCCAAAGGCTCACTGCTCTACAGCGCCCTCTGGTGTCACGTTGTAATAACACATTCTTAATGTCAAAAATGACGAGTGTAGGTCGGTCCATGGTCTAGTGTCATGTTCTCAAAATGGCCATCCAGATGCCTATGGAAAGCCCACAAGCAGGACCTGAGCACAACAGCACAACTCTACACCTGTGATTCTCAGCAACAGGCATCAGGAATACTGCCTCTGACAGTGGAGGTAGAACCTAGCCACCATGGATAGTGCCATTGATAGGCTTCTCCTTCATTTATTTTGCCCTTCATTCAAAGAGATCAGGGTAGTGTAGACACTTCCCCTTTCATCTGACAACTCTGTGAAGAAGACTAGGCTAAGAACTAGCAACTGCCTTATGTTCAGTTGTGCATGCCCTATACTGACTGCTATGTGAGCCCACAATCAC
Organism: Podarcis vaucheri; assembly: GCF_965113315.1. Classification (NCBI taxonomy): domain Eukaryota; kingdom Metazoa; phylum Chordata; class Lepidosauria; order Squamata; family Lacertidae; genus Podarcis; species Podarcis vaucheri. The sequence goes on from NC_138753.1 coordinate 31,500,962, forward strand.
CATACTGTTCATATTTACCAAGTCAGTATCTGTTTGGGGGTATCTGCTGCTAGCAAAACATTGCCACAGTTTTGCCCTTGTCAGGGATATCCACTTATCATGTTCATTGTTTGCACATATGTGTGCTTGATATCTCTGCAGATTTCATCCCTCTTCCACAAGTAAACAAATAAGATATCCCTTGGGGCGGAGGGTAGGTGATACATACTGAGTGTGCACATGCATCTAATTATAAATCTACACCAATAGCAAAAACATGCCAGCACATTGTTTCCTTTCCATATCTTGCAGAGCCGCCCAGGGTGGTTGGGGCAACCCGGTCAGATTGGTGGGATGCAAATAATAAAGTTGTTGTTGCTGCTGCTGATCCTTAAAACAGCCTGTTTATACATAATAGTCTCAGTCAAATTGGCATGGCTTATCAATCTGGAATAAAGTATATGCCTCAGCACTCCCCTCATACCTGGCTTTGGCCATGATATCCTGGTTTCTAAAACCACACTTTGCCACGTTGCTGTGTTTAAAGAGCTCCATGCACATCTGGATATAAAACCTCAATGACATTAAGTTGTTTGTTTTATTTTTATTTTTTGTTTTTCAAATAACAAATGTAAATTATTTCCCAACACAAACAGGCCATTTAAAGTTGCAAATTGCTGAGGGCATTTTGTTTTAAATAGAAAAGTATGTCACCTGGAAATAAATAATAAATGGATGAAATCAGTATAAGGCAAGCTGTTGCAAAGTATATTGGGGTAGCCAACTCCTATCATCCCTAACCATTGACCATGCTGGCTGTAACTGATGAGAGTTGGAGTCCAGCAACATATGTAGGGCATCATGTTGACTACCCTTGGAGTATATACACATGATACACAGAAGGCAAAGAAGGTGATGTCAGCAGTGAGTAGGGGAGTGTGAGAACTCATTAATTGATATTAGGTGTGAGAAAAATTGAGCCGTAACTGTGGGATAACTAGCCTTATATAACCAACATGCTTAAGTTTAATTAATACATGAATGGGTTAAGGCCACAGAGTAAGCTGTTCTGCCAGGCTTAGCTTGCTTTGGGAGGAAATGAGCAATCAAGCATATTGTTCACCCTCCAGTCTACCAGAGAACCTTAATGTGTGAGGAAGTCTGAGCTGGTTGCTGTAGCTCAGACTGCATGACTCTTACAAGCCACTCTTGAGTTCCCATACCAATGATTTAGCTACTTTCACCACCAAGCTAAACCAGGTTTTACTGCCTGTGCAACTTTTTTTGAAGGGTGTATAGAAAAACACATGAATCTGTCCTTTGAAGAGTTTGTAAGTAAACCAATTTAAACTTACCAAATGTGTGGTCTTTTTCTATGCTAGGGGAAGAGGGAAGGTTTGGAAATCTCAAGAGAATATCTATATTTGCTGCATATTTTGTGATTTTAAATCTCTCACCAAAGAGTAGTTATGCCAAACATAGATCCTGGCATCCAGGAATTAATGTGTATAGGTGTGTATGTTTGTGTGTGTGTTTGTGTGTGTACACAATATATGTATATGTGAGCATACATACATACATACATACATACATACATACATACATAAACACACACACCTATTTTTTCCTTGAACCAACAGCAAGTATCATCTGTGAAACTTGGAGGGCAAGGGACATTGCAGTGTGTGTGCATGCCAGGAATTCAGAGCTAGGTAATACAGAGAAGCGCACAAGAGCCAAGAAGAGCCTGGGCAAGCCCCTTCCAAAGTGGGAAGCCTTTTTCTGCCCTTCCTGCCTCAAACTGAATAGTCCAATGACTAACCAAGGTGGGTGGAGCCAGTCCAGAACCTTGCAGGAAGTGAAGTTCAACACGTGGGGCAGCTACACAGAGAGCCTTGATATCTCCTAAAATTCTGCACCACAGGAAGGGATTAGGCTATTCTGGCAGGAGTCTACTGGCTTCTGGTTGCATCCAAATATATATATATATATTAAAAAATTAAAAGTCAGCTGCTTGAGTAATGGGAGAAATCCCTATTGTGCTATTCCCTTTCCACCAGAAGTGTTCTGTTGTATACATAATGTTCAAGACGATGTTTTTCTTCTTGTTGATCTGAGAACCAGGCAGCAAAAAGGGACAGTAGCATTGCGGTTGCAATATTTCCTCTCCCTGCCGTCCATGCCATGCCATAATTTCCTTTCTTGCCAAGGGGAAAGTAGGTGGTATTTTAGGAGCAGGGTGGGGAATCAAAAACCACTAATTGGAAATTGTATTTGCTCTGACTTGAATACCTTTTTTTCTAAATGCTTAAATGCATGAATAATCTTTCCCATTAATTAGAGATTCTGAAATATCAGTAAGCAAATGCTGCCCCGCCTCCCCTTGCCCTCGTGAAAGGGTAAAGGCAGAGAGACACTTCAAATGGGTTGACGGGGCTGGGAATGGAGACAAGAAGCCCTCCACCCCCCTTGATAATTCAGAATGTCAACTGGAAAGAAAGCATTGTTGTTTAATGGCAATTTCTGATTGCAAGGCCTAAGGTGTAGGACTCCGGCCAGCCGCTGAGTGGGCAGGAATGTAAGGGGGGGGCGTTCCCTTCCCCCATTTCTGTGCTTTTAAAAGACAAGTGTCTAGACAAGCAGCTGTGTTGCATCCTGCAAGCCAGGCTGCTGACTACCTGGAGGGCTGCCTGCTTGAGCCAGATGAGGACCACCTCTTGGCTGACTTGGGCTGACCTCTAGAATGTATTCAGCAAGGACCCAGAGGTGTTTTGTAAGGGCAGTGATACTCTGCTGTGCCCGTTGTTGCCATGACAGAAGTCTGCAGGTGAATTGTTAATGTGCCTGCTCTATGGACATGCATGAGTTCATTTCCCTAGGCTTGAGATAAAAGCAACGGGTCTGTTCTGTACATCGTGTTTGGGATAATGACAATCAGTGTGCAAGCCAGAACTGTCAGGCAGCTGCCAAAGTCTCAGCGTCACAGAAGGGCCCACTAACAGGAACTCTGAATGTGCTGGTGTTCCTTGCTCTCCATACCATTTGCCCATGCAGCGTCCAAGGTTAAGAACTGAAGAAGAGTCCTGCTCAATCAGACCAAAGGACCTGTCTCAGGGATGGGGAATATCAGGCCCAGGGACCAAATCCAAGCCACACAGCCTCCTGAGTTTTGTCCTTCACCAATGCTGCTTTGCACTATGCTTGAGTGTTTTTGCCCTGGCTCTCTTTCCTGCTTGCCTGAGTGAGACTGGAAGAGGGCTTATGAGTTTCCCATAGACATCTGGTTGGTTACTGTGGGAACAGAATGCTGGACTTTATAGGCCAGGGATGGGAATCCACTTTCAGGGTAATCCAAGGCATGAATATTGCTAATTGATAACTTTCTGGGGCCCACATGGCAGTGGTGGGTGCAGAGGTGTTTTTAGGTTAGCATGACCGATGTGGCCACCTGGGTATAAAGGACTGAGCTGCAGCTCTTTCCCACTACTTAGGTGCAAATGAACATCTGAACTGGGTGTGTGTGATCACGTAAGTACGTACATGTCTGGCTACACTGTCTGCCCATCCCCCATTCCTTCACCTAACCCCCCAGTGTTCCTGAGTTAATATACTCTTAGCTTCATAAATCCATATATGAACCTGGCCACTCTTCCCTCAGGCTGCTACAAATTGATTTTTTCTCCCCTTTCTCAGCAGTGCTATCTAAGGACACCATCAATCTATATATTAACTTGGGCTGTCAGCCTTCAGGGTGTCATAAAGCCACAGACAGCCATCTCTGCCCACTCTGAGTGAGAGAGCTTTGTTGACTTAAGGATCATGGAAGGCTCTCAAGGAAGAAGCCATAAAGCTGTGAAGAGCTGAGCTGAGGCCCAGATCTATAGAAAATCCATCTTGAGCTCCATTGCCTCTATGCGCCCTGCCCTTAAAGTTCATCTGAGGTACTTGAGTGCATTCTCTATGATTATGTTGGCACATAATGAACTTTGCTTAATGTGGGGTGCTTAGCATATTTCAGCCTCCATTTGGCATGCAAAGTCTGGGTGCTAAAACAAGTCATTTGCAGATGACTTCCCTTACTCAATGAATACACACTCTCAGGTAAGATAGGGATGAAGGAACAATTTGTTCCATCTGCATTCTGAAGTGAGCCAACCTAACTTATCAGTCCTTGTGAATGAAACAGATTGTGTACTTTTCTGAATTGTGCTTTGCAGTTTTGCTTTGTTTTTAATGTGCATTTCATTGGAAAATGTGTTGAAAAACATACAAAGATTTGTATTTTAGCAAGATAATGTGTACGAGATGTGCACATTTTACATTTGAATCTTTCAGATTTTTTTTTTATCAACAGAAACATGAGTCAGAACAGTATGTGACACAGTATAGACCCAGTATTGCTCATCTTTGCTTATACCACAAGTGTATACGTGTGCCTTGAAAAGTATGTCCCAGTGAGTTCAGAGGGGTCTACTCTCAGGAAACTGGACATAGGATTGCAATCTTAATATCTGCTCACTAATGTGAGTACAGAATTGAGGGGTAACACATTCTCTGGCTTAATTTATCTGTAATGTGTGGTTAGATTCTGCCTCTGATTCTGTATCTATGTTTGGCTGGTGTGCTGCTGACTGTGCGTCCTGGGAACTGGATCTCATCACTTGGTTAGTGTGCATAATGAATTTTGAAATGCTTGAAATATTAGTATTTGGGGACTGAGATGTTGGTGTACAGATATACAAAATGCATCAATTTAGGAGATCTAAATGCAAAAATGTGCACTCAGGGCTTTAGGGAAATAAATGCTTCTGTGGAATTTCAAAAAGTTTTGCCATCAAAACACATCTAAGTGTGTGCGTTTTGGCTTGTTTGCCATAATAGAGCACCATAGTTTTTCACATAGCATGAACTCAGGGCTTATCTACACTCATCTTTTACCCACTCTTTCCAGTTACAGGTCTGTCCTTTAAAGCTCTAGGTCCCAGCATTGAGGAGTGGGGTGGGGGTTGTCCTGGAGCTTTCCCAGCAAAAACCCACTCTTTAGCACTCACTCATTTGGAGCAGACATCAGTTCAGGTTTTCCATAGATCGACATTGATAATCAGATTGATAAACCCTTAGTGATTATGGCTTTCCCCCCTCCCTCCCAATTGTTGCAAAAAGGGTAGGAAAACCCTACCACTTTCAATAAAACCCCTAGTCCTCATACAGCAGTGGTTTTCAAACTTTCAATCTTCAAAGAACTGTTTCTATGGCTGCCAGTCTTCCAAGAAAGAACAGGGCTCACATTTGGCACCAAGCCTATAGAGCAGGGGTAGGCAACCTCAGTGGCGTAGCATGGGTTGTCAGCACCCGGGGCAAGGCAAGTAATTTGCGCCCCCTAACCCCTAACCTGCCGCCTCTGCCAGCTTCTTCTTGCTGCTGCCTGGTCTGGTCTGGTGTGGTTCTCTCCCGCGCTCAGCACTGCGCTGGGCGGCCGCTGCACTGTCCCTCCCCCAGATAGTCCCTCGCTCTCTCTCCACACCGCACGCCTGGCACCCACCCCCTCCACAGTGGGCGGCGACCCAGCGGCTCGGATCGGATTCGCACAGCCAGCACTGCAGTGAGAGAGAGTGAGTGAGCCAGGTAGGGGCAGAGAGCTGCGAGTGCGAGCGCCCCCCCAGATGTTGCGCCCGGTGCGGCCGGCCCCCCCTGCACCCCCACGCTACGCCACTGGGCAACCTAAGGCCCAAGGGCCAGATGCGGCCGAATTGCCTTCTCAATCCGGCTCACGGATGGTCTGGGAGTCAGCGTATTTTTACATGAGTAGAATGTGTCCTTTTATTTAAAATGCATCTCTGGGTTATTTGTGGGGCATAGGAATTCGTTCATCTTTGTTTGTTTTTCAAAATATAGTCCGGCCCCCCACATGGTCTGAGGGATGGTGGACTGGCCCTCTGCTGGAAAAGGTTGCTGACCCTTGCTAGGGTCAGATGCAAGCCTCACTTGCTAAGGAACAAACAGGAGTGCACCTTAAGGCTTCCAGTTGTTCCTCTGCATGCCTTTACCTATCTCGTACCTGACATCACACATGACATCAGGTCTTAGATTGGTGAGTATGGTTTTAGGAAAATGGCCTCACAGGCCGTGTTAGGAATCATACTGGGCCAAATTAGGCCTGCAGGTTTCCCACCACTGATGTATGCATATAAATTAGTCTGTGTAATTTGCATGTGTAAATATACAAACCTGGCTCCTTTTTTTGTGTTCCCCCGCCTTTTGTGTGATGCATATCCTCTCTCTTTTGCAATGCATGAGTGACCATCCTAGCCACTCTTATTTTTTCTCTCTCTCTTTCTTTTATTTTAATACTTAAGCACACAAACTAATTCATTATTTTCACATATAATACAACCCCCCCAAACCACCTTTCATTTCAAGACATTTTCCACTGCAGTTTCAAACTTACTAAAAACATTTTTGCCCACAGTGTCGTTGAATGATATTGTGCCAGGGGCTTTGTGGGAAATGAGAATAGTGGTTCCAAACCACCTAGTGTTCATCACAGGTTTGCTGCTGTTGACTGCCACCAGGCCAGTGGGGCTTACCATTTTAGATGCGGGCTCACCAAGGGTCCTCCAAACCTGTCACTGGCTCTGCCAAATAGTACCCACAGTGCAACATGGCTGGCAAGTTTCGAGAAAGGCTATATAGCTCAGTGGTGGAACAACTGCTTTCATTCAGAAGGTCTTAGGTTTCAATCCCCAGCTTCTGCAGGTAGGGTTGCGAGCAGGGCCAGCCCAGAATGTTTCACTGCTCCAGGCAAAACACACACACACACTGTCTCCTCCTCTGCAGCTGCTGCCACCTGAAGGTTGTCCAAGGTGTAAAAGGAGGCAAGAGAGAGGTGGATGGCAATGCACACATGGGCAGGCGGGCACACAGTTTCAATGCCTCTCCCAGTAATCCAAAGCCTGCCACCCTGAGTTGACCACCTCACCATGTGTCATGGTTAGGTCAGCCTTATTTGGGACAGACCCTTGCCTGAAAACTTCTGCCAGTCAGTGCTGACAATACTGAGCTCCATGGACCAGTGGCCTAATTCAGTACAGTGGTACCTCGGGTTAAGTACTTAATTCATTCCAGAGGTCCGTTCTTAACCTGAAACTGTTCTTAACCTGAAGCACCACTTTAGCTATTGGGGCCTCCTGCTGCCACCGTGCCGCCGGAGCACAATTTCTGTTCTCATCCTGAAGCAAAGTTCTTAACCCGAGGTACTATTTCTGAGTTAGCGGAATCTGTAACCTGAAGTATATGTAACCTGAAGCGTATGTAACCTGAGGTACCACTGTATAAGGCAGCTACGTTCCTAAGCTGCCTGCTTTTTGTGTGTCCAGGGTGTGGGTATAAGGAGCCTTCATGAGCATCTCACTTGACATAACTTATTTTATTATTCCCTCAATATTCCTCTAAAAAAGGTCTTGGAATGTTGCTTCAGATGATGCCGTGGCAGCTCCAATTAAAACTGGCACCATTCCTGTTTTCACACGTTTCATCCTCCAAAAAGCCCTATATGAACCCTCCAATATGAATTCTAAAAAAATAATAATTCTATTTTTGCTTGACTTTTTCCGACTTTTGCAAGATCCCCTTGTTCCTTACAGCACAGCAGCACGAACAGGAAACCTCGCTTTACAACTCAATCCCTGGATAGCTTGAGCAAGAAGACTGAGAGAGCAAACTGTGTTCTCCTGCTGATTTCAGGCTGCTAAAAGCAGGTGCAGCCAGGACACATCAGCCATGTGGAAGCTTCCCATCATTTTTGCCCTTCAAGGGCTGGAGCTGTGTTCCATTACCATGGCACGTAGCAAAATCACTCTCCCATCAGGAGCCCCCTGAAACAAAATGCTGTTAAACTCTGTGCCAACAGGGGAGAGAGTCTAGCTAGTTCAGCTTGAGTGCTGGCCACTGTGAGATGTCCATAGGCCATTCACTACTTTCAAGCTTTTGTGATCAATAATTGACACACGTTGGGTATGCGTCACATAAACATCACCAAAGTCTTCATAAATCCAGAAATGTGCATTACCTGGACACTGTGCAAGCTTTTCTTTCTTTCTTTCTTTCTTTCTTTCTTTCTTTCTTTCTTTCTTTCTTTCTTGTGCATGAAGAGAGAGAAAAATGCACCGTTATTTTAAAGTAATAATTTTCAATGCTATATTCAATAAATGGTTTTAAACTTAGTTTTAAAAAAAATCTTGCCATTGTATTTTTCTCTTGCCATTGCCTTTTTCTTGTACACTTAAGAAATATGCCAGTTTTGCCATTACAGCAAGAGCTCATACTTTTTCCTATCTGTGCCCTTATTATCTGTATTCTCTGTGATTCTCCATTCCTTTGCAAGATTTTTAAGCTAGAGAAGGGTGACTTTCACATTCTCAGGGGCCAGCTGATTCTCCAGAAAGTAGCCTGGGTTGGTAAAAGCATATATTGCCCATTATACAAACCATTTCATGGCTCAGCACCACTTAGCAACAAGGATTTCACAGTTGCTGGGATATATGGGGAGGATCCACACCATATGTTTAAAGCACATTCGACATCTGAAAGAATCCTGGGAGTAGTAGTTTGCTAAGGGTGCTGGGAATTGTAGCTCAGTGAGATATAAACTACAGTTCCCATGAGTCTTTGGTGGACATCATGTGATTTTAATATGCATTAAATGTGCTTAAACATTTGGTGTGAATCTGGCTGCAAACACTTACAGGTTATTGTGGCATTCAATGTACAATTTAAAGAGAGATGTAACGTTAGAAACTTGTATTGAGCTGCATATTACAACTTTTTTTAGGGGTGGGGTCATATTTGTGAGAGATTATGCTTTACCGCATATTGGTTAGCATGCAGTTGGAGCTGGATAAAGTTGCTCAGGAGGCATGCTCTGTCTCCTGGGTCCCTAGTTTGCCACCACAGCTTTTTGCAAAAAAGCTATCCAATTCTCTAGTTCTGAGGGGCACATTTTATATGGTGTGGGTCAGAGCAACACTTCGTTGAATACCACAATCTTACTTTGTACAGAGAGTAAACTATTTTTGGAAGAGACACCAGATTACTCCAGGGACTGTATCTAGCCTCTGGGTTACCTGTTAGCTGCCCCTAATGTACTCAGGGATGAGTGGTAAGAAATGACCTCCAGCCTCTCCAATGTGACATTCTTCCAAATGCCAGTGGCGAAAGAAAGGGTAGAAGGATGTTGCTTAAGCAGCAAGGAATGACAAGGAGGGCCAAAGATTAATGTCTAAGGTTTCCATAATATACATATCCAGCGGTCCTGAGTCTATCATAAAAGCCATGGCTGTTAAGTTCAGGACAATTATCTAATGCACCCCTTTAGTGATTGGCACTAATAATAGAGCTGTGAGAAGAACAGATAGGAAGGGCACTTGGTGTTTTGTTTTTGATATTTTCTTTAAGCTTGCTTTTATTTTGCCCTACGATCCAATGCATTTAATGGAGCAGAGACTCTGAAAGGTCCATATTGTGTCATTTAAACTCCCCTGTTAGTTCAAGTCACAGATTCTTCATTCCTCCTCCTCAACACGTTTTTTCTTTCTCTTCTGTAGTCAAAGCAGTTTCCCAGAAGGCGCTCCTATGCAAATGCCATAGTTACTTTTGACATCACCAAATAATAGTTTTGCATCTGTGAATGTTGTTTGCTTGCCTTCTCATGTTAGCTTTCCTTGAACCATGATTTAGATGTTTGCAGCTGATTAGCAATTTTGGAGCAAATTATTGTTCATTTCTACCTTTTATTCTGCGTGCACAGAAGGTGATTGGTGGGTGGGAATTATCAGCATGCTTTGCGTCATGTGGGTCGGAGGGGGATTCTTGTAAATTGTTATTCTGATCAAAGTAAATCTGCAATTTGCATAATGACTTGATATCATTTATGAACTAGCAATGCCCCAATATAGCTCTTGTTTCACACTAATATGAAAATTAACTATTTCCACTTTTTTTTCCTACTCCATCGACAAGAGCGTCCCTTCACATTGTGTACTGGCCTAACTAAAAATGTGGCAAATATTTTCTAGTTTTTATCTTTCTTTTTTTGTGGAGGGTGAGCTCCCACTCCCCTGAAATATGCTTGTACCCACAGCAGAGAGCGAAGCAGCATGGGAGTGAGACTGAACAGGAACATTGCAATCACCTGGTTTGCACATCACAGTAAGCCAAACTATTTCTTATCAGGACTGCGTGAACACACTGACTCCTGGAGAGGAGCTCACACCTGCTTTGCTCTTCCATTATCCTTTTCGCCTAGTATAGCATGACAGCTGAACCATGGTTTGACTTAACCTGGAATTGTGGTTCAGCTCTTCCCTATTTAAACCACCATCAGCATCCAAGATTTATTATATTTAGCTGTCATGCTGTGCTGAGCTAAAAATATGAGGAGCAAGGCTGCAAACTCCTTCCTAGGACCCAGCACTTTGACACTAAACCTTAACTTAGTGTTATGTGGAATCCTGGCCAGAGACTGGATTAAAACAGACTGCAACTTTTATTGGCAATAGCTTTCACACAATTTTCTTAACAAATCAATTTTTAAAAAAAATCAACTCGGGCTATGTACTTTGGGCAAGGAATGGGGAACCTGGTGAATCTCCAGATGTTGTTGCTAGATTTCAACTCCCATCATCTCCAGTCAATATGGCCAATTGTCAGGAACAATGGGAGTTGTAGACCAGCAGGACTGGAGGGCTTAGCTCAGTTGGTAGAACATAAGACTCTTAATCTCAGGGTTGTCGGTTTGAGCCCCGCATTGTGCAAAAGATCCTTGCATTGCAGGGGGCTGGACTATATGACCATTAGGGGTACCTCCCAGCTCTACAGAGAGTCAGTGTGGTGTAGTGGTTAAGAGCGGTAGTCTTGTAATCTGGTGAACCGTGTTCGCGTCTCCGCTCCTCCACATGCAGCTGCTGGGTGACCTTGGGCTAGTCATACTTCTTTGAAGTCTCTCAGCCCCACTCACCTCACAGAGTGTTTGTTGTGGGGGAGGAAGGGAAAGGAGAATGTTAGCCACTTTGAGACTCCTTAGGGTAGTGATAAAGTGGGATATCAAATCCAAACTCTTCTTCTTCTATAATTCTTTGATTCTAAGCTGCCTATCCCTGCCTTTGGGCAAGTAAATTTAAGGGTGATCTAAGTGCCCAGGTGGTCCCTGTCTGGCCAGTGCAACAACTTGTTTAAAGGCAATGGTGAATAAGAGATATCCACTAGCTGCAATCTTAATTCTGGATATAACTGCATGGCACATCTAATGAACTATTTTTGCCTTCATAGAAGCCATTGCATGAGCTATGCCAATGCAGAAGTAGTTGCAACTTCAAGCTTTGTGTTATGTACATCTCTTTGATCTGCTAGCTTCCCTCTCCCAAACACACTTCCCTCCCTCTATAATCATTTCCAATGCGAGCCCTCATTTCCACCAGAAGTTTAAACAGTGTTCCTTTTATGTAGTGTGGCTTTTAATTTTCTTGCCCAACAGAAATGATTGTTTATGTTGTAAATGCCACATTAGTCTCTGTGAAATGGAGATGGAATTGATTTTCATTTCAGAGATTTCACAGCTTGCCCCAGAAGTTTCTGCTTGATTGCTGGTGCCTCTGAAATGCGGAGGGCTCTGAAAGACTCAGAGATGATGTGTGTAACATGGCATATGAAGAAATGAATAAGAGGTTTGCAGCCAAAGTAGTTAGGAGATGGCACCCCGCATCTTGGCAGATATTTGCAACTGAGCATCCAAAAAGAGTCTGAATCCACGGCTGCTGAAGCTTGCCTGTTTTTCGGATTCTCTTGTTCAGTTCTAGGCCGGCTCCTGAACTTGCTCAATTCATCTTTCCATTTATGGAAAGGTCAGCTGGGCAAATAAGTTTGCCAGCTGTGCTGAGCATGCTTTTCTTCTGGGCTGGAGGCCTGGATTCAACTTTGTCCTGCTGGCTACCCTTTGAGATCTGTTGCATCAGAGTGAAATATTGAATAATATTGCTACTAAAGAGGAACAGTGTGCAGCAGCCAGCATTCAACCCCCCCTAGTGCCAAATCTGAATTTGATCAAATGTGTTTTCAAAGTGCCTTATAATGAGCTGGTGTCATGGAATGGCACCGCACAAGGCCATTCTGAAGAGCCACCTTTAAGAAACAAATACATCATAGGGGCCGTAGACCAAAGGAGGCATGGGTTTGAATCCCAGATCAGACACGACACTTGACATTTGCACATTCTCATGAAGTTGTTGTGAAGATAAAGTTGCCATGAGCTCCATAAAGCAGGTATGGGGAGTGGGGTGGGGAGTGAGTGCATGTGTGTGAAATTTTGCACTGTTGCCTAATTGAAGCAACAACTGTGACTTGGCATATAAATATTGCACTCCAGTGTATGTCTGTTTACTTGAGATGTGAGGAAACCCCATATAAGGAATGTTGAAACTCTTGGCAAAACATGGTTTTAAGTCTGCTATATATTTAACATATGTCAGCTGACCCATGATATGAGTCATCTTGGAATGTCCTAGGCCAGACAAGAGCCCATTGGAATGAATGACGGTGAGCACTATGTTCATATGCACCAGAACTTCCCCAGAACTCATGCTGTACTTCCTTGGCCACAGCACAATTTACTGAATTCAAACACATTGGCTCAGTTCAGACTTAGTGCTTCCTCTTCTCATCCTCTTTCCTGGGAAGAAGACACAGGTCCCCTTGGCATCTAAACATGGGTAATGGTGGTTTATTTAAACCAATTAGCCAGAACAAACCAGGATCTGAAACCATACTTTGATCCTGGTTGGATATTACTAACTAGAGTTTCTAAACACCCCAGCTTTCCAAGATTGTATACTACAGGGAACAATAGCTTATTTAAAATCAGAAGCAAATGCATTTGTTTAATTCAAGGCTATGGAAGGGGAGCTGAATGGAAAAGTGGTAAACAAGGCTCATGTGGGCTTATTCATGCAGCATAAAACCATGTTTTCCCATTATCTCTGAACCAGCCACTGAGTCCATAAGGAGTATGAATGAACAGAAGATTGTGAAAGAATCATCATGACCCCTTTCTGATCCGCCCTAAGACATATGAGAATTATCAGTTGCTTCCTTCACCAGACACATTTAATCAGCAAGTTTCCCCACTCCCGTGGTGAAGATGAACTCCCACTGGGGATTCCATGGTGAGATATACCCAATAGTGAGTGTGTGCATGCGCCTGTATATGTGGTTATGTTTGTGTGTGTACAAGAGAGAGTTGGAATTCAGAGAGAGATTTACTCTGACAAGGATAGATAGGACAAAGCTGTTCCTGAAGAAAATCTTGAGGTATTGTGCATCAGGCCAGAGAGAAGAGAAGCCTAGGACGCTGCCAGCCTGCAAATCCTGGGGTGTATGTATGTGTTCAGATTAATGAAAAGAGGGACCAAAAAAAAAAAAAAAAAAGCTTCATCAAGCTGAAGACTCCTTTTGCATGGCAAAGTGGAGTTATTGATTTTCCACCCATGACTGCTGTAAATGAGAAATTTCTCTGACAAAGGCAAGGCCTTTGCTGGTTGTGTTTCTTATCTCTTTAAATATGATTACCTGCTCTTCATGGTTTCATGGTTAAAATCATAATGAACTTTGCCCAGCCAAGTCAGTTCATCACCGCAAGTGCATTTTTGTGTGCACGATCAAATGAATTATCTCGCCAGTCACTTGAGGCTCTATCTCTGAGCTAGAGTTTTATTGACTTACGACTAATTTTATTGTCAGGATAACTCTTCCAATCAAGATTTAAAACAAACCAGGAAGGGTACTAAAGTGCCAGAGATTGAAGTCCTAATGCTTTTGATTTGATTAACATGCTGCTTACCTTAGGGCCTCGGTATGTGGAGATCTCTCTCCCCCCCCCCCCACCTTTCCTTTTCTATGAATTGGGGAATCATCTGGCCTTTGTTCACTACAAGAACTGTTTTCTTAAAGAGATAAGATTACTTGTTTTAGAGAAAATCCTCCTCCAATACCAATAGCTGCTCCTGTATATTTGCTCATAGACAGAGGGGGAGAGGGGAGAAATAGATTATTCCCACTGCTTCAACCTATAGACCACTGCTAACTGTAATTTTCTTCAATTTCTTGCCGTGAAAAGCAATACCCTTCATTTTGTAAGTGCTGCTTTTTGTATTTGACCTTTTATTTTGAAAATGGATGGGGTTGCTGCCTCCCACTTTCCCCAACCTGTTGAACTATATTCCAGCTTCAAATGCTGCACAGGCATGCATTTATTCGGGTGGTTATTATGGGAGTCTATTAGTAATAAGAAGATGACAGCTCATCTACCCAAACCTTACTGCCTCCAGCTGCACCCAAGGACCTAGTTTCATGTATCTTCTTTCATGGTCCAAAATTTTGCAACCACTGGACACATGCTTGGCTACTTCCAAAAGTTATGTTTGTGTCAAGCCAGTCTCTAGAATGACTCAATGCAGGTCTATGCTAGGGGTGGCTAACTCCACATATTTTGGACTACAATTTCTATCATCCTTGATCATTGACCACATTGGCCAGGAGTGATGGGAGCTGCTGTTCAACAACATCTGGAGGGCCATGGGTTAGCTGCCATGGTCTTTACCGTAACTCAACGTACCCTCATACATCTCCCTTGGCGGGACCCTGGAGAAACAAGGAAGCTGTGGGATTATGTGGCAGTGTAGTTATCTGAAGGTATGTTGGGAAAAGGTGGCCCCAATGCATACTTTAGCATTTAGCATCAACTAAATTGTTTGGATTATTGATCAACTACTTTAACAGAATTTAATTACATTTTTATGTACAACTGAAGTATTTTTACTCAGTCAAAGAAGGCTACTGGAGGCATTTAGAGAAAACAGTAAGACATCCCTTGCGCAGAGCAGTAGCAGACTTTGGGCTCTCAAATTTCAGTGGCGCTGTGTGCGATGCAAAAAAATGGCACCCCCCCACTTACATTGCATTCCATTCTAAAGCACCGTTGTGGCACTCCCTGCAGTAAAGCAACCAATGGGACTGCACCAGTCACACTACCCTAAAATGGCCTCTTCCCAGAGGTTTACAATCTAAAGGACATGGCGCAAAAGGAATTGAGGAGGGTAAGGATGAAAGCAAGTCCAGGCATTAGTTCTTATAACAACCAGCCAGAATGGAAGGGAGTTCAAGGAGACAAGGTGCCAAATGTCGCTGGTTTCTTAAGAGAGCCTCTTAAGAGAGTCAATGGAGTGGTCCTGCTTCCCTTCTCATTCTCTGCTGTAGCTTGGTGGAGTGGCTACTGCAAGGTGGCCACTGATAGAGGGAGGAGCCTGATTGAACCAGCTGATGGCAGCCTTGCTTCTCTTCTCTTCATCTCTAGCAGCCTGATGGGATTTGGAAGGTAATCAGTGCTCTAAAAGAAATCACCCTCCCCCACCCATCCTGCCCTTGCCCCTGTTGCATGTGCGTTCGCACTGCTCATACAAGCACATCCAAACTAATGTTCCATCTCTTTGCTGCACATTTAATCAGAGTCATCCCCTATTGTTGACACAGTCAGCTCCATTTCACACTGCTACTTCTTTCTCTCATTGCCTTACGCACAACTTGAATCTCTCTTCTTCCCTTTTAATCTCACTTTCTATTAAAAAGTCTTCCCAGAGCTAATGCAATAAATTTAGATTTGCAGCCAGATGCATAGCAAAAAACTTTTGGCAGAGCACACTCCATCAGAAGACACTGCAAATGAAATATGCTTTCCCTTGGGGATTATGCTACAGTTTAATTTAATTTGAAATATCAAATTAAATTAATTCAAATGGTTATGCAGTTTCCAGGGAAAACAGACTTCATTTATGATGTTCTGCCACCAAATTGTGTTGCTCCTATCATATATCTTCTATTGTTAACCAGGAGTGATAAATAGTGACAGGAGAGAGAGGCTTCTTCCCACCCTCCATTGTTCCATAGTTCCTGCCCTTTATCAGGGCTGTAGTGAGGATTCCATTGATTCTTGCACTAGAATTCTTCTATTCTTGGACATATATGTGGTTGCCTTTAATGAATAAGACCATTGTGGCATCTATCCCAATACTGTCTACTTCAACTAGCACCACCTAAGATAAACTTAACCATGGACACTGAAGGTGCAAAGATATGCAGAAACTACTGGCTTTAGGGAACAGCCCTATGTGCCCCCATCCCCAGCCCAGTGGGGCTTTACATTGGGGCCCACTGTCACACCCTCAGTCCTACTGCAATAACTGGAATTAAAGATGGGGCAGTCAGATAATTACACTAGGCTGGAAATGGCACAGAGATTGGGCCAGTTTGGGCTTGACATGACCACACAATGTGCACTAATCTCCGCACAATCATGATGTTCCTTATCCCAGCTCCTCAACTGCCATTGCAGAAAAGTAGATCTAGGCTGGAATCTCCTCCCAAGTCACAAGGACACAGGAACAATTGGATATATCAAACAACTCAACTCATCTCTATAGCTCAGTTATATGAAACAAGTGAGGTAATAATACAATCTAGCAAATGTTCTTGAATGTAGGCTGTGCTTGTGTGATTGCTTTCCTGCAGGTTGCCATGAGCCTTGTGGAGGTATCAAAGAGGTGGGGTCAGATACTGAGGAGAAGTGAGAGTGGCTCAGAGAGTTGAAGTTGCACAACCCTGGGGAGGGTCCTATCAGGTTGTGAGAGGTGAGATCAGGACCTCACAAAGTGCCTGAGCCTGGAGAAGAGACCCATGCCCTAGGGAACAAAGAGCTGGATCCATGGGAGTGACCAAGTCAGTTGGAAGAGGAGTGTTCTGCCCCTGGATCACTGAACACCCCTAATCAGATACCTACTGCTGTGGAGCCACTCATTGGCACCTTTTCCTGTCAGTGAGGAGCCTCCTTCTTCAGGGGAGGCAAATGATAGTAAATCAGATGCTGAGCTGGTGCAAACACTGTTTCCAGTGACATGGAGATGCCAGCATTGCCATGAAGAAACCTCACTGACACAGCCCACCCAAAGGAGTTCCCACTTGCTTGACCAGTCCCTGGACTCCAGCTTTCTGCCATACGAAGTGCTGTGCGCACACCACTCTTCTAAAGGAAGGTGCAAGAGGCATGTTGCTATTAGCATGCGCTTGGCCATGTATCTATACCTCTTACATACCTGTTGCACCATGTAACCAGTGCCTTGCCTATGTACCAATTTGATTTACACATTAAATCCTTGGGCAGAAACTGAGCTGGGAGTTCAGGTTTCTTGTCCAGCAGGTAGTGTGTGACACCCAGGAAGACGGAGGTTGTTTGAGCCAGCTTTCCGTTATTTTTAGTTTATGTTATCTCACTTTTTTGGGTCTGCCCCCCCTGGCTTTAATGTGTAGGGGAGAGCAACAGCCTCAACAGTTAGAACCAAGCTCTGTCAGAGAGTTTTACCATTGACTGGAAGTGTGGCCTTCACCAGCTCTGCAAAATAAGTGTGATGATGCACAGAGAAAGTGTCGGAGCTTAATGATTATGTGTGAAATGGTGTGAGGCTTGGCTAAAGTCTGCTGTGAATGTTAAGCATTCTGAGTTTTACAGAGGAGCCCTTTCCTCAGTGTTTTATTACAAGACTGTCAATGGAAGCAATCCTTCCAGCAGTTCTTCCAGTTTCAAAGAAGAAGGATTGCTGCTGGACCCGGGTAGGGCGCAGAGGAAACTCTGCTTCAACATATATAAATAAGGTTGCTGCTTTTTCTTTTAGCAGCTGGGTCTTGATTGAATAGCTGTGTGCGACAGACAGAAATGCATCAGGCCCAGCTTCTCACCATCACAGATTCTCTGTCGGTGGTGGGAAGAATTCACTTGTTGATCATCTACGTGTCATAGAAATAAAACTGGTATCAGAGGTCGGCATTGTTGTGAGGCAAGTGCCATGGTTGGGCACTGTTGCAGGCCTGTTGCCATGCTAGACTGTGACTGGATGTAGTGCAGAGCTCTGACACTGCTTCAGAAACCATCAAACTATATAGCAGTTGTGGCGTCTCCATTGCTAGCCACAACCTCACAAGAAGGTGCCTTTTCTGCCTGCTCTATCAGTCCTTGCTCCAACACAGCAGGAGAGACTCTAATCTCTTTGGTGCCTCCGTGGTGGAACACGTCAAAGCTGATGATGGTATTGCTACACCCTTAGGCCAGAGGGATACTGGCTCCACAACCTCATGGGGTGGAAGGTTTTCTTAAGCTGGCCCTACATGCCCAACCAACTTGGATAGTTTCAAAAGAGAATTATACGAATTCTTGAATGATAAGGGTTATCATTGGCTACTAACCATGGTTCCCGATGTTGCTGGGCTATAACTCCCATTGTTCCTGATTACTGGACATGCTTGCTGGGGCTGATGCAAGTCACCCCTAATCTATAAGAAGAACCCTTTCAGTATTAGAAAATGATGCAATTATCATGTGATGCAGAGGTAGATGCACTAACTACTAGGTGAACATTCACCCATCCAAAGCATTTGTGTTCCACCAGTTGGCAATAGTAATGACTAAGCTCCTCTCAAAGGGACGCGGGTGGCGCTGTGGTTTAAACCACTGTGCTGCTTGGGCTTGCTGATTGGAAGGTCGGCGGTTCAAGGCCCTGTGACGGGGTGAGTTCCCGCTGTTCGGTTCCAGCTCCTGTCAACCTAGCAGTTTGAAAGCACGTCAAAGTGCAAGTAGATAAATAGGTACCGCTCCGGCGGGAAGGTAAACGGCATTTCCATGTGCTGCTCTGGTTCGCCAGAAGTAGCTTAGTCATGCTGTCCCCATGACCCGGAAGCTGTACGCCGGCTCCCTCGGCCTGTAAAGCGAGATGAGTGCCGCAACCCCAGAGTTGTTCACGACTGGACTTAAATGTACCTTTATCTTTACCTAAGCTCCTCTCTGTTCAGTTCAGAAATAAGTGATGAATTATGAATATTTTAGAGGAGAGTGGGCTCAATTCTTTTTTTGAATATTCTAAATAAACTTGTAATGTTGGTGCACTGTATTAATACGCTGCACTATATTTCATTATTTTAAAATCTCATCTATAGGTTGTCCAGGCCCTCAATCAATATGATTTCTTATTCTCTAGGCTACAAATTATTTTTGCATTGAACTTTTTGAAACTAATATGCTTTTCAACTTGAATGGTTTGTGTTCCCTGTGTGACAGTTGAAATAGCTAAAAAGCCCATTTGGTCATTGCACTTCCACACACATTTTAAACAAAGTAACCACATTTTTTTGCGTGGGGTATGTGTTTGACTGTGTTTGTGCCCTTGAAGCTCTTCCCAAAGGAGTGTATGACACTAATAGGTTGTTCAAATATATAACTGAATCCCAATCTCAGTTCAGATCCTTTGGAAACTCCCCTCCAGATGTAGCTCCCATCCTCCCCAGCAAACACGTGCAATTGCCAGGGATGATGGGAGTTGTAGTTCAGCAATTTCTAGAGGGCCAAAGGTTTCCCGCGCCAGCGTTAGATATTATTGGACTTCAAGTTCCATCAGCCAGAGCCTTCATGGCCAGTGGTCAGGGATTATGGGAGCTGGGGAACATTCATATTTCCTATCCATGGTGTAGGAGGAAGATTACCAGGTATAGAGATCTGGATATGGTTTCTTTGTGGTCTCAGCCTTTGCCTATGTCAAGCTCTTTGTACATTCTAGACACCTACCCTAAATTTCATCTATGTATGTTCAGAAAGAGTGCTTTATTTAACATGATGCAATTTTGGCAGCTTCCCCACTCCCCCTCTCCCCAGAGTTATAAAGTAACTTGTACCAAACCCACTACTGATTAAGGTAGCATTATTCAAAGGAGATTTTGAACATTCACACTTTCCTATCCGCAGGTTTTTAGAAAACACATTACTCTTGGTAGCAGGGCTGAAATATTAGCAATATCACAAGAGGTTTGGGAAGAGTACATAAAACTAGTCTCATTTTTCCAGGCAGCCATGATCCAATATTTCCTCTACATGAGCTTTAGCTGTTTTTTTGTATTTTTTTTAAAAGAGGCCTGCAGTGTTTATTTGTATAAACCAGGAAAATAGTGTTTGATATTTTACTTGTGTTTTCTTTTTCATTGTAAAGGGCTTTGTAAGATGAATTCTCTGCCTCATTCATCATAGGCAGTAGACGAGGGAAATATAAATATCATACAAAGGGGGTTTAGATTCCACTAAGGAATAAAAGATGAAGAAGACAATAAACAGCCTGGGTGGGTAGTGATAACCAGCTGCAAAGCACTGCCAGTCGACTATTAATACTGTAGTTGGGTTTATTTGTATAGCAACTACTTCTAATCTTTTCCCCATTGCAGCGCCCAGAACTGTATTGTCTTAAGCTATCCCTACGCGCACGTGAGAAGACACGAGGCTGCAGTCTTTGGTCCAGCCATCTCAGTATTATCTACTCTGACTGGCAGCATCTCTCCAGGGTTTCAGACAGGAGGAATTCCCATCCCTACCTTGAAATACTGGGGACTGGATTTGGGACCATCTACGTTCAAGGCAGATGCTCAGCCATGGTCCTTCCCTAAGAAACAGGCTGGGTCCTGTCCATTTTATGGAGGAAAGAATGCAACTGGTGCCCCCCCCATTTGCTGTGCTGCCCCTACTTACTTGGATTGTTCAAATGCAACCTATTATTATTATTATTATTATTATTATTATTATTATTATCCCTCATTCTTCCCTAACAGGATCCAAGGCAGCTTACATATAAAAGCCACTGCTAAAGACATAGAAAAAAAAATCAATCATTCAAATACAATCAACCACTGATAGAATTAAAACCATATACATGTGTAAAATCTGTTTAAAAACATACCAATAATAACAGCACAGCACCACCACTTTCATTAAAAGCAGTCAGTACCCAAAGGCCCGTTGGAACAATGAAGTCTTCACTTGCTGGTGGAAGGACAGCAAGGAGGGAACTAGTCTAGCTTCTTTAGGGAGGCAGTTCCAAAGTCTGGAAGCAGCCACCAAGAAGTCCCTCTCCTGCGTCCCCACCAAGTGTGCCTGGGAGGTGTTGCAGGACTGAGAGAAGGGCCTTCCCTGAAGATCTCAAAACCTGGGGAGGTACATATGAGGAAATACAGTCTTCCAAATAGCCTGCACCTAAATCATAAACAGCACTGTGACATGTGCCCTGAAATAGACCTGTAGCCAGTGGAACTGTCATAATAAGGGCGTTGAATGCTCCCTATAACCAGCCCCAGTCAACAATCTGGCTGCAGCTCTTTGAGCCTGTCGAAGTTTCTGAGCACTTTTCAAAGGCAGCCCAATAAAGGGCATGCTACAGTAATACATGTTCATGTATGCTCCAGTATGCATTACCCAAACATGTTAAATATATCAGTATTGCTGAGGAAAGAAATGCAGTTGGTATCATATGAGTGGCTTGCACCCTTACTAGTGGTATGAAATGCTGATCATAACTGCTACTGAATCAACCATAGAGTGTGTGCATGAAGAGCTGTGGTTGATGGGCTCGTGCAGTGGCACACAATGAAGACTCCATGAAACTCTTTATCTCTTTGCCACCACACGCAAAGCACTCACCCAAGAATTAACTCAATAATTAAAGCAAACAACCTAAAAACAAAAACAAAATGAAGAGCAAAAAATCCACATGGAGGACTAGCTGGATTTGGTTTTGACAAAAACAAAATCCCCCTCTGTGCAAATTAGTTGACAAGAAAATGAAATTACCGGTGGAATTTCTTCAATGGGTTCTAGGCATATAAGCCTGTAACTAACTGCTCAATGCCTAATTTGGAATATAGGTGTACAGTGAAAAGGACTGATTATAAATTAGAAATAAATAAAATATTATTGAATGCACCCCAGAGCCTGTGATTTCTTTATCACCTGTGCATTGTGTGTAATGAAGGAAATGATAGGAAGACTCAAAATAAACAGTTTTACTGGTTTAGGACTGTGTTGTCTTGATTGCTTATTCAGGCTCCACACAGGTGCTGGTAATTTAAATGCTTTATTCAATAGGTTCTTCACAGCTCCTTAGCAGGACTCCTCACATAGGCAAGTGGCAGGTTTTAGCCTAATCCAAGTGAAGCAGAATGAGCGAGAATATTTAAAGAGATAGTGCAGACAGATACCCGGTAAGTTAGTTCACAGTGAATGCAGCAGAAGAATGGACTGGAGCAAAATATGTTATGATATTTTGCTAACTTAGGCAAAGGACAAGCTAGCTTACATGCCCCATTCCATATGCAGCTGTTAACTGGAAATAGAATCTAGGGATGGGTAAATCTCTCAATTTCAGTTTCTCTTTTCCCCCCTCCAATCTTCTGTTCAGTTCTCCACATTTCTGTATCAGTTTATGACTTTATAAAATATCCTCAGGAAAATCCACTAGTGTTTTCATGCGAATTTCTCCTAACATACACTCTTTTTTTTGCAAAGCCATTTCCCCATATGTAATGCATTTCTAATAATATTTTAGCATTTCCATGCACATCTTACTCTAGTATATTCCTTTTTGTAGCCATAACCATTTAACGGGATAAATGCCTTGCAAAATTCTGTGCAAATTTTGCCTCACATATTGCACAAGTTAAGTATGTTCACCTTTAAATGCCAACTGAATCAAAATTCTCTCTCATCCATTCCTAGTTGAGTCTTGCTTCAATATTGGCAACAGGAGAATGCCCTCCAGCATAGCTGAGGGCAGCAGGCTACTTTAGGGGGTACAGAATATCTCATGTACCCAGTGGTGGAGCTTCACAAGACGGAGAAACCAGTAGGAGAACACTTCAATCTCCCAGGACATTCTATACAAGATCTCAAAGTAGCTGTCATATTACAAAAGAATTTCAGAAATAGACTGGAAAGAGAAGTTGCTGAATTGCAACTTATTGCCAAACTTAAAACCATGGAGAGACCTGGTCTGAATAGAGAGACATTGGATCTTATCTCATTATACACAATAAAGCTATTTTTAGTCATCTCACCCCTTGCTTTTTCCTGTAAGACCAATTGCAGTCGTTAACAGTCATCAACATGTTTACCACACCTATCAGCAATCACCCATGCCCACCACCCTTCTGAGTAATATCCCTCCCCACCCTCTATAAGGGTTTGGTGACTTCTGTTTCAGCATATCTGAAGAAGTGTACATGCACACAAAAGCTCACACCAATAACAAACTTAGTTGGTCTCTAAGGTGCTACTGCAAGGAATTTTTTTTATTTTGTTTCAAAAGGTTGGTGGTTTGAGCCCACACAGGGACAGCTGTGGGAAGGATTCAATGATGATTCAAATCTATGACTCTATGATGCTGACAAGAAGGGATATGGCCTTTCCAGTTGTGGCCTCCTGTCTATAGAATGCTCTCGACAGTGAGGCCTGCCTGCAGCCATCATTAACATCCTTTTGGCATCAGCTTGAAGCATACCTCTTCTCCCAAGTGGAATTTGATTGTAATGTATATTGCTGTTTCTGCGCTTAAAAATATGCTATTTTGTTATGGAACTTGATGGGGTTAATTATGTGCCTGCAGACATTTTGTATTAGGTGGCAAATAGCTTGAAATAATAACAACAGTCTAGAAAGTTGCATCTCTTTTCTCATTCTGTGTGCAAGCAATTTTCCCTTCATTGCTCTGCTAGCAATGAGGGAGGAAACTGGCCATTTTTAACCTTGAAGCTTCAGTGCTTTGGATTTGATTGTGTACTTCCAGCAGTTCCAGAAATCCTCTTAAAGCTAAAGGGCATTTTTAGATGTAATCAATGAAACAAGTCCTTGTGAATTACTGTAAATTTTAAAGTATAATTTATGTGGCATTTATCAGTGCTCTGCCATAGGTTTTCTTCGCCAGGTAAAAATTGCTGCCTTCATAAAGAATACCTTCCTTCTATATTTCCTAAGTTGTGCTTAAACAGGATTTGGGGGAATTCCTCTCCCCCAGCCCTGCTTAATCAGCAGTGGGCATACCCACTTCAATGACCGTATACTCAGAAGCCCTCTGTCCAATGACTTGTGCAAGTATGCTAAATCTGGGGTGGAAAACCTATGGCCCTGTAGGTGCTGTTGGACTCCAATTCCCATCAGCTCAGGGTGCATGATCAATAATCAGGGAAGGTGGGAGTTGGAGTCACAGGTTCCCCATCTCTGGACTAAGGGGGAAGGAAAACTACATGGTGTTTGGTTTCCAAAGACCTCCACAGTGGACCCTCTGCCACCCTCAGGCATCTGCTCCCAAATCTGGCTGTGTTGTAGGCCAGCACTCAAGCACTTTTTGAATGGAGAAAGGCAAAATCATGGTTCCTGGTGGCTGCATAAGAAGGGCCTTGCTGGATCAGGTCAAAGGCTCATCTAGCTCAGAGTGCTGCATGCTTTAGTTATCTCCCGCTTGGACTACTGCAATGCGCTCTATGTGGGGCTACCTTTGAAGGTGACCCGAAAACTGCAATTAATCCAGAATGCGGCAGCTAGGCTCGTGACTGGGAGTGGCTGCCTGGACCATATAACACTGTTCCAGAGAGATCTGCATTGGCTCCCAGTATGTTTCTGAGCACAATTCAAAGTGTTGGTGCTGACGTTTAAAGCCCTAAATGGCCTCGGTCCTGTATACCTGAAGAAGCGTCTCCACCCACATCGTTCAGCCCGGACACTGAGATCCAGTGCCGAGGGCCTTCTGGCGGTTCCCTCATTGCGAGAAGTGAGGTTACAGGGAACCAGGCAGAGGGCCTTCTTGGTAGTGGTGCCTGCCCTGTGGAATGCCCTCCCATTAGATGTCAAGGAAATAAGCAGCTATCCTATTTTTAAAAGACATCTGAAGGCAGGCCTGTTTAGGGAAGTTTTTAAATAGTTGATGCTGTGTTGTTTTTAATACAGCCAGATGGGCGGGGCATAAATAAATTATTATTATTATTACTATCATCCAGCATCTTGTTCTAGTAATGTCAAGTCAGATTCCTCTGGGAACCCTGCAAGAAAGAGCAATGGCATGAAGCTGACCTGAACTCTATTCTTACTGACACAGGGGTAACTAATTACAGCCTGCATATCGTGGCCCACTTAGAACATTTCCCAAATGCTAGTACTTCAGTTTGCAGTCATAATGCTGAAAAGCCTCTATACTGATAGCTCAGTCCAAATCCAGGCTATGGCTCTGTGCCAGTGCCACAGAATGTACAGTGTGAATGTGGAGATGCTCCACTCATTTGAGGCATGTGGGTAAGATGTGCTTAAACATTATGGTCACTTGAACAAGCCACCATCACAGGGACTGCTGAGAAACAACCATACAAAACAATATCAGCTGGAATCAATTTGCATATTGTAGCAGACAAGGAATACTGGGCTACCAAACCCCATTCTAACCAAACAAGTCCATCTTTAATTGACATCAGAATGATGAAAATGTAGGAAATAAATGCAGATGTATGAGGACAGGATTGCAGAGTCAGGTGCCACCACAGAGAAGGCCCCATCCCACATCAGCATCAAATGGGTTGTGCCCATTGGTGAGGCCATGATGGGGGTCTCCCACACAGATCTTAAGGCATGACTCTTCTTCTTTGGTGATCACTCGTAGCCGAGTATGATTGTCTTCCATAAACACGGTTTTAACAATGATTCCATAAGTGACTGTGGAGGCCAATTCTGGATCCACACGTCCTTCCACAGAGGGGACATTGGTTTCCGGGCAGGAGTTGATCACGGTGTGGATTTGCCAAGCGTGCCTTCCTCTTAGCACGTTTCTCCTGACTAGGCAGGCATTGGTTGCTAGTTAACTGGGTCTTCTTTTTCCCCCTTTTGAAGATGGGCACAACATTTGCCCACCTCCAGCCTGCAGGTTACCAATCATGGGGTCCAAGATAGAACTTTGCAGGATCCCACAGCATAAATGACACAAGGCCAAGCAGAAGCTCCCCAATGCAACTTTGTGGTAGCAGTCCCAGTGATAGGAGCAGAGCCATAATAGCATGGTGCCTCCATCTCTGAACCCACCATAAAGATGTCATGGTATCAAAAGCCACCCAAAAGTTTAATGCTTTTTAAAGGTTAAAATATGTACAAGAATGTATGTTTTCAGTTAAAAATGCATATAGAAGATTGCCGTTTCTGAGTAAAATGCATATTTTGTGTGTGAGGAGGGAAGGATGGAAAATAATACATTTTTTGTAGTTTTGTCGAGAAATAAAGAATTTGTACATTGATGCAGAGATTGGAAGGAACAGGCTTATGAATGAGCACAGGTGGAACTGACATGAACTAGAAAAGTTTGTTCCCTCTATCCCTAGTTCTATAGAATCAGGGGTTACCCTAGTGGTGTATTTGGGTTACAGAATCTCAGCTTGGCAGTGCTTCGTTAAGCATGACCACCCCCCTTGAACTGCAAGAGTTTTTTTATACTTGGTAAATAGTCTCCGTAAATCCCAGAGTAAATGCCATGGAACTCTCAATGTGGTCCAGAGGGCAGAGGGAAGCATGTGCTGTGTTTGCTGTCTATGGAAATGATGCTTACGTTGGAATTACCTGGTAACATATGGCAACTGTCTTGTAATTAAATGCTCCACCGATATTTCCAAAGTGAACAGAATAAATCTCCCAGCAGCAACGCACAACCCACTATTGGTGGTTATTTGTCAAGGATGAGCAAAGCTGACCAGATGAACATTTGGCTCAGGGCGGTGTCTCATCCTTGAATCATGCAGTTTATTCTCTGAGTGAAGGGGAAAGGAACACTGGGAGATATATAGGTATATACATTTGAGAATGATTAGAAAGTGCTGCAATAAATATTATATAATTTCCACATTTACTTTAAAAGTAGCATATCAGACACAGCTAAGCGTACTGTTTTGGGGAATTTTTTTTGGTTTTTCATTGCCTATTGGCATCTTTATGCTTTGTGGGCAGCAGCTGCTGCTTCATGCCATTTTCCTCCTTTTTCAAACCCTCACTGTCCTTGCTCTCCTGTTTCTGTTTCCCTGTATAATTGTGTGCACCATTCTGAGAGGCTACACTTGGGCCTGCTCTGGAAGCTGCAACTGGTGCAAGATGCTGCAGCTGGTGTGTTGATGGGGACAGGCTACCCAGTGCTTAAAACATGGGTCGGCAAACTAAGGCCCAGGGGCCGGATCTGGCCCAATTGCCTTCTGGATCCAGCCCATGGACGGTCTGGGAATCACCGTGTGGATTGGCATGGGAATTCTGATCTTTTGGACTGTGCCATTCCCCCCGCCCATACACACTGCGGCAGTGCCTCCTCCCTCCCTCCCTTCTGGCTTCTCCCTGCCCTGCCTAGAGGAGGAAGGGGGCTGGGCTTTGTTGAGCGCGGCTGGCTGAGCACCATTTTAAGCAGCCCCTCACTGGAGCCAGCCCTTTCATGCCACTCATCATCCCTCCACTGCCACCAGGCCCTGCCACTCGCAAGGCACAGGTAAGCAGCAACTGGGGCTCGTCCTGTCCTGTGGAAAAGGGGAGAGTTGGTGGGTGGGGTTTTTTCCCCTTCAAAATATAGTCCGGCCCCCCACAAGTTCTGAGGGACAGTTGACTGGCCCCCTGCGAAAAAAGTTTGCTGACCCCTGGCTTAAAAGTTTGCACTGGTTATGTTAATGGGCCAGGTTCAAGTATCATGCATTAATTTACAAAGCCTTTAACAAGTTAGGAACAGGCAAGGGTGGCCTGAGGCGAAATGCCCCACTTCTACCCCTGCGATGAGCGGGGAAAACAAGGACTTTTGAATCCCTTGTGGAGTGGGGATCTCTTTCTGGTTCTCCCCTCCCACCTAGGAGCAGGGCTTTGCATTGACTCCTCCCCAGTGGCGTAGCGTGGGTTGTCAGCACCCGGGGCAAGGCAAGTAATTTGCGCCCCCTAACCCGTGGATTTGCGCCCCCTAACCCATGGATTTGCGCCCCCTAACCCGTGGATTAGACCAGGCAGGTCTGGGTCCAGGATTCCTGAAAGACTGACTGATCTCTTATCACTGAGATATTTGGGGGAGTGTATTAGTGGTCCCCTATAGTTCAGAAGCACGGCTTGCGACTCCCAGAAGCCATGCATTCAGTATTGTAGGACCATTTCTGTGAAATTCCTTTCTGACTGAAATTGGACGTGCCCTTTAACTGCTGCACTTCAGGCACTTGACAAAGGCTTTCCTATTTCAGCAATCATTTTAAAGTAGCCTTCAATTTTAGGATGGATTTTAATTGTTCGTATTCCTCATATGGTTTTTGTTTTGTTTAGTAAAAAGATAAACACCAGAAATTATCATTATTAATAATCGTGTGTTTTTTACAAATATTGTAATAATATAAGAGCTGCAAGATTCTGTAATATGCAGATCAATAGTATATAGCTTTTAGCATTGGCAAACAGAAAAAGAATAACTCACATTTTAGAAACAAAGCTAAAAAATAAACTTCGCTATGGTATAAGGAAAGCATAGCAATAAATTTGGATATTTTGTTAAATTTCACAATAGTACTGAACTCTTCAATAGTATAACCAATGTTGCAAGTAGCAGTGTCATAGCAACTGAAGACAAAATTAGCTACCCCAAACTCATTCATTTTCTGTATACCCCAACTCAATAAATAACCTTGCAAACCCTGTAATTAACATATGCTCGAAATATTATTAAATATATTTCCAACCCAGTAAACAACATATGCTTGAAATACTACTGTAACTCAATAATTTGTCTAAGCTGAATTGGGGTCTGAAAGATCCATAGCTTCTGATTCTGAACTTTCACTTAAATAAAAAAAATAAAAAATGGAAGTTTTGTTTGAGCTGAAAGCAACTTCTTAAGTATTTCACATGCTGTTCTGATCCTTGATAGTAAATCTATTTTTTTCCAAGCATCAATTAGCTTGTTTCATTTGCTGCAGATGATATAGAGATCTGGGTTAAATGGAGAAAAAACTATGTGTTGCAAAAGCAATATGCCTGGCAGGTGCACAGTTGAACTCTGGGAACAAATGTCTGAAGTTTTTTCTATATATTCTGAAACATTTTTTCGTGTGTGTGTGTGTGTGTGTGTGTGTGTGTGTGTGTTTGTGGCTGGTTAGCTGTTTTCCCTGTGTAAAGGTCAGAGGGGGCAGGGTTTCTGTTGAGGCAGGGGATTAGCTGTGGGAGGAGCTTATCAGAGTCTGAAGGGCAACAGTTGAAGAAGGAGCAAAAAAGGTTTTCTTGTGTGTGTGTGTTTCTTTGTGGCTGGTTAGCTGTTTTCCCTGTGTAAAGGTCAGAGGGGGCAGGGTTTCTGTTGAGGCAGGGGATTAGCTGTGGGAGGAGCTTATCAGAGTCTGAAGGGCAGCAGTTGAAGAAGGAGCAAAAAGGGTTTTCTTGTGTGTGTGTGTGTGTGTGTGTGTGTGTGTGTGTGTGTTTCTTTGTGGCTGGTTAGCTGTTTTCCCTGTGTAAAGGTCAGAGGGGGCAGGGTTTCTGTTGAGGCAGGGGATTAGCTGTGGGAGGAGCTTATCAGAGTTTGCAGGGCATCAGTTGAAGAAGGAGCAAAAAGGGTTTTCTTGTGTGTGTGTGTTTCTTTGTGGCTCATTAGCTGTTTTCCCTGTGTAAAGGTCAGAGGGGGCAGGGTTTCTGTTGAGGCAGGGGATTAGCTGTGGGAGGAGCTTATCAGAGTCTGAAGGGCAACAGTTGAAGAAGGAGCAAAAAGGGTTTTCTTGTGTGTGTGTGTTTCTTTGTGGCTGGTTAGCTGTTTTCCCTGTGTAAAGGTCAGAGGGGGCAGGGTTTCTGTTGAGGCAGGGGATTAGCTGTGGGAGGAGCTTATCAGAGTTTGCAGGGCATCAGTTGAAGAAGGAGCAAAAAGGGTTTTCTTGTGTGTGTGTGTTTCTTTGTGGCTCATTAGCTGTTTTCCCTGTGTAAAGGTCAGAGGGGGCAGGGTTTCTGTTGAGGCAGGGGATTAGCTGTGGGAGGAGCTTATCAGAGTCTGAAGGGCAGCAGTTGAAGAAGGAGCAAAAAGGGTTTTCTTGTGTGTGTGTGTGTGTGTGTGTGTGTGTTTCTTTGTGGCTGGTTAGCTGTTTTCCCTGTGTAAAGGTCAGAGGGGGCAACAGAGCAGTTATACCCATCTTTTAGATTTAGGGGAGCTAGTCTCAAACGTTTGTTGGGGGAGACCTAGGTTTTTTTTGTGTGGGGGGGAAGTTATTTGTCCTGTCCTCAAGCTTTTTATGATGGAGGACCTCTGTAGCCACCCCCAACGACACGATCTCAAGATGGAAGGGGAGGGAACAGCTGCAGTCGCCTGCGATTCCTGCGCAATGTTTGCCATCTTGCCAAAGGTTGCAGGCAGCTTTACCTGCAGCAATTGCATGTTGATTGCCCTCTTAAAAGACAAAGTCCAGCAACTGGAGGAACGTGTAGCTACGCTCCAAAGAATTAGAGAGCTGGAGCTCTTCTTGGAAGCAACAGAGCACACCGTCTCCACCAGGGAGGAGACAGGGGACTCCCCTGAGAAGGAGGCTAGTTCACCAACACAGGAGCCAGATATATGGAGAAACGTGACTCAAAGAAGTAGGAGGCCCAGGGTTCACTCTGATTGTTTAGAAATACACAATCGCTTTGAGGTCCTCTCCCCTAGCATGGAAGACGAAGAGCAGACTCCATTTGAGGATCTCTCCCTCATTACAGTCGATCAGGTATATGAAGACGAGCAGCAAAGTCAGTCCTCAGGGAATGTGCAGGCAACCTTGGAACGGACAGCTCACGGAAGAACCCCGACCAAACCCAAGAGGAGGCGTGTAGTGGTGATAGGGGATTCCCTACTGAGGGGAACAGAAGCAGTGATCTGTGGGCCTGACAAGATGTCTCGGGAAGTGTGCTGTCTCCCCGGGGCTAAGATCCAAGATGTAACTGAACGACTGCAAGGAATCATAAAACCCACTGACGAATACCCCTTCCTGTTGGTTCATGTGGGAACCAATGACACTGCAAGCAATAGCCTCCAGAAGATCAAAAGAGACTACGAGGCTCTCGGCAGGAAATTGAAGCAACTAAATGCACAAATTGTCATCTCGTCTGTCCTCCCAGTTGAACGACGTGGCGCAGGGAGAGAGGGGAAAATAGTGGAAGTGAACAGCTGGCTTCGCAAATGGTGTAAACAGGAACGGTTTGGATTCTTAGATCACGGACTGCAGTTTCTTGAAGATGGACTTCTGGCAAGTGATGGGCTGCACCTCACAACGGTTGGGAGAAATGTTTTTGCCAAAAATCTCAGAAACCTCATCAGGAGGGCTTTAAACTGACTAATGTGGGGGAGGGAGACAGTGCTCCTGAAGGTAGGAGTCTATCAATTAATGAAGATGATCATCCAAATGTCATAGACCAAATGGAGCAAACAGCACGCGGACCTAGTGGAGGGAGGAAAAAATCCTTAAATAAGAGACACGGGGGAATGATTAATGGACTTCAATGTCTGTACACTAATGCGCAAAGCATGGGAAATAAACAAGATGAGCTTGAGCTCTTGGTACAGCAAACTAAATATGACATAATAGGCATCACTGAAACCTGGTGGGATAAGTCCCACGATTGGAATGTAATAATGGAGGGATACAATCTATTTCAGAGAAACAGACCAGACAAGAAAGGAGGAGGAGTGGCGTTATATGTCAGGGGTGTGTATACCTGTGAAGAGATCCAAGATTTAGAACCTCAAAGCCAAAGTGAGAGCATTTGGGTCAAAATTCAGGGAGAGAAGAATAACAGAGACCTCATTGTGGGAGTTTACTATAGAGCCCCAAGCCAAACGGAGGACATAGATGATGCCTTCCTGGAACAGATGGCCAAGCATGCAAAAGGAAGGGAGATAGTAGTAATGGGGGACTTCAATTACCCGGATATTTGTTGGACGTCAAACTCAGCCAAGAGCATAAGGTCAAACAGATTCCTCACTGGCCTTGCAGACAACTTCATTGTCCAGAAAGTGGGAGAAGCAACAAGAGGAACAGCCATTTTAGACCTGGTCCTAACCAATGTTGATGACCTGGTTAGTGGGGTAGATGTGGAAGGATCATTAGGCGCGAGTGATCATGCTCTTCTGAAGTTTACTATACAGCGGAAAGTAGCAGCCAAGCATACTAGGACTCAATTTCTTGACTTTAAGAAAGCCGACTTCATAAAACTTAGGGAAGTGCTGGGTGAGATCCCATGGACAGCAATACTAAAAGGAAAGGGAGTTCATGATGGCTGGGAGTTTGTTAAGACGGAGATAGTAAAAGCACAACGTCAGGCAATACCAATGAGACGGAAACATGGAAGGTGCCTAAAGAAACCAGGGTGGCTATCTAAAGAACTTTTAACTGAATTAAGATTAAAAAAGGATGTGTACAAAAAATGGAAAAGGGGGGAAACCACCAAAGAGGAATTCAAACAAATAGCCAGCACGTGTAGACACAAAGTCAGAAAAGCTAAAGCACAGAATGAACTCAGGCTTGCTAGAGAGGTTAAAAGCAACAAAAAAGGCTTTTATGGGTATGTTTGTAGCAAAAGGAAGAACAAAGAAACAGTGGGGTCACTCAGAGGAGAAGATGGTGAAATGCAAACAGGGGACACAGAAAGGGCTGAACTCCTCAATGCCTTCTTTGCCTCAGTCTTCTCCGATAAAGAAGACAATGCCCGACCTGAAGAATTTGAAGCAAATGATTCAGCAAAGGAAACACAGCCCAGAATAACTAAGGAGATAGTACAAGAATATTTGGCTAGATTAGATGTATTCAAGTCTCCAGGGCCAGATGAACTGCATCCAAGAGTATTGAAAGAACTGGCAGATGTGATCTCAGAACCACTGGCAGTCATCTTTGAGAATTCCTGGAGAACAGGCGAAGTCCCGGCAGACTGGAGGAGGGCAAATGTTGTCCCTATTTTCAAAAAGGGGAAAAGAGAGGACCCAAATAATTACCGCCCAGTCAGTCTGACATCAATAGCAGGGAAGATTCTGGAGCAGATCATTAAGCAAACAGTCTGTGAGCACCTAGAAAGGAATGCTGTGATCACCAATAGTCAGCATGGATTTCTGAAAAATAAGTCATGTCAGACTAACCTGATCTCGTTTTTTGACAGAATTACAAGCCTGGTAGATGAAGGGAATGCAGTGGATGTAGCCTACCTTGATTTCAGCAAGGCATTTGACAAGGTGCCCCATGATATTCTTGTAAAGAAGCTGGTAAAATGCGGTCTTGACTATGCTACCACTCAGTGGATTTGTAACTGGCTGACTGACCGAACCCAAAGGGTGCTCATCAATGGTTCCTCTTCATCCTGGAGAAGAGTGACTAGTGGGGTGCCACAGGGTTCTGTCTTGGGCCCGGTCTTATTCAACATCTTTATCAACGACTTGGATGATGGACTCAAGGGCATCCTGATCAAATTTGCAGATGACACCAAACTGGGAGGGGTGGCTAACACCCCAGAGGACAGGATCACACTTCAAAACGACCTTGACAGATTAGAGAACTGGGCCAAAACAAACAAGATGAATTTTAACAGGGAGAAATGTAAAGTATTGCACTTGGGCAAAAAAAATGAGAGGCACAAATACAAGATGGGGGACACCTGGCTTGAGAGCAGTACATGTGAAAAGGATCTAGGAGTCTTGGTGGACCACAAACTTGACATGAGCCAACAGTGTGACGCGGCAGCTAAAAAAGCCAATGCAATTCTGGGCTGCATCAATAGGAGTATAGCATCTAGATCAAGGGAAGTAATAGTGCCACTGTATTCTGCTCTGGTCAGACCTCACCTGGAGTACTGTGTCCAGTTCTGGGCACCACAGTTCAAGAAGGACACTGACAAGCTGGAACGTGTCCAGAGGAGGGCAACCAAAATGGTCAAAGGCCTGGAAACGATGCCTTATGAGGAACGGCTAAGGGAGCTGGGCATGTTTAGCCTGGAGAAGAGGAGGTTAAGGGGTGATATGATAGCCATGTTCAAATATATAAAAGGATGTCACATAGAGGAGGGAGAAAGGTTGTTTTCTGCTGCTCCAGAGAAGCGGACACGGAGCAATGGATCCAAACTACAAGAAAGAAGATTCCACCTAAACATTCGGAAGAACTTCCTGACAGTAAGAGCTGTTCGACAGTGGAATTTGCTGCCAAGGAGTGTGGTGGAGTCTCCTACTTTGGAGGTCTTTAAGCAGAGGCTTGACAACCATATGTCAGGAGTGCTCTGATGGTGTTTCCTGCTTGGCAGGGGGTTGGACTCGATGGCCCTTGTGGTCTCTTCCAACTCTATGATTCTATGATTCTATGATTTGAAAGTCCTTTTTCAGCAAGGAGTTCCAAAAGTGTTGTTTGTTCAGTGGGTCAATCAAATGTAGAGATGCAGCCATCACAAACCGTTTTTGAAACTTCTGTCTAATAGCAGGAATGTTGAACTGCTGGATCAGTGTTTCCCAGAGTGGGCAATACTGCCCCCGAGGGGGTGGTGGAACAATCGGGGGGCAGTAGTAGCCTTGGGTGCAGTTGGGGGGGGCATTGAATAAAAATTGGGGGGGTGGAAGCATAAAGAAAGATGTGAATAATATTTTGAAAAACCATTCATACATGTTTCATCTGTTGTGTAATGATGCTTACCACCAGGTTAGGTGCTGTTGCAGGAGAATTTACTGTGATGCTTTCAGGAGGGAGTTGATGTTTACCTTACTGGTCCTCAGTAGGAAATGCATATGAAAGGGATCTTCCAAGTTTTGGAGGAACTAAAGCAGAGGTGAAACTCCTTTCTTTTTGCATGTAGGAGTGGGTTGAAAACGACTAAAGGTCCCTGGCAGCTCCCTTGGGTTGGTAGCCACCATCTCCCCCTCTTCCCAAAGCATCCCTTAGAACAGGACATTTGTTGAGGGAGAAGATGCTGGCTGCCAGCATAGACCTGAACGTTCTATCTGAAAAATTGTGTCCTCCCTCCCCCCACCCCAAAATAACTGAAGTAGCCCTACTCCTGCTTTAGTAACTTGCAAATGGGGCTACAGAAGTATTTTGTATATCCATCCAGAAAGGATTTTGTATATCCATACTTTCTGGGTTATTGAGAATAGCAGAGGAAATCAACCTACATATTTTTGATACCCTCAATCAACTATCCACAACATGAACATTTTCATTTTCATTGTTGTTGTTTGTTTTTTGAATGACTTAGCACAGAGCCCTCAATATGTTATTGGACTCCAACCCCCAATACCCTGACATTGAACTATGCTGCCTGGACTCTCATGAGTCAGAGTCCAATAGCATCTGAAGGATCCATCTTGGATCCATGGGTGTAGCCAAGGGGGACAGGGGGGCAGCTCCCCCCTGATCAATACAAATCTATGCTTCTGCTCCCCCTAACAAAAGCCTGCCCTCCCTAACAAAAATTCTGGCTACGCCCATGCTTGGTTCTCCATCTCTAGCTTAGTGTCAAGAAGGATTTGAACTTAAACAATTCGGCCTATGGTTGATCTTCTCAATAAGACTCTCTGCCAATCTCCCCTTGGCTGTTATGAGTCATGAATCCTGGCATGGTGGCATGTCGCAGATATTAACATTGCACAGTCTGAAGCGATTGGAAGCATAAGAATTGACTCCTTTTGGAAGAAATCATTGTCCATTGAAATCACTGAAAAATATTATTCAAACTTTACTAGCAGAACTCTTCAAAAACAGAACATAAGCAGCAAAGATACATCCAAAAATAACCATACAATATCTTGTGCAGCACAGAATCAGCATCTTAGAAATAAGTGATAATTCCAAAAGTCTAATCTGTGTCCAACCTGCCTTAGCCTGCAGCTCTTTGAGAGCCATTATCATATGCTGTGTTCTCTGTTGCATTCAGAGCAAATTTGCAACTTAATACCTTCGTCACATGATCAAAGGTTCACTCTCAGCACAGAGTAGAAAAAACAATCAACAGATAATCATTAACTAGTTACAGCTCAGAAAGAGCTCTTCTTGCTTTCAATATAGCCTCTTGGAAAATTCCCAACTTAAACCTTTTCACCAATACATATTTAGGCATTCTTATTTCAATGTCAAGGACACCATTATACTTAACATGGCATCTATTCTTTGGAATTTCCTCCTATTACATAGCAGGCAGACAGTCTTTTCAGTACTTGCTAAGGGCTTTCCTCTTTCAACAAGCCTTCTAAGTGGATATTTTATCCCTGTCGGTATCTGTGTTGGATTTGAAATGATTTTCATTCATGCAGTTGTTTTGTTTTCATAGATGAAATTGTTTTATTGTATTGTGCAATCACTTTGAGATGTTTTATAGGAAGTGATTTGTTAATGGAATTAATAAGAATAAGAATAAATAATTCAGTTATTAGTATGGGGGCCTACCTTGTTTCAGATGAGTTTAGTGTCATAAAGGCTAATGACAAATTGAAGGAGATTGCTCCTATCCAAGACGAAAGAGAGCATTTCCCCTGTGAATTTCTTCCCATCCCTATCATCTACATAAATAGTAGTTCAGTTCTTGTTCATTGAATATCACTGACCACTTACTGCTTCGGCACGGAAAATGAGAACAAAGCTGTTTGATCCAGGAAAACTGTTCTGGAAATTGACTCAAAAACCCTTCACTGCCCCATTAGACATTTTAGGAATTATTGATGGAATAACCTTTCAGGAGTGAGTCCTGTGCTTGGCTGAGGCTAGGATATATTATTGTTTAAATAACCCATGGGGGACCAAATCTTACGGTGACCCAAATGCCATTTAAGTTTTTATTGCTTTTCATAACTTCCCCAGGCCACAGCCGTCTCCTGTTGAGAAAAAGCTTGCCAAGTTATAGGAGGGAAGTCAGGGAAATAAGCAAACACAAGCAAAATGTTAATGTACAGAAGCCTGTGGCAAGCAAGGACGGCCTTCTGCCATGATGCTCTGAACTGCTCTGGGCTTCCCAGCTAATATTTATTGGATTTTTAAAGAACTTGTTTATTTACATGGCTTAAAACTCTCGTGACAGATAGACCTATGATCTGCTGCAGTTGAAGGCCAAATAGTCTTAGCCTGGGTTGGTTTGGATCACAGCTATGAACTTGTTGCTAAAGCCAACTTGGAATTTCAGAGATCTGGGCCATTTTAAGCTACCCTGTTCTGCTAGTAGAAGGTAGCAGAAGTATTCCTACTAGCACAA
Source organism: Podarcis vaucheri (assembly GCF_965113315.1). Lineage (NCBI taxonomy): Eukaryota > Metazoa > Chordata > Lepidosauria > Squamata > Lacertidae > Podarcis > Podarcis vaucheri. The sequence continues at coordinate 31,538,085 of NC_138753.1, forward strand.
CAGGGCTTCCCCCTCTCCACCTCCCACTCCTGGCCCAAATTCACTCCATAGCTGTCAACTTTTCCCTTTTCTTGCAAGGAATCCTATTCGGAATAAGGGAATTTCCCTTTAAAAATGGGAAACGTTGACAGCTATGATTCACTCTCGAGGGTCAGGAGAATCCTCAGAACAGTGTGTGAGGGTAGGAGAGTGGATGTTGTTCCATCAGGCAAGCAGAAATGTTTGAGCTGATACAATGCGTTGGAGCACAGGGGACTATTTCCATCTTCTATGCTTGGACATATATTTCCCCATATTTGTGTAAATGTCCTGATCCCCAGGCCCAAAGGATGGCCGATGTGAGTAGTTTGATGCAGGGCTGCCAAAGAAGGGTGCCAAAAATGCCAGTGATCAGTTCAAGTGTGTGATTAGAAAAAAGTGTAAACTTGCAGAAGCCTGCAAAGACTTGCTGCCAGGCTAAACGCCCAAACAGTGAATAAAATATTGGAGGGGCAGATAAGCCCCTGCTGCATAATCGATGACCAGACACAACACACACCGTTTGAATGGCAATGCCCCTCAACTTGGGGGGGGCACCTCAAATATTGTATTGGGGAGCCAAAGGGACCTCGGCCCCTAGGAGTTGGCTCCATGGGTGGTAGGCATCCAAGTTTTATCAATAGCTCTCCTCCCTCGGCCAATGGCCAAGCATCCCAAACCAACAGATACAGAAGCATAGCATCAAAGCAAAGCAATAAGCTATATCAAAGCAAGCAGATAAACATATGTGAGCTCATTCTTGCAGTAAATAACAATCCCAGGGTTGTCTTGACTACCAAGATGGCACATACAGGCCTTCTGGTACATTTTCACTGTCTGGTTCTATGCAGTGTGTGTGTGTGTCAGCCCTAGTGTGTGTTTGAAACCAGCTCCCTTTCATGCATTAAGCTTTTCTTTGGTGTGGATCTGCTCCTCTGCAAGAATAAGCACCTTTGACCCCACCCCCTTCAAAGAACTTTGGCTTATAAGAAGCCAAGATGGGTCTTTGATCATCACGCAGAGCGTTGCTTTTTATGCTTCGCTTTCGGTTTCCGTTTCTGCTTGGATCTTCATAGACACAAGCATTCTGGGCGAATTGCAGGGATTTTTGTTTTGTTTTCTTTTGTTTGGGGCTTTCTTTTTTGTGTGTGTGCCAAGCTTGTGAAAGACACTTGACTTGGCGAAAAAGAGGTCTTTGTGCATTCACAGAACAGATAGCATCTAAGCTACAGAAGGGCACGTATCTTATCCGGCTGCCCTGGAAAACTGCCGGAAGGGTTCACAAGGAGGAATGAGAGGAAATCAATGTTTTGTTTGCTGTTTTTATTTGGTCTGCATCCCTTGGCCCCTCCAAATGCGGCTTCTAAGGTCATCTGTTTCAGGGGTTGCTTTGAGGTTGCTTGTATTTCTCTCTAAGACCTCCCACCAAATCCACCCACATAATGCCTCTTGAATACTTACAGTATTTCCAACATGAAAATTTGTTGTTGTTTTTAAAAGATATTTATTAAAGTTTCCAATTTTTTACAAACAAAAAGAAAAAAGCAAACATAAAAAAGTTAAAAATGCATAAATTTCACAACTTATTTTCTCATAACATATTTCCCTGACCTCCTCATCCCTCCCCTTCTTGTATATCCAGTTCAAATTATTTATGCAGCAAATCCATATCTCAAAGCATTACAGCTTAAATGGGAAAAAAAACAAGAAAACACCTTATTTTCTCTCCAACATCTTAGGTTATTATAACCTTAAATTCTTACTTATAAAAAGAAAACCATTTTGTCATATTCCTTTGTACCATTACAGCTAGAAACCACTTAATTTCAATCCAACATCATTCAACATTCCTTAATTTTACAATATTTTTGTAAATAGTCCTTGAATTTTTTCCAATCTTCTTCTGCCGACTCTTCTCCCTGGTCGCGGATTCTGCCAGTCATTTCTGCCAGTCCCATACAGTCAATCAGCTTCATCTGCCATTCTTCCAAAGTGGGCAAGTCTTGCATCTTCCAATACTTTGCAATAAGTATTCTTGCTGCTGTTGTGGCGTACATAAAGAAAGTTCTATCCTTTTTTAACACCAACTGGTCAACCATGCCCAAGAGAAAAGCCTCTGGTTTCTTCAAGAAGGTATATTTAAATACCTTTTTCAATTCATTATAAATCATTTCCCAGAAAACCTTAATCTTAGGGCACGTCCACCAAAGGTGGAAAAATGTACTTTCATTTTCTTTACATTTCCAACATTTGTTATCGGGCAAATGATAAATTTTTGCAAGCTTGACTGGGGTCATGTACCACCTATATATCATTTTCATAATGTTTTCTCTTAAGAAACATGAAAATTTGGACACACTTTAAAGACCCACACTCTTATTGAAGGATCGTTACCAAGGTCTCCACTTGCCACCATTACAATTTTCTGAAGACTCTACTCAACCTGATGTATGTTGAGCTGCGCTCGGTCCATGAATGTGCTGTTGCTCTGGAGATAAAAGATGTACTCAAAAAATATAACCACCCTACAGTAGGTTATCAGCAGTTCAAGCCATTCATTAATAATGGTGCAGAGCAAACTGCCTTGGGAGGTGGTGAGCTCTCTTTCACTGGAAGTATTTAAGCCAAGGTTGGATGGCAATTTGTCGGGGATTCTGCCTTTGGATCCTGCGTTGCAGATCCTGCATTCAGCAGGGGCTTGGACAAGGTGACCTTCAAGGTCACTTTCCAACTCAGTGACTCTGTGACATAGAGATAGAGCTCAGCAGTGGTTGTGTGTGCAATGGTATGGTGTATGTTCTGCAAGGTGCCTTAGCAGTAATATAGATGAATATATGGCCACGAGACAGAGAATGCATCCACCCCTTCACTCAGAGAGACACTGCAATTCAATGTATGTCTTCTTAGATGTGATTTTCCACATTGTTCAGTGGGCATACGGTTGCAGTCTCATCAGCCAATAATTGGAGTAGGGGTGGGGGTGAGGGTGAGGGTGAACTCTGCATATCCAGCTACTCAGACAAACAAATGTTTAATAAAGCATTTCCAAAAGGCTGTCAGTGATTGATCAGGAACAGGAAACCTTGTGAGTACTTTTGAGATAAGGATGCTTGGGAAATTTGATATTTGTGAATTCTGATCTGCACTGACACGATCCATGCCTCCTAGACTAATTTGAACTTATTATACATCAGCTTTCATATTTTCTGACATAGGTCTCAGCCTCCACACCCCTGTGGTATCAAAATGCAATTTAAAGTGCATGTTTTGGGGGAAAATAAACTTGAGAAATTTATATTTAAATGGAAAAGTTCATGCAGATTTTTTATTTTATTTTTTTGAAAAAATGAAAAACCTCACAAATTCATACAGGTGTAAGACAAAAAGGATTAACGTATTGTTTGCAAAACAGATTCCTTTACATGCATGAAAGCAATATGGACTGGAAATATGCGGATTTTCCCATCCCTGTTTTGAAAGGACCCTGTGCTGGTCTTCTTAGTCTGTCCTCAAAATACCTGCAACACTTTAGAAGTACACTAAGGTAGGGCAAAGTCTTGGGAAAGGGCTGTAGCTCAGTGGAAGAGGATCTGCTTTGCAGGCAAAAAGTTCCAGTTTCAATCTCCAGTTTGGGCTTGGAGAGACCCATGCTTGAAACTCCGGAAAGCTGCTGTCATTCAGTGTGGATCAATAGTCTTACTCAGTATAAGGCCACTCCCATGTTCCAAAGCCTCAAACTCTGTGGCTTCCGGTTCAAGCTCTGTACCAGTTTAAATTGGTGGCATCCCTTGGGTGATTTCCTCTTCGCTTCTATTAGAGAAATTTGACTTACTGAACTTGGGGTCCAAATCCTGTTGAGACAGCAGTACTAAAAAATCCAATCATGTCAGCTGTTAAACACCTTGGAATTTGCACTGAGTTTACAGGTTTTCTAGCATTCTCTGTAAGGTTTTGTTTTTTTTTTCTTCAAAAAATGCTATTTTGCATGGCTTGTACTTCCAAAATGCTGATTCCGATGGCATTTAAGTAAGAAAGCTTTGAAGAATTCTGTCTCACAAAGTATAAATAACTCTTGTTTCTCCATTTACTGCTATCTAATTGTCTATTTGGTGCAGCACTTTCCAAGCAGGTTTAGCAACTTGCTTGTATTTTGCATCCCCCTGGTGCTTCACAAGCTTAATAATGCAAGATGGTAGGCAGTTTAATTACAGAAAACTGTAGCATAATTAATGACATTGTAACGGTGAATAAATTACAGTGTTCGGTGGTAATGTATAGCTCACCAGGGCAATAGCAGGAGGAGGGAGAAAGAGGTGGAAGAAGCAAGGATAAAGGGGGGGGGTAGAATGATGAAATGGCAGCTTAAATCAGGGATGCTGGGGGAGAATGGGGACAGCAGTGTTAAACACATACTAGCATTGGTTTGGCTGCACCGTGCTGTTGTGTGTGTGTGTGGAGAGAGGAGGCAGGTGCAGGAGAACAGAGTAAATGGTCCATGGAATTGCCTGTCTGTGACATTATTTACTCGCCTCCATTAAGTCAAGCGGTCAGGGGTTTTGTGATGCGTTGCTAGCCCCAGTCATCATCTTACACTGTAGATCGGTGTTGCCGTCCTGTTTTGCTACCCTCCCCCCGCTTATTTGTGGCTGCAATTGGGAAATGGTGATTTAAGAAACTGTCTTTGAATGAGTTTGATTCTGACTGGCATCAGTTCTCCAAGATCTCACATTACCATTTCTCAGGCTTGCTACCTAAGAAGTCAGAAGGCATGGGAGCCAGTGTGGTATAGTGGCTAGGGCTTGAGATACCAGAGTTGAAATCCTCCCTCTGCCGTGAAGCTAGCTGGGTGTTTTGGGTCAGTCACTGTTTCTCAGCCTAGCCCACATCACAGGGTTGTCACAAATATAAAATGGGAAGGGAGAGGACAACTTCAGGTAGTTGGGAAGCAAGTGTCATATAAATGTAATAATAAATAAGTCTGATTCTAAACAAATGTGTGCACAGAACAGATCATGTCACTAAACTGAATGCCTGTAGCACTCTTTTTAAATAATAAATTATGGTAGTAATAATAATAATAATAATAATAATAATAATAATAATAATAAGTATTCGTCTTTAACCAAATACACCAAAGATGGTCACAAACAGTAATAAAATAAAATCTATCACCAAAACACATTAATCAAAAGCTCAATAATAATTTGTATGTTGGTGTTGGTGGTTTCCTCCCTTTCATCTTGATTATTAATAAAATCAAGAAAAGCAGGTCAAGTTTTCCTTTAAAAATGAATCTATTTCCTTTTGTTGTTTCATCAGTTTTTCTGCTAGTATGATTGTTCACACTTTGTCATGCCATGTTTCTGTCAATAGATATTAAGTATTCCTCCAGCATTTCACAACTAATAAATGTGCCATTATAAACTCACAAAATAAGCATTTCCTAATAGGGGATTTCAACATTTTGGCTACTAATTTTGGATCCATCTGTGTTTCCTTCTTTACTATAAAACTACATTCCTTAAACATATTCTTCCAAAATGTTTGCACATATTGGTATTCCCACCACATGTGGAAATATGTCCTCTGAGCCTTACATTCCCTCAGACAAGTAAGTGATGTTGGTCCATAAATATGACTAAGGATAGTTAGGGTCATATCCCAGTGGGTGGGAGAGGAGTATTACCCTCCATTAATATATTAGCCCAGGAGGGCCGACTGGTGGAGGAGAGGGTTCACCAGGGGCTTTGAAGAGAAGAGTCTCTTCAAACCTTCCATTTGGACACTATTCTCAGCCACCATTCTGGTTCACTGGCTCCTACTTGCGTCAGCAGGGAAATTTGCCACATGATGGTATCACATCACTACACATTTTCAGGGGCAGGGAACAAGGCATGAGCTTGCTGTTTTCAAGGACTGCCCTGCATTGACAAATATGTCAGTTGTGGTTTCTCTCACTTTCTCATATTAAATTCAGTCTTCCTTATTTCCACACCAGTTTGCATTTTTTTAAAAATAAATAAATTAAAAGTCCTCCTGAAAATCTATCAGAATTTTGGTGTGAATTTCTCCTCCTACACACAGCTTTGTAGGCAATTTTGCCCAATATGCACATTTTTGCAAAACAATTTTCCCCTGGTGTAATGAATTTTTGTTTCTTATTTTTAGTAATATGTGCATTTATACGCACACGCTACCTTAGGGTATGCATTTCTGTGCACATGATTTGGCTGGAGAACAGCACTGCAAAATTCAGAGAAGTGTCCATTCTGAATGATGGCGGTGTTTCTGTTGTCATATTGTTCTAAAAAGTGAAAATTAGGTAAATTCACTTTTAAATGAAAGCAGCTTTAAATTTCTCCCTAATCTCTAGTTAGACCTTGGTGGTCTTCTGGGTCTCCTCATGGCTGTCTTGTTAATTTCATAATAGTTAGGTTTTGCTTGAGTAGGTATTCTACCTAGCAAACAACAGTTACCATTACTCATTCAGTGATTGTGGTGTGTGTGTGTGTGTGTGTGTGTTATTTAAATGCAAACTTTGCAGCCTGTGCTTGCTAGGTGGCTTTTTCTTCGGTTTCATTCTTTTTTTAAAAGAAAAAACAAAACAGAAACATTTCCCCCCTCTCTATGGCTTCAATTCTACCCCATCTGTCTCCCCATGAATTAATCAGTTGTACACCTTTCCTCTATAGCCTTCATTATCTACCTTTCAAAAAAGGAGAATGTGGAGAGAAAACATAATTAGATGCCACTTTGCCTAAATAATACCTTTGAAAACAACACAGCGACTTATGAAACAGGAAAGTAGAAACAGCACAGTTTGAACTAATGACCAAATTAAGGAAAACTTTTTTTAAAAAAAGTCAGGGCTCCCCCTCCCTTTTTCCTTGCAGCGAATCATAACAAATCTAGAGTTCAGATAGATAGATGATTAGATTTTTTCCCCTCCTCTTCCACACTCAAAAATGAAATATTTCTATAATATTAAACCCGTCAAATTGATCAAAGTGCAGTGTCAAAAGATATTGTAAGTGCTTCTTCTCATCTAGTCCCCAGGATGATTGCAAATCTGAACACTTTTTTATATCTCTCCAGAAAAGGACTGTAGATTTCTAGTACTCAGTGCAGCTAATATGAATCATGAAATGAGCCAGCTGTCCTTGGCTGAATTCCCCAAACATGCCTGTGCTTGGCACACTGAAAGCTTGAGGTTGTTATTTGATGGGGAAAGATTAGGTCTTGGATCTGGGACACTAGTGTCCCCAATCCCGCTTCTACTATGGGCTTATTGCCTCCACTCTAGCGCTATGGGTTGTCTCGAGGTCCTGTCTGAGCTGGCTTCACATGGCTGGCATCAGGAATCAGCATTGTGCTGTTGAGCCCCACTGCTGTCACTTGCAGACCCCTGACCCTGTTGCTTCTCTTTCCTGCAACTGATTGGGTGCATGAGGCTGCTATGAGCATGCATGCTATGACAAAAGTGAGGAGACAAAGCAGTGTCCTGCACCTGCCTTCCACCCAGCCCCCTGGAAAGAAAGGGTGGTGGTAGGGAATTGCAGTAGAGACAAGGATATGGACCCCTTCAGGGAAAGGACCCCGCTAATATCAACTTGCATGAAGGTTTCTCAAAAAGCAGAAACTAGCATGGAGACTTCCTAGCCCTCCATTCAAAGTGGATTTTGAGGGGCCCTGCTACCAATGAATAGAGAGAACCCTGCAGGTAGAGAAGTTATCTGTGGACTTACCACAGTCATTTTCTAAACAGAGCAATTACAAGATTCAGCAACATTACACAATATAAAGCTTCTTTTACAACAGCTGGAGGACCTGTGGCTTTCCAGATGTTGCTGGACTCCAAATCCCATCAGCCACAGTCAACAAGATCAGTGGTCAGGGTTTATGGGAGATGGAATCCAGAGACATTTGGAGGGCCACAGATTTCCCAGTTCTGCTCTATAGGCTGATGACCATGGAAAGATATACATGAACAATGTTACCTTGGAGCCCCAATGCCATATGTATTTTAGAAAGCAAATTGGGAAAACACAATTTCCATGCAAATTCGCAAATATGTTGCATTCTGATGAAGGGAGAAATGTGGCATTGGACTTAGCCGGTCTGTTTTCGGGGTGCCAAATCCATTGCATCTATAAGCTCAACCTCGTGTCGCAGATGTTTTTCTGTAAGTATTTTCCTTGATGCAGCCACAAGGTATTGGAGTGTCTTGCTAAAGGCCATTCTCTAACTCTGTGGCAAACTTGGATAGAATCCATAGCACTTGCTCCTTTACCCTTGTATGTGTTAACCACTTGGGTATAATGACAGATTTTAAAATGCCCAAGAAAACAAGAGGGGTTGCCAGGATATTGGGTGTGGAGGCAAAGCAGGGAGAGCAACTAAGAAACCAATTCCTCCAACTTTACTGCTTACCAAATTAGAAACAATTTAAGGCTTTAAGGATTAAGTACCATTAATTACTGCCCAACAAATGCTGAACTACAATAGAGCACTTGTGGAAATCAAGAGGACTTCTGCATGAATGCTAAATGGCTTCATTAATGCTCGGTGCAATTTCATTGAGTGATAAATTAATTTGCCCGATGCTCTTAAGAATTACTGAGTGGAATAGCAGGCAAAAAAGTACACTGACATCAGAGCAAGGGACTGCTCTGTTCTCTAGCATGCGGAATAGCTCATGCAGACATGATGTGCTGTCAGAAAGCCTTGTCAGTTGGATGACCAGCCTTACAAGTTGTTTGGGTAATTCCAAATGAGTATAGCAAGGACTGGAGACAAGGAATGAATCATTTTAGATGTGCTGGATGATACTAAATAATGAGGCCAGAGTGTGGGTGAAACTTGGGCAAGGAGAATCAAGTACAGAATTCCCTGCCAAGGGTGCATCTCTAGTTGAGGAAAACATTTTCACATCCATTCATGTGCTATGATGATGCTGAATGATTAGGACAGGGTGAGGCAGTCGGGATTGCTGGAGTTGGGGAGATCTTCCCAACTACTTCTCCCCCTTCCACTGTATGGTTGCATACAGTGTTAGCCATACTAAGCCATACTAAGAATAGACCCATTAAAATTAATGGACATGCCTAACTTAGGTCCACTAATTTCAGTGGGTCTACTCTGAATAAATGTGAGTTGGATGCAACTCAGCATTGCCCACCACCACCTGGGAAGCAATGGTGAAAGGGCAAAAGTATACAGAGGAACAAGTATACAGAGGAAAGGGCAAAAGTATACAGAGGAACTTGTTCCATCTACCCCACCCATGAGTCAGGTAGAAAAGGCACATAAGCGGGAACATGATAGAGAAGAAGAAGAAGAAGAAGAAGAGTTTGGATTTGATATCCCGCCTTTCACTCCCCTTCAGGAGTCTCAAAGCGGCTAACATTCTCCTTGCCCTTCCTCCCCCACAACAAACACTCTGTGAGGTGAGTGGGGCTGAGAGACTTCACAGAAGTGTGACTGGCCCAAGGTCACCCAGCAGCTGCATGTGGAGGAGCGGAGACACGAACCCGGTTTCCCAGATTACGTGACTACCGCTCTTAACCACTACACCACACTGGTGTATAATGGTGTGCAGAAAGTGGAAGAGGAGGAAAGGAGATGGCATGACATGGCCAGTTGCTGAGATGAAAGAAAAGGAGTCTGCTGGACCAGGCGGTCTTTCTGTGATCGGAAGATAACTTGCAGAAGTTATAACTAGGTTCTCCCAGGGAATACATGGCTGTTAGCAGCAGCCTGCCTTTGCAAGCGCCTTTTATGTACAAGGGATCAGATGGTGTTGCAGTCGTTCGATCAATATAAAACCTGTTGTGACAAAAAGGTTTTCCCCCCACCCTCCCAATTTGCATGAAAGTGGAGTCGGTTGCTTCATGTCCTGTCTGTCGCACACCTCCTCCGTATCAGGTTTCCATCTGCCTTCAAAGTATCTTCATTGAGTGGGAGTCACACCTGACCAAAGATCTTACGTCTCAAGCCTCAGTCATTTTAGCATTGCACATGCTGTTTTCTCTTTTGCCACATGACGGCTGCCTGCAATCTCTACCAAGCCAGCTTCTCAAATTCCCTTTAGTACATATTACTTGGAGTTCAGCAAGATTCTGCCCATCCCATGAGACTTTTTAGTCTTCAGCTTCTTTCTTCTCTTATTGATCTTTAAAAAGAAAAAAAAGGGGGGAAACGGTGAAGTTCCTGGTGCCTATATTAAATTTGAACAAAACGTCAACTGCAACAGGCCTGAGAGATTTTGGCAGTGGCTTTTAGTGTCTATCCATGAAATGCTCCTGTCACCTTTTTCTCTTCTCCTTTCCTTATTATCTCTTTCCTGTCTTGTCATTTGCTTTGTCTCCTCCATGGCCTTTAGGACAGCTCTCCTTCCTCTGAAATTTGCTGCTAGTTTCGTCACAACATGCCACAAAACGGCTTGGCATTTTGAAGAAGAAATCAGGGTTCTCTAGAACTTAGCGCTACAGAGCTTATAGAACTGAATCCAGCAGGGATCTTGCAGAATTCTACAAGGCATCTTCTAATGGCATTATGTTTTTAACCTGCTTTCTTTACTTAGGCCAGGGGGTATCCATCAAGGGGCCCTTGAGATGTTTTGGACTCCCACTCTTATTGTCCCTGGCCGTTGGCCAAGCTGACTGGGTCTGGTGAGAGTTTATTTAGTTATTGTTCTCATTACAATAATATCCCTCCTTTCCTGCAAGGAGCTAAAAGTTGATGTGCTCTTCCCTCCCCATTTTGTCTTCTGGTTAGCCTGAGAGAAAGTGAGTGGCCGTGGACACCCAGTAAGATTCATGGCTGGGTGGGGATTTGAACTTTAGTCTCCCAGGCACTAGTGGAAATATCTGGAGTGCACCAGCTTAGCTACTCCTCCACTAGCACTTATCTGCCAGTAACTTCCAGGTTGATATGAAGCTGAATTTGATTTGGTTTTGGATTCAATGTCTCCCATGTTATCAGGTTACTAATGAGCAACTTTTCACCAATTACATCAAAAGGTGAGGAATCTTTTTAAGTCCAAGAGTAACATTTTTTCACACACACCCCCCGGGAACTTTCTGGGGAACCACATAACAATAGTGGGTGGAGAAATGAATGCAAATTTACCTTTATACTGTAAGCTAGTGACTACTATGTACACAGTCCTCTCTATCCTGTATCCAGTCAAGCAAAACCCTCAGAGTTCAAGGATACATTCCAGCCAGGGGAAAACATAACTGAAGTAATACACACAGCTGCCTAAAGCCTCCTCCTACCTCCAAGGTAGACTGTTAAGTCCAGGGTCTGAAATTCCTTAGTTGCACCATGGGATCAATGCAATACAGAAACCTTCCTTGTCCACACGCAGACATGGTCCACCATAATGAGAGGTATTTTGCTTATGATTATCATAATGGGTATGCCTGTCCCTGTTTCCAGCCATGCCCCTATGTGCATCAGCAAAACCCAAGTCATTTTATGCCTGTGACTACGGTGAGTGAGCTTATGAGCAATGGGCAAGAGCTGCCTTCCTATCCAGTTGTCCCCTGATTTAGCAAATGCCAGCTCTCTGTGCCAGCTTGGTAAACAGCTGCTTACTAGCTTATTTATCCCCTTGCAATCATCAGGGGAGGATAATTTCAACTACATGCCACATCTTGTTGACAGCAACCACCTGAAAAGTTAGGGATGAGAGTGAAGTGGGGATAAAGCCAGGCAGGCTGTGAGGGGTGGGGGAAACATGGAGGAGTTAGCACACATTGGGAAAAGCTAGAGGAGTCAAGAACACTCATCCAATATTCAGTGACATGGTGTCAAGACACAGATAGGGGTAGAACAGTAATTAAAGTAAACAGCGCATCAAAGTCTTGGCTAAAGTCATTATTTAAATAGAAAGTAAATGTAGAAACAGCTCATGTAGCTTTATGGGGAAAAAGGTGTTACCGAGAACCTTTGGAGAATATTAATGATGATGGAAGCCGAAAAGTTGAATATCAATGCCTTCCTCTTTATGACATCTGACTGTGTGGAGAGATGGCAAGGGAAGCAGACCCATCCCTCTGCTCTGCAGCTGGCTAAAACTGCAATCCTATACTCCAGGGGTGGCTAATCAAAGGCTGTCCAGGTGTCCCTGAGCTGCATCTCCCACCATTCCTGACTATTGGTTTTGTTGGCTGGAGCTGATGGGCATTAAAGTTCAGCAACTCTTGGAGGGCTACCAGTTAGCTACCCTTGCTGTGCACAATTGTAAGGCCAAATCAACACAATGAGACCCATCTGATATGTAACGAAATGTTAAGCCTTCTGAAGTGTTCAGCCAAATACTGTACTTTTCAGTGTATAAGATGTCCCCGTGTATAAGATGCCCCCTATTTTGGGGGACTAAAATTAAAGAAAACGGGGAAAGATTGCCCAAAGTTGTTGAGCCATTTTTTTGGGTGGGGGGGGGAATGTGAAAAATCACTCACCCAACTGGCAAACACTAACAATCTCAAGAGACGAAAGCCAAATTGCTGAAGTGGCAGCCAATCCAAAGCAGCCTTTGCCACATCCGCAAAGAACCCACCCAATTGACAAAGCAGCTGCCAATACAAAGCAGCCCTTGCAACAGACACCATTCACCCACCCAATTGCTAGATCCTGCTTGCAGCTGCAACCAATTGCCCATCCCCCCCGCACTACCCATGTATAAGATGTCCCCCTTTAACTTTATTTTTATAGACGGAAAAGTATGGTACCTGATTGGTTATTTCTAACCTTCAAAGTTTTTCCCAAATTGGAGTACTAGGGGAGGTTGGGTTCAAGGTGGGTACTCACGGTTAAGACGGAAGTGTAACATCTCAAAAAACAAGGACAAGGCAGGTCTCATAGTCTAGTCTAATCTTTGTCGTAAAATCAAATCCAGTAGACCAATCAAGACTTTATGGGGGATTGTGGTGGGAGAACATGGCAGTTGCATTCCTCATGCCAGTGTTTAAGAACATGAGTGAATTCCATAGTTTAACTATGGGCTGTGTGAAGAAGTCCTTTCTGTCATCTGCCCTGAATCCCCGGCCATTCTGAGATAATTTCTGAGTTAATCCAAAATGAGCTTGCGACTGCTCACCTGTTTCTTTTCTGATCTTTCCTATTTGTGCTTTTAACTGCTATGTCAGTAAGATAATGCACCCTTTGCCACATAATTCTATGCATGTCTATTCAGAAGTCCATGGAATTAAATGAGAACTACTCTCAGGTTTGCTGTCTTAGTGGGTTTTCATTTTTTGCCATTACAGCTGTAAGGATAGGCCAGCAAACACTTTCTCAGTTATAGTGGTAAATTACACAGAAGCCATCCACCTATATTAGGCTTCTAATAGGATTGTATTGGTTACCAGGACTCTGGACCATGCCACTCTGCATTGAGTTGGAAGAATATAGCTGTTGTTTAGAACATCTCCACATACTCATTTCAAGCTCCCTTTATTCTAAATGCACTAATGGATTTGGTGGTCTTGATGAAGCCTCTGGGATTGATTGGTTGAATTTGCCTTAAAACCACAGACTGAGCCAGACCCAGTGTCTCTGGCTGCCATTGACTTGAGCTGCTCCTAAGCTTAATGGTTTGTTGTTCCCATTGACTGGGCTTCTTAGATCCTACCAAGAGGCAGTTAATACAATGGACCTAAAGAGGGGAAGAAGAATAAGTTGCCTAAGAAAAGAAGAGACCAGGGAGCCGGGGGGGGGGAAATAACCCCTGAAAATATTGGCCCAGAGTCATGAGGGGAAAGAGGAGGAGACCAGAGGGTGGCATCTGAGAGAGAAAGCAAACTGGGCATGGCAATGATTAAAAGAGGAGAGATATATGTATCTAGAATTAGCTCTTACAGGAGGTAGTGATGGCCACTAATTTAGATGGCTTTAAATGAAGATTAAACAAATTAATTGAGGATAGGGCTATCAATGGTTACTAGTCAAGATAACTGTGTACTATCATCACTGTTAGAGGCAATATGCCTCAGAATATTAGTTGCTGAGAATTGCAGGCAAGGAGAGCACTTTTGCACCCAGGTCCTGCTTGGGGGCTTCCCCTAGGCATCTGTTTGGTCACCGTGAGAACAGCATGCTAGACAATATTGGCCTTTGGCCTGATCCAGCAAGGCTCTTATGTTCTTTTCTTATAAGAGCACACATTTCAGTTAGGCTGGCAGAAAAACCTTGAAAAGGTTTTTTTATTATTTGTTTTGTTCTGAAATATCTAGGCATGGCTCATAGGTTAGATAAGGAGAGTGCTTTGACATAGTTATGCCTTCATTTATTGGTGGCCTGTGAGATGATGCAGAGAAATGTCCAGAACTCCCTTGTGTGTGTTTGGCTCCATCCATGAAAAATTGCTGTCTGCCTCCACCCTTGGGCTTCAAGCTATTCCACTTAATACGCTAGACACTAAAATGACCCCTTTGTTTGCTTTATGATCGCTTCTGATAGTGCGCTATGCCAGAGATATCATATCTTTGATCTCTCCGCATGGATGTTAAAGCTCTCTTGAGTTCAGCAGCATCTCCTTGAGATTAATACTTCATGGCGTTCTCAGCACCATGCTGTCCTAACTCATACATCACGGTATGTCATGCCTGGCACAAGCCTCCTGCCTCAGTGGCATTGTGCTGGCAGGATAAATAACCCTTGGCTGGCCCCATTCTCTCCCTCCTGCCGCCCCCAATCACTTTGCTACGCACAAAGAGTTCAGCGAAGGCAATGGATGAGGATTGCATGAGAAGCCCAATGTAGGATTCAAGGTCCATGGGGGAGGTATGGGCTGTATTAGCAAAGGTCCATAGCTCAGTTGTATAGCATCTGTTTTGCATACAGAAGGCTCCAGGATGAATCCCTAGCACCTTTGTAAGCCAAGAGAGCCACTCTTAGTCAGTGTAGACAATACTGAGCTAAATGGACCAGTGGCCTGACTCAGTTCAAGGCTGTTCTCTGAGTCTGTTCCTGTGTAACTAAGAGACGCCTGATGAACGTAGTAAGTGACCCATGGAAACTAAGAAAATTTTCATTTTATTTTTTTAAAAAGTCTTCCATTGCCAAGAAAGACAAGTGCAGCAGTGCAGCAGTTTCTCTGAGATGCCTTTATAGGGAACGACAAACCAATGTACCTCCAGGGTGCCCATCTGCCTCCTAACTCATTTCAGATCTCATCCATTAGATGAATGAATTATGATGAAAGTCACTTTTTCCACCTTGGCTTTGTTGCTATTGTTTTGGCCTAGGTGTGTTTGTTTTCTTGGGAAATAGGGGCATGCAGTGATTTTGTTTGCAATCTTGGCTTTACTGATCACAAAATATGCATTCCACCCCCTTGATGAGCATGAGAGAAGGTTAAATGGATCTTGATCCTGTTCAGTGGAAGCTTTTTACAGTAGAGGCACTCCACTGCAACCAGGGCTGCAGGAGTGCAAAGAGCCCACTCAGCATCATAGATTTATTTTATTTTATTTTTTAAAAAGAGAGGGAGAGAAAGATTCTGGTGCACAGCTGTGAATCCCCCTCCTCCTCCTCTCTGTCTTGAAGAGGAAAGCTTGAGATAAATTTAACCTAGTCTCCTGGAAAATGAAGACAGCAATGGCTTCTGCCTGTAAACTCCCCTCTTGTTTGCAGGCATGCCAAGTTTACTCTTTGCTCATGTCAGATTTCATAAACCAACAGGGCTTCAGGGTTGTTGTTGTTTTTTAAAAAAAAAAATGCGGTTGGAAATTTACTTATTTAGTTCAATTTATATCCTGCCCATTTCAGAGGACTTGAGCCAGCAATCAGCAGTTTTAAAAGGGAGCAAGACATTAAGCCAGAATGCTAGAATTAATGTATAAATTATATCAAGTTGAACATTAAATCCTCCTCCACTCTGGCTGCTGAATGACAGCTTACTGAGGGGACTGTGTTTTGTTGCCCAGATGTCGTATGCATGCTCAGTATTGTGCAAAGCTCTTTGATAGTACATTGAAATATTGCTAAGTTGATTTATCAGTGTCCAGATTTGGCTTATTATCATGAGCCAGGCCATCCAGCACTTTATTGGCTGCTCTGACTAACAACAAGTCTCTGGGTCTTTTCCAGTCCTGTTACCTGACACCCTAGAAATGCCAGGAACAGAAGCTGGGAACTTCGCTCTTCAGAAGACATGCCCCTGTCAGTGAGCTATGGACCTCCCCCTCAATGTTCTAATCTTCTACAACAATAATCCAAAGTGTGGCTTTGTTTTTCAAGCTGAAATTGCAGTGTAGGATAATAAAGGGCTCTCATAATCATTAGGCATTCGTGATCTGTTTCCCCACTCTGTATTTAAATAATTAAAATGATGTGACTACTAGAGCTCCATGATTATACTGTGGTCACAATAAAGCTCCTTAGCTCCCTGCTAATTTTGCTTCACTGGTGTGGCGAATGACTGGATTGCTCCCCACAAAGCTGGCAGATAGTTGCGCTTGCATGTGGGGGGGGGAAGAGGCAATGAGAAACACACCTGGGCGAAGTAGGGCTACTTCATTCACCGGGGAAGTAAGGCCACTTCATTCACCACCACCCCATGAGCCAACAGCCACCATGAGCCAACAGTGTGACGCGGCAGCTAAAAAAGCCAATGCAATTCTGGGCTGCATCAATAGGAGTATAGCATCTAGATCAAGGGAAGTAATAGTGCCACTGTATTCTGCTCTGGTCAGACCACACCTGGAGTACTGTGTCCAGTTCTGGGCACCACAATTCAAGAAGGACACTGACAAACTGGAACGTGTCCAGAGGAGGGCAACCAAAATGGTCAAAGGCCTGGAAACGATGCCTTATGAGGAACGGCTAAGGGAGCTGGGCATGTTTAGCCTGGAGAAGAGGAGGTTAAGGGGTGATATGATAGCCATGTTCAAATATATAAAAGGATGTCACATAGAGGAGGGAGAAAGGTTGTTTTCTGCTGCTCCGGAGAAGCGGACACGGAGCAATGGATCCAAACTACAAGAAAGAAGATTCCACCTAAACATTAGGAAGAACTTCCTGACAGTAAGAGCTGTTCGACAGTGGAATTTGCTGCCAAGGAGTGTGGTGGAGTCTCCTACTTTGGAGGTCTTTAAGCAGAGGCTTGACAACCATATGTCAGGAGTGCTCTGATGGTGTTTCCTGCTTGGCAGGGGGTTGGACTCGATGGCCCTTGTGGTCTCTTCCAACTCTATGATTCTATGATTCTATGATTCTACCCCATGATTCTTATAGGAAATTGCATGCAAAAATGCATCCATCAAGAAGAAATGTAGCCCAAATTGCATACAGATTTCAGTGCACACTTTTGAAATAAATAAAAATCACAAATGGATAAAGAAATTGGGCACAGTGAATTTAAGGTTGGGAAAGTAGGTAACTGAGAGAAATTAAGGTCGACAGATTCCTCCATCTGTAGTTATATATTCAGCCAAACCCCGCCCTGCACACAATGTGTGGAGACTGCCAGCATGCCTATGCCCCTGCATCTCCTGCTTGCTTCTGGGCACATGCAAAGTTACATTCTTCATCCTCATGCCTCTTTGAGCCAAGGAGGAAATGCTGGATGGATGGGGGATTAAGCATAGGTGAGATGATTTGAGATGTTAGCAGTCTGTTGTTGTTTTTTATTTTTTGGTTTTAAAGTCTTCTTACAGTGGAAGTGGGTATGGGTGTGGATGGGTGGGTGGGTGGGTCAACCCCTCACATCTGATTTTGGCTTGTGTGTATTGAATGAAGCAGTCTGTGCATAAACTCTTTTGAGTGCTAATTTTTCTGCATGAAGATAATTCTACAAATGCAGAGGGAATATCCCCTCACACACACACACACATTTTGGCTTATAGCAAGAGGGAAATGAAGCTGAAAAACTCATCCAAGAATCTGGCATGTAAATAGGTTTGTTTCCTATTGCCACTGGTTTGATAGAAGCCTAGGAATGCTGTCTTTGGAGAACAGCCATAGCTCAGTGGGAGAGCATCAGCTTTGCATACTAAACGTCCCAAGTTCAATTCCCAGCATCTCCAGGTAAGTTTGGGAAAGACTCCCTGTCTGAAACCCTAGAGAGCTGTTCCTCTTCTGAATCACCAAAGGCATCGGATCTATGGGATCTAATGCTTCTGAAACAGACCAGGATTGTGGCTGTACATGCTTAATCAAATGGTTGTTAAAATTTGCAACACTCTAATGTGCTGTTTTACTTCCAGATCTCCTAATTATTATACTAAGAAAGTTGTGAGAAACTCATTCCTTTATTTGACCATTTATTCCCATCTTCTTCCAATTTCTATGGATATATTTAATACCATGCAAGTGTCCCAGTACACCCCCCTTTTTTGCACAAGAGCCCAGTGGCAATTGGGGCACTGTGATTTCATGCCAAGATCTCACCCCCCCAAAAAAAGCACTTTCTTTGGGGCCACTATCTTGTCAGCTTTCCAAAATGTGTGGTTTTGGGTGCGATACAAAATGGTGTGTCTTTGGGGCTCTAGGATCTCATGCAAGAATATTGCTGGGAATACATGCATCCTGGTTTTGGGATTCAACATATTATAGGGTATGGTATATTTGTGTATCTATGCAAATCTGAACCATATTTTTTGCATGTACAACTGGGAGATTCCCCTCCCCTTAAAAAAAAAAGAAAAAGCAATGACGGGATGCACAAGGTAATTATTTTGTCCCATTGTCTTGAAGCCACATCATGGTGCCCGTTGGGAAGTGCTCATTGGGAAAAGACTATCTGGTACAGTCACCTAGCAGTCAATGGGAAAGAGCTGCTGTCCTCAGGAAAGCTCCAAATGCCATAAGAAGATTAGCAAATATTTCCCAGGGAGGGCCTCACTCTTTTATTTGATCGAAATATTGGGGAGGTGGGAATCAGCCACTTGGGGGAAACTATGAGCAAGAAAACCTGGGAAAGGAGAGAGGGTTTTTTAAAAAGTTCACAGCACATCTCTTTATGTGTCTCCTGTACAGATCATCACCATGCACCTCAAATTCTGCCACCAACACCACCAGTCTAAACTAGGGTGGCCCTCCAAATGTTGTTGGACTACAACTCCCATCATCCGTGACCATTGGCCATGCTGGAAAGGGCTGATGGAGCTGAGATCTAACAACTCCTGGAAGGCCACCAGTTCTCCATGCCTGTCCTGCACAACAAGCACACATGATTTCTAAATGCAAAGCTATGCAAATAAAACCTATCTGCATAATTTTAATTTATGTGTGTAACATTTTCTGCAGAATTTGGGATCACAGAGCTTTCTCCTGCTTTGGAATTATGGAGCTTTGGAGGCACTGAGAGACCGTCTCTGTGCATCACTAGCCTTAGGCATCCACCTGGGCAATGCCAGGAACCGAAGGATTAAGTTATCGGTGCCCTTCTGATTTATGCAAACGCCTGCTCAGCTTCCTAATATGAAATCAGTTCCTGTCATCATCTGTATTTTTTATTCTGAGCCACAACACTAAAACACTTGGCAGTGATTACAAATAGCAAAGTTATTTTTGCGTGTGTGCCAAGTCTACAGCATTGAAACTTAATAGCGTGGTATAATGGAACCCTACGCTGATGTGTGGCATATTTAATATCCATCTTTCTTAGAAATAACAATGTTCTGAAATTAGAAAGGACTTTAGCAACGAAATAATTAATGTGGATAACCATCATAAATGCCACAAACGGAAGAAATACAGATGGTAGTGAACCGTGATCGCTAATACTCTAACCTGTTGTGACAGAACTTTAAAAATTGAAACCCTGTTCCCCAGAGGCCAGTGAATGGAGGCTTAGCCAGAGAGAAAAGAGAGCTCCTTTCTAATTACATTGCTCCCTCTCATTACCCATCTCCCAGTTGGTTACGCACACTCTGTTACGTGAGCATCCAAGTCTAGTAGAGCTTATTAACAGAGGAGCAAAGTTCCCTTCATTATATAGGCCTCTCTCTCTCTTTTTCCTTTTGCCAGCCATGGCTGGTGAAGGCTATACTACTAGGCCCCTGCTGCTGTGGTGCCAAGCAGAGGTGCAACTTCAGCTTGTAGTGGTAGTGGTAGTGGTTGATGGTTAAGCGCATGATCTGTAGGCAGAAGGTCCCAGGTTCAATCCCTGGCTTCCCTAGTTAAAAGACTCAGGTGGGTGGTGAGAAGGACCCTCTACCTGAGACCCTGAAGAACTGCTGTCAATCAGAAGGCACCATGCACTATGATAAGGTCTTTATCTCCACACTGGAGCTTAGAAGCCACAGGGCTTGCTGGATTCTGCCAGGTGTCTCCTAACATAGAATGCTGCCCCCTATAGAGTCATGTATAGGGTCATGTATGCTGCCCCCCTATAGACCCCTATAGGGTCATGTAAGATGTTAAGTCTGAGTCAGCAACTCCCATCAGCTCCAGCCCCAGCCAGCAGTGGTGATGGGAGTTGTCATCCACAAAGTCAGGAGGGCACTAGCTTGGCTACCATTTCCCAGCATAGAGAAAAGCTGAAGCTGTTGATTGTCCACATGTAGTTAATGATAATGGAGCAAGTCTATCTAAGAAAAGGTGGTAACTCTGGATATGGAAAGAACCCCCAGTGATTCATTTCATTCATATGAGTATGTTTAGCCTGGGGAAGAGATTAAGGTGAGACATGAAAGCTGTTTTCAAACATCTGAATGGGTGCAACACAGAATATGGAGCACACTTGTTACCTTTTTCTCTAGACAGCGGGGCTAGAACAAATAGGTGTAAATTTCAGGGAAGCAGAGGTCAGCTGAGCATCAGAAGAAAGCTGACAATGAAAGCAGTTGGACAATGCAGCAGACTGCCTCATGAGAATGTGGGCAATCTTATGATGGAGATGGCTATCTATCAGGGCTACCATAGTTGCATCCTGTGTTGCAGATCCTGTACTGAGTAGGTGGCTGGAGTAGACAATCTCTAAGTTCCCTTCTAACTCAAGCCTATTATTCTGTTGTGTGATGTTGTTGACCATAGGTAGGCAAACTAAGGCCTGCAGGCTGGATCAGGCCCAATTGCCTTCTGGATCTGGCCCGCGGATGGTCCAGGAATCGCCGCGTGGATCGCCAGCGCATGTGTTCTTTCCCTCTCCCTCACATGGCGGCACCAGCACCTCCTCCCTCCCTCCTCCTGGCTTCTCCCCGCCCTGCCTAGAGGAGGAAGGGGGCTGGGCTTTGTTGGTGCCAGCAGCAGCAGTGCTCGAGCGGCCACCATTTTAAGCAGCCCCTCTCCGGAGCCCTTTTGGCGCCTCTCATTGTCCCGATGCCAACGCCAGCCCCTGCCACTCGCAAGACACAGGTAAGCAACCACCAGGGCTCGTGGTGCTCTTGCATCCCCCCCCCAAATATAGTCCAGCCCCTCACAAGGTCTGAGGGACAGTGGACCAGCCCCCTGCTGAAAAAAATTGCTGACCCCTGTTGTTGATTTATGGGACCCTCCAGTTTTCACTTTAAGTAGAATTTAATGGCTACTCTAGAAGAGTGGTCATATCTTCAGGAAGTTCCTGGACCATTGTAATCCAATACAATTCACTTTCCCAAGCAATATTTTGAAATGGGGAGTCTCTCCTGCCTACACCCTAACTTCATGGTGTTCTATATCTGCTTCTTTCCCCCCCATTTTCTTTCTGATTGGCAAGGCAGCTGCTATGCCCAACCTGTGCTTCCCAGCACAGCTGTGATTCCTCTTGCCTGTCACCATTAAAAGCCTTTTCATCTCTGTTCGGAGCAGTTTCTCGTTATCATTTCTCCCTTTCCGATTAGGCCAATGGTTCCATGTGGTCGTTTAGCTGTCAGCCGTCCTGAGTGGCGGCCTTGCATTTCTAAACGTAAGCATGCCTAGGAGAGTCTGTTGCACAGCTGTTCTGCCAGCAGGCTGACCCCAGAGATTCCCCAGGTGCCCTGCCATGCTCTGGGAAATGAGTGTTGCAGATTTTGTATCTCACACTGGGGGGAAACAAAAAAGGCTGCCTTTTTGCACTCCACTGGACAAATTCATGGGAAGAGGAGGGGAATGGCCCAAGCAGGGATTTCACATCTTATTAATTGTAAGCAATAAGATTTTCACAGAGTAAGTAGATTTAACTAAACTGGTGCTGTGAAATTGGCATTAACCCTCTAAGGTAGGCAGTCATTTTTAAAGTATGCCTTAAATTTAGTTTAGAATAATTTTATAGCAGAACTCGTTTCAAATTTGCAGAACTTTTTTTTAAGGTACATTTCATCGAGAGCACTGGACAGCTATGCCACCTTTCTAATTTTGTGCATTGAAATTAAAATGGAAGCTAGACCCAGCTATTTGATGTTGCTTGGAGTGCTGTATATAAAGAAAAAGTAAAGTAAGAGTAGAGAAGGGTAAACATCAGTGGTGGGCCCTATGGAGTACTAGTATCATGACAGCTGTCCAATAACACCAGGTGCTGATGCAGCCCCTCATTGATGTATATTTCATAATGGGTAACATGAAGAATGTCCACATATTGCAGTCAGGGAGTGTAAAATACATGTGTACACTAACAGTTGAGCTGAGCACTTATACAGTTACTATGTACTCTGTGTTGTTTTCTGTGCCTTTTAGGTGATAGGTCAACTTGTTTGTAACATTATTTTTTCCAGTATTTTTAATGCATAGTTTATGTTGTTTTATGTAAACTGCTTAGATGTTTGGATGATTCAGCAGTATATAAACCCTTATAATTTTTATAAATTACATCTTCAGTGAGTGCATAGTCTTTGTCCCTGTGCACATAATAGTTAAGCTCTGCAATTTAACAAGTGTACACGCTTGTTTACAAACGCTTCTGCATGCATAGAGAAAGCTTGTATCTGTGCTCATTGCAACAAGAAAACAAGCCTATAGTAAAACAAATGTTGGAAAAATACCCATGCAAGCAATTTAATTAATGGATCTGGCAGTATGCTCGAGAAGGATTTCAGCATTCTATCAGTACAAGGATTTCTGGTTGTACAATGGGATTCCTCTCTCCCCACTTGTGCACCCACTAAATCTGTTCTGGGGGTTTCCCTAACCCTTTGGAGTATGTTTGTGCACAGAGGGAGGATGGGGGAAAGTCACATTGCATGTGCAGAGATCCTTTACTGATGGGATGCTCAGTTAGCACTTGGTTGGATGCAAACCACAGAATTGTAATTTAAGTAATATTCAATGGATTATAGAGAATGAACAATTGGGCATTTAACTTAAAAACAAAATGTCTAGTCATTTGTCTGAGAAGCAAGATGTCATTGAGGAGAGAGCTCCATTGCTGCCATGCCACAGATCTGTCTGAAATTTGATGTGGGTGTAATGCATTTTTTTATTTATTCACAACCAGTAGGAACATTATACATATATTTTGTAGGGAATAGGGTGGTTAACTTTTATTTAACGTGGCTTTTCTTTTATTGACTTTTATAACATTACTCAAAGAAGAATAGATTGGCTAAGCCTCTTTCCCCTTGGCTGTATAGTCTTGTTCTATTGAATGTTCTCTCATTAATTTTGGGTTTAATTTTTCAATTTTTAATGTGCAGTGTGATTTTAAAAAGAAATGCAAGCAAAAGCCCATGACCTGAATGACCCTTAGAGGGACCTCATGTCGCTGTTAATCTCATTAAATAGGGTTGTGTGCAAGCTTTTGTTCAGCTCTTGTCATTGCTTTTTCTCTAGAAACAGATGCCAGCTGAACCATAACCCTGCCCAACACTTAGCTTTGGGCCAAGATTCCTGATAGGAACAGAAAAATGAACTGATTGATCAACTGAATTAGTTGTATAGATCCAGATGCAACATATTCCTAGCATCACTGTGAGATGGTGTTAAAAGTGTTCTGCTCCATAGAGCAGTTGCATTTGGAGTCACTCAAGCAGCTAATGAATAGGAGGCTAAGAGTTGGATTAAGCCTGCGGAGATCCATCAAGTGGCAACAGTTATTGTCTGTTAATTAAACATTAATTAATTATTAAAAGGACACTTATTGAGCTTTAACTACTCTGCAGATTTTTTTTTTAAGTGTGCAGTTCTGACAGGTGTTAAACTTCAATAATTACATTCTTCACAACTGGTGTTTTGTTAGACTTTGACTAACTTTCTTATTAAATGGAAATCAAACCTTTAATTGAGACGCTTAATTCTAAGCTGATGGATTGGGAGTTCTGGGTCCACAGGAAGACTTGAGCCTGCCATAGGAAAAGAGAGAGGAAGGCATTTCCATAACTAAGAGAGGTGACGGTTGGTTATTCAAGGAGAGCACCATTTAAGAATCTATTTCCCCAAGCTCCTATATGCACTCATGTTAACTGGAGCTGTAAGGAATCATTCTTTTCTCATTAGGAGATTTGTGGAGGGTTCCTTTTATTGGTATCAATATGCTTGGTAACTTCTACCACATTCCTTTGTACTCGGAGACAGAAATCGGCACACTTACCCACAGGGAGAATTGCTATTTTTCATTCCTTCCAGATCTCTTTAGAAGCAAATCTTTGCACTAGTGACAATAGTCCCACTCCTAAAGAATCACAATCCCATTGCTTAGGAAATGAGTAAACCAAACCATGTGGCAATGTTTCTTTCCTCTTAATCAAGAGAGTTCACTTACATGCTGAGGTAGCAAATGAAGGTTCCAACATGGTTGTACTTTGTGTCCACTTCCATATGTGCCAGATGCACAAGGAATAATAATGAATCTGTTGTTCCCAGTGTAGAATGTCCAGATTTTCTTCGATCAGTGGGATCTTGCTTTTTGTTGTGCAAACAGAATCCAGGTGTGCCACCTTGTTCTCCCCAAGTAGCAACCTACACAAATACCATATAGCTTAATGTCAATGGAAGGACTCAAGCTTCCTACTCCATGGACTGGCCTCCATGAAAAGCAAGGCCTCGTCATTTGCTGCTCTAGAGGCATGGAATGTCCTTCTGTAAACAATGAACTCACACACCTCTGCATCCTCCATCCAGGCAAGCAAGAGGTACATGGACACTGTCCAGATGGGCAACAAACTGGTGCCAAATATATTGCTCCTGAAATTAAGTATATTTATGTTGGTGTTGAATGGGGATCTGGTGTGGGGAGGGCATATAGGTTTCCCTCTAATATAAATGTGTACATTTCCTAATTGGTTCAAGGTTCCTAAGGTATTGACATTGAACAAATACAGATTTCAGGTCTACTGTTGCTTTCAGTGCAAACCTGGTTTGAGATAACAAGGCTGGGGAGAATTTTAGAATCCAAAGAAAATACGAATAAGATCCATGAGTCAATTCCTAAGGCATCATTCCTTCATTATCTAAGGGGACTGAAGCATACCATATCCCTGAAGTCAAACACTCTCATCCCCAAACCCTTTGGGTGTACAAACAGCATATTCTTTAAAATGGGATTCTGGGAGCAGTTCTCAAAAGGGTAACTGGGCATGTGGGAAAGAATTTCCTAGCAACTTGTATATAAAGTGGCTTTTTCCCCATTTTCCAGGCTCAGTTCAGCAAGTAGAGAAGCTTCTCTTGAGGCTTTGTAGTTAGCACCAGCTTCTTAACTTTCGGCAAAGTTCTGAAAACAGACTGGGAACATGGTGACCTTATGTATTTGTCTATGGGATTCTTGGGGATACTGAGCTACAGAAGGATGGAGCAATTGGTTTCTGGGGCATGTCAATTTTGCTTGTGTCCATTCATAAATTTGTCCAGTCCCATTTCAGCATTAATCTGCAATTTTTTTTGTTAAAAAATGTATTGAGAGAGAGGGAGAGGGAGAGAGACAGAGTTATGAATTGGGGGGTGTCAGACACCCCATAATCATCTTTACATTCAGTGAAGGATCAGAATTTGAGCAAACTCAAAAATTCCTGAATTCAGCAAGGGCAAACTCAGGAGGGGATGTAGCTGGGGATTATCCGAAAGAGAGACCTGGAAAGCCTGCATTTGTCCTGAGGTTCCCCACCCCTGATTTACTACCATAATGGTGCCTATAGAAAACCAAAAGTGAAAACACTGCTGAGTCAGTTATGACAAACTGGACTTCATGGCATAAATTGGTAATCTGGGAATTAACTAAGAACATTTCAAAGGTGCAGCACACTTTACATGGCCTGTGATGGTTTTTCAAATGTTATTCCACTGAACACGCCACTATGAAGGTACAACTATCCTTTTGCTGTAAGTTAGGTTAATAAAATTAGTTCTGTATTATAGGTGAGGGTGAGCTATAAAGTTGTGATGGCCAGGTACTGATGAAGTGGTGCTTTAGTTTTGTTTTTTAATTGCCTTTGCAGTGTGCCACATGGAAACAGTATGTGGTTAGGTCTACATTGCATCCATATAAATATTTTTGAACAGCTCTCATTTGAACGTCTGTTCTGTTATTTCTGAGGGATGACTCAACCTGAAAGCCAGCTGAAATGTAGGCAGAGACTTTGTATGTGAACCCTGTGGCCTGCAGGCCTGATTAATGACCAGCTAGCTGCATTGTGAAGCTACTAAGAAGCTTGGATTAGAATCTGGCTGAGAGTCAGTAAGGCTCAGTAATGTTAAAGGTGGTGGATAAATCAGCTCTGAGCCACATGTAACTCTATGAGATGCAGATCAGTTTGTATATGAATTTTCAGAGATCAAATGCATCACTACTATTCAGTGGCATAGAGTTGTTTCAAATTAAGTTCTACTCAGAGGAGACCCATTGAAATAAATGTACCTTGGTTATTCCCATTAATTTCAGTGGGTCTATTCTGAGCAGTGCTACTAGTGTTGGACGCAACCCATAATGCCTCTGAAAATGGAGACTGCATCATGACTAAGGGCCATTGATAGACTTCTCCATGCACTTACCTGATCCCAATTTATTGCCATCTGAACTAGTTGGAAATATCTCATCTTGAGACAGCAAATTCCTTAAGCTCATGATGTACTGGGTGAAGTATTTGCTTTTATCTAGCTTCATTTTACTGCCAGTCTGCTTTATTGGAATCTAGCCATTATGAGAGAGATGGAGAGAAACAGATTATTAGCCAGTTTATCCACACCATGTGTAATTTGATACAGCTCTAACATTAGTTGTTAACTTACAAAACTTTAAAAAGTTCTCAGTCTCTTTTATGCATGCATCCCTTTTGAAAATCTCCAATCTGCTATGGGAAGAGAGAGAGAGATGTACGGAGACATTTTAAGTCCAGAGACCCACATGCTCAGCATTGCATCTCACTGCAGCTAGCACAGCCCTCTGTGGTGTGTCAAGGGAGCCTTGTCTCTTTATTAACTTCTGTAGAACGATGACAGGAAACTTTTTGCAGTGTCCACGCTCAGCAGGGTACATTCCCTGAAGCTTTGCAGCTACCAGCTGATGCCCCAGCTGCTAAATTCAGCTTAGAGAGGATAAGAGAATGACAGAGAACAAAAGATTGGATTGAGCTCCATAGCATTGCTATACTGGCCTCTGGGAGGGACTGTCTGAGACCATTTAGGATGAGTTGTGTCAGCTGTCTAACCCCTCACGCTTGTTTCTTTGGAGGCACCACTGAGGGACGGTGGTCTCCCACTAACGTTATCAAGATGCTGCTGTTTGGCAAACCTTTGCCAACTAGTTGCTCCCCTGATGCTTTTGACTACATCTCCCATCAGCCCCAGCCAGGGAGTTGATGTATAAAACATTTGGGAGGCACCAAATTGGTGAAGGCTGGTCTGTTATGTCTTCTTAGCATTTGCTTGTTTGCCTTTATTTTGTGTTCTGTAGCCTGTCCTGGAAAGAGTGGGCTATAAACATATTTTTTTTAAAATAAATCTTTTAAGATCATTAAGAAAAGATCATTAAGCAAAGAAAAGATCATTAAGAAAAGAGAGTAATCTATAGAATTGAAGTCCACCAACTGGGTACAGCCATAGCTGGTGTTAGAGGGCAGAGAGGGCTGCCATTTGCATCATCTAGCAAATCTCTGCAATAATCCCAATAAAGGCATGATCATCCAAAACTGCAAGCGAATAATACTGGTTTGCATACTTGCCTCCTTCATTGAGGTGCCTAACCTATACATTGCCACCACGTCACCTCCCAAAAGAACTATCCTTCTGTCTGTTTTCTGGAACCAGCACAGGTTTAATCACAGTTGAAAACATACGTTTGCTGACATAAATAGGGGGGAAAGTAGGGAAAAGTCTAATCTTAAAAGCAACTGGATTCTATCGACAGAACACATCATCTGCTGCTTTAGACATGTGTATTTAACCCAGAATTTGAATCTTACTGAAGCAAGATGGGCTTGGAATTTCATGGTGAGTTCCCAGTGTTAATTCCAACCCAGCAAAAAGGGAATTCATTTGGCTATTTCAACTGTGCCCCATCCTTCATACTTGCATTTGCAAATCTGTTGGTGAAATTTGAATTCCGTTTGTATTGGTTGTTTTCTTAAATACATGTTACCTTGAACAATTTAATGCCTACCTCTCTCTCTTTCTTTTAAAAATGGGGGATCTCATTTCCAAAGCATAATCTGTTATTAGAGGCAAGAGAATTTGAGGAAAGCACTATTTTTGCACATGACAGCTTGATGTTTGGATTTTACGCCGATAGATGGACTGATTGCTTTTGACGTTTCTCATCGAGAAATTGTTCATGAACGGGTTGGGGGTAAAAATCCAAATCAGGCAATTCGTTTATTGTCAAAAGAACCATGATAATTGAAAAATAGGCCTTGATGTTGAGGAATGATTGAAATGCATTGAAATTGCTTAACTTACCGCTACCTAGCTCAAATGTCGGGTGCCATGTTCTCCCCCCTACTCCTACCCTCATTCCTTCTTTGCACAGGGAAACTGACATTCTCAAAAGCATATTTCAGGATGAATTGTGGCTTTTGTGGGTTACATTTAAGCTCCAGCTCCTTCACTGGGCACAGCCTCTGCATCGCAGTCTTGATGAAACCAGGATTTGTATTGTGCTGCAGTGGAAGGACTTGGCACTGTGGGTGAAGGATAAATTTGTATATGTGGATGAGAGCATAGCTATCAATCAGATGATGCACCTCTCTGAATTTTGCAATGCTCTTTTGGTTCATACACACACACACACACACACACACACACGGTACTGAAAAGCATACAAAAATGCACATTTAAAGCAATAAATGTGTACAAAATGTGTAAATTAAGGAAACATGCAAACAATTCAGATTTTTAATGCTTGTTCATCTGTTCCTCTCTACCACTTGCACCCTCCCCACACACTGATTATGAGAACGTGAGCACAGGCATCCTTTGAAATTCTCTGAATTTTGCTGTGGGTTTCCCAGCCAAATACTTTGCATATAAAGGCACCTGTTAGTGACAATAGCATATAAAAATGCATTTTATTAAGGAACATTGCTTTGCAACAATTGGGCAAAATGTGAATATTAGGAGAAATCCACACTAAAATGCTGGTGAATTTTCATGAGGACTTTTTTTAGAAAAAGAAAAAAAGAAGAATTTCAAACTGATGTGGAAAATGTGGAGAACTGAAGACTTGGGGGGGGGGGATGAGAAACAGAGGAAAACCAAAATGGATTTGCCTGTGCCAAACAGTGCCCTTGGTGTTGCTTGGGCTCATTTCCCAGCCTTTACTTCAGCCTGTGAGATGTGTGCCATTGCCTAGGCTTTCCTTTTGTAGTTGATTTGCCAAGATGAAATATTTTACTGGGGGGCCTGGGGGAGGCAACCCTATTGAGCAGAAAGAGGAGAAAGTGGAAGAAATGAAATAGCCCCTCCCTTTTATGTCTATCTCCTGTTTTGACACAAAAAATGGAGCTCATAGAGAATATATGGCTTTCTTTCTTTTTTTAAATAGAGTCTTAGCAGGCCTAGGAGTGGGATTTACCTCTCCTGAGTGCCTTTTCTTCGGGATATGTGTCAGAAGGATTCTTAAATCTTCAGGAAAAAAACCCTCATCTCGCTGTGAGGATGAGCGTGGTGCAGCCGTAAGGCACTGTAAAAAACCTGCTGATAGACAGATGGAATGGTGTAATTATACGCAGGAGGGGGAGAGGGGAGACTTCTCTGAAATTATTAGTGTGGGCAGACAATTAGAGGCTTTTCCAGAAGATTACCCTTCTCCCTCCCATCTGCGCTCCATTTAAAGGTTTGTGTG